>NC_064645.1:12882827-13202864 GCF_023864345.2 Schistocerca serialis cubense
AATCGCATCGGAATTAAATAAAAAATGCATGATGCCGCCTTAAGTCCAAGAATACAGACTCTACTTACAGTTGGTGCTTTGAGCATTCCCTGTGAGACCAGTATTAGTTTCCGATTGACCACTGCAGGTTCAATGTATACCTTGGACCCTCACATTGACGATTATACACAGAAATCGCATCGGAATTAAATACAAAAGGCACAATGCCACCTTAAGTACAAGAATAGCGACTCTTCTTATAATCAGTGCTTTGAGCATTCCTTGTGTGACCAGTATTAGTTTCCGATACACCACTGCAAATTCAGTGTATTCCTTGGACTTTCACATCGACGATGAAACACAGAAATGGCATTGGAATTAAATACAAAGGACACAATGCCACCTTACGTACAAGAATAGACACTCTTCTTACAGTCGGTGCTTTGAGCATTCCCTGTGAGACCAGTATTAGTTTCTGATACACCACTGCAGTTTCAATGTATTCCTTGGACCTTCACATTGACGATGAAAGACAGAAATCGCATCGGAATTAAATACAAACGCCCAATGCCGCCTTAAGTACAAGTATAGAGACTCCTCTTACAGTCGGTGCTTTGAGCATTCCCTGTGAGACCAGTATTAGTTTCCGATACACCACTGCAGGTTCAATGTATTCCTTGGACCTTCACATTGACGATTATACACAGATATCGCATCGGAATTAAATACAAAAGTCACAATGCTGCCTTAAGTACAAGAATAGAGACTCTTCATAGAGTCGGTGCTTTGAGCATTCCCTGTGAGACCAGTATTAGTATCCGATACACCACTGCAGGTGCAATGTATTCCTTGGACCTTCACATCGACGATGAAACACAGAAATCGCATCGGAATTAAATACAAAAAGGCACAATGCCGCCTGAAGTACAAGAATAGAGACTCTTCTTACAGTCGGTGATTTGAGCATTCCCTGTGAGACCAGTATTAGTTTCCGATACACCACTGCAGGTTCAATGTATTCCTTGGACATACACATTGACGATGAAACACTGAAATTACATCGGAATTAAATACAAAAGGAACAATGTAGCCTTAAGTACAAGAATAGAGACTCTTCTTACTGTCGGTGTTATGAGCATTCCCTCTGAGACCAGTATTAGTTTCCGATACACCACTGCAGGCCCAATGTATTCCTTGGACCTTCACATTGACGATGAAACTCAGAAATCGAATCGGAATTAAATACAAAAGGCACAATGCCGCCTTAAGTACAAGAGAAGATACTTTTCTTACAGTCGGTGCTTTGAGCATTCCCTGTGAGAGCAGTATTAGTTTCCGATTCACCACTGCAGGTTCAATGTATTCCTTGGACCTTCACATTGACGATTATACACAGAAATCGCATCGGAATTAAATACAAAAGGCACAATGCCACCTTAAGTACAAGAATAGTGACTCACATTACAGTCGGTGCTTTAAGCATTCCCTGTGAGACCAGTATTAGTTTCCGATACAGCACTGCAAATTCAGTGTATTCCTTGGACTTTCACATCGACGATGAAACACAGATATGGCATCGGAATTAAATACAAAGGGCACAAAGCCACCTTACGTACAAGAATAGACACTCTTCTTACAGTCGGTGCTTTGAGCATTCCCTGTGAGACCAGTATTAGTTTCCGATACACCACTGCAGGTTCAATGTATTCCTTGGACCTTCACATTGACGATGAAAGACAGAAATCGCATCGGAATTAAATACAAACGGCCAATACCGCCTTAAGTACAAGAATAGAGACTCTTCTTACAGTCGGTGCTTTGAGCATTCCCTGTGAGACCAGTATTAGTTTCCGATACACCAATGCAGGTTCAATGTACTCCTTGGACCTTCACATTGACGATTATACCGAGAAATCGCATCGGAATTAAATACAAAAGGCACAATGCCGCCTTAAGTAAAAGAATAGAGACTCTTCATACAGTCGGTGATTTGGGCATTCCCTGTGAGACCACTATTAGTTTCCAATACACCACTGCACGTTCATTGTATTCCTTGGACCTTCACATTGACGATGAAACACAGAAATCGCATCGGAATTAAATACAAAAAGCACGATGCCGCCTTAAGTCCGAGAATACAGACTCTACTTACAGTCGGTGCTTTGAGAATTCCCTGTGAGACCAGTAATAGTTTCCGATACACCACTGCAGGTTCAATGTATTCCTTGTACCTTCACATTAACGATGAAACACAGAAATCGCATTGGAATGAAATACAAAAGGCACAATGCCGCCTTAAGTACAAGAATATAGACTCTTCTTACAGTCTGTGCTTTGAGCATTCCCTGTGAGACACGTATTAGTATCCGATACACCACTGCAGGTTCATTGCATTCCTTGGACCTTCACATTGACGATGAAACACAGAAATCGCATCGGAATTAAATACAAAATGCCACAATTCCGCCTTAAGTACAAGAATAGAGACTCTTGTCACAGTCGGTGCTTTGAGCATTCCCTGTGAGACCAGTATTAGTTTCCGAAACACCACTGCAGGTTCAATGAATTCCTTGGACCTTCACACTGACGATTATACACAGAAATCGCATCAGAATTAAATACAAAAGGCACAATGCCACCTTAAGTACAAGAATAGAGACTCTTCATACAGTCGGTGCTTTGAGCATTCCCTGTGAGACCAGTATTAGTTTCCGATACACCACTGCAGGTTCAGTGTATTCCTTGGACCGTCATATTCACGATTATACACAGAAATCGCATCGGAATTAAATACAAAAGGCACAGTGCCACCTTAAGTACAAGAATAGTGACTCTTCTTACAGTCGGTGCTTTGAGCATTCCCTGTGAGACCAGTATTAGTTTCCGATACACCACTGCAAATTCAGTGTATTCCTTGGACTTTCACATCGACGATGAAACACAGAAATGGCATCGGAGTTAAATACAAAGGGCACAATGCCACCTTACGTACAAGAATAGACACTCTTCTTACAGTCGGTGCTTTGAGCATTCCCTGTGAGACCCGTATTAGTATCCGATACACCACTGAAGGTTCATTGCATTCCTTGCACCTCCACATTGACGATGAGACACAGAAATCGCATCGGAATTAAATACAAAAAGGCACAATTCCGCCTTAAGTACAAGAATAGAGGCTCTTCTTATAGTCGGTGCTTTGAGCATTCCCTGTGAGTCCAGTATTAGCATCCGATACACCACTGCAGGTTCAATGTATTCCTTGGACATACACATTGACAATGAAACACTGAAATTACATCGGAATTAAATACAAAAGGCACAATGCCGCCTTAAGTACAAGAATAGAGACTCATCTTACAGTCGGTGCTTTGAGCATTCCCTGTGAGACCAGTATTAGTTTTGGATACACCACTGCAGGTTCAATGTATTCCTTGGACTTTCACATCGACGATGAAACACAGAAATGGCATCGGAATTAATTACAAAGCGCACAATGCCGCCTTAAGTACAAGAAAGACACTCTTCTTACAGTCGGTGCTTTGAGCATTCTCAGTGAGACCAGTATTAGTTTCCGATACACCACTGCAGGTTCAATGTATTCCTTGGACATTCACATTGACGATGAAAGACAGAAATCGCATCGGAATGAAATACAAACGGCCCAATGCCGCCTTAAGTACAAGTATAGAGACTCTTCTTACTGTCGGTGCTTTGAACATTCCCTGTGAGACCAGTATTAGTTTCCGATACACCACTGCAGGTTCAATGTATTCCTTGGACCTTCACATTGACGATTATACACAGAAATCGCATCGGAATTAAATACAAAAGGCACAATGCCGCCTTAAGTACAAGAATAGAGACTCTTCATACAGTCGGTGCTTTGAGCATTCCCTGTGAGACCAGTATTAGTTTCCGATACACCACTGCAGGTTCAATGTATTCCTTGGACCTTCACATCGACGATGAAACACAGAAATCGCATCGGAATTAAATACGAAAAGGTACAATGCCGCCTTAAGTACAAGAATAGAGACTTTTCTTACAGTCGGTGATTTGAGCATTCCCTGTGAGACCAGTATTAGTATCCGATACACAACTGCAGGGTCAATGTATTCCTTGGACATACACATTGACGATGAAACACTGAAATTACATCGGAATTAAATACAAAAGGAACAATGTAGCCTTAAGTACAAGAACAGAGACTCTTCTTACTGTCGGTGTTTTGAGCATTCCCTCTGAGACCAGTATTAGTTTCCGATACACCACTGCAGGTCCAATGTATTCCTTGGACCTTCACATTGACGATGAAACACAGAAATCGCATCGGAATTAAATACAAAAGGCACAATGCCGCCTTAAGTACAAGAGAATATACTCTTCTTACAGTCGGTGCTTTGAGCATTCCCTGTGAGACCAATATTAGTTTCCGATTCACCACTGCAGGTTCAATGTATACCTTGGACCGTCACATTGACGATTATACACAGAAATCGCATCGGAATTAAATAAAAAATGCATGATGCCGCCTTAAGTCCAAGAATACAGACTCTACTTACAGTTCATGCTTTGAGCATTCCCTGTGAGACCAGTATAAGTTTCCGATTGAGCACTGCAGGTTCAATGTATACCTTGGACCCTCACATTGACGATTATACACAGAAATCGCATCGGAATTAAATACAAAAGGCACAATGCCACCTTAAGTACAAGAATAGCGACTCTTCTTATAGTCGGTGCTTTGAGCATTCCCTGTGAGACCAGTATTAGTTTCCGATACACCACTGCAGTTTCAATGTATTCCTTGGACCTTCACATTGACGATGAAAGACAGAAATCGCATCGGAATGAAATACAAACGGCCAATGCCGCCTTAAGTACAAGAATAGAGACTCCTCTTACAGTCGGTGCTTTGAGCATTCCCTGTGAGACCAGTATTAGTTTCCGATACACCACTGCAGGTTCAATGTATTCCTTGGACCTTCACATTGACGATTATACACAGAAATCGCATCGGAATTAAATACGAAAGTCACAATGCTGCCTTAAGTACAAGAATAGAGACTCTTCATAGAGTCGGTGCTTTGAGCATTCCCTGTGTGACCAGTATTAGTATCCGAAACACCACTGCAGGTGCAATGTATTCCTTGGACCTTCACATCGACGATGAAACACAGAAATCGCATCGGAATTAAATACAAAAAGGCACAATGCCGCCTTAAGTACAAGAATAGAGACTCTTCTTACAGGCGGTGATTTGAGCATTCCCTGTGAGACCAGTATTAGTATCCGATACACCACTGCAGGTTCAATGTATTCCTTGGACATACACATTGACGATGAAACACTGAAATTACATCGGAATTAAATACAAAAGGAACAATGTAGCCTTAAGTACAAGAATAGAGACTCTTCTTACTGTCGGTGTTATGAGCATTCCCTCTGAGACCAGTATTAGTTTCCGATAGACCACTGCAGGCCCAATGTATTCCTTGGACCTTCACATTGACGATGAAACTCAGAAATCGCATCGGAATTAAATACAAAAGGCACAATGCCGCCTTAAGTACAAGAGAAGATACTTTTCTTACAGTCGGTGCTTTGAGCATTCCCTGTGAGACCAGTATTAATTTCCGATTTACCACTGCAGGTTCAATGTATACCTTGGACCTTCACATTGACGATTATACACAGAAATCGCATCGGAATTAAATACAAAAGGCACAATGCCACCTTAAGTACAAGAATAGTGACTCATCTTACAGTCGGTGCTTTAAGCATTCCCTGTGAGACCAGTATTAGTTTCCGATACAGCACTACAAATTCAGTGTATTCCTTGGACTTTCACATCGACGATGAAACACAGATATGGCATCGGAATTAAATACAAAGGGCACAAAGCCACCTTACGTACAAGAATAGACACTCTTCTTACAGTCGGTGCTTTGAGCATTCCCTGTGAGACCAGTATTAGTTTCCGATACACCACTGCAGGTTCAATGTATTCCTTGGACCTTCACATTGACGATGAAAGACAGAAATCGCATCGGAATGAAATACAAACGGCCAATACCGCCTTAAGTACAAGAATAGAGACTCTTCTTACAGTCGGTGCTTTGAGCATTCCCTGTGAGACCAGTATTAGTTTCCGATACACCAATGCAGGTTCAATGTACTCCTTGGACCTTCACATTGACGATTATACACAGAAATCGCATCGGAATTAAATACAAAAGGCACAATGCCGCCTTAAGTAAAAGAATAGAGACTCTTCATACAGTCGGTGATTTGGGCATTCCCTGTGAGACCACTATTAGTTTCCGATACACCACTGCACGTTCAATGTATTCCTTGGACCTTCACATTGACGATGAAACACAGAAATCGCATCGGAATTAAATACAAAAAGCACGATGCCGCCTTAAGTCTTAGAATACAGACTCTACTTTCAGTCGGTGCTTTGAGCATTCCCTGTGAGACCAGTAATAGTTTCCGATACACCACTGCAGGTTCAATGTATTCCTTGTACCTTCACATTAACGATGAAACACAGATATCGCATTGGAATGAAATACAAAAGGCACAATGCCGCCTTAAGTACAAGAATATAGACTCTTCTTACAGTCTGTGCTTTGAGCATTCCCTGTGCGACCAGTATTAGTATCCGATACACCACTGCAGGTTCATTGCATTCCTTGGACCTTCACATCGACGATGAAACACAGAAATCGCATCGGAATTAAATACAAAATGCCACAATTCCGCCGTAAGTACAAGAATAGAGACTCTTGTTACAGTCGGTGCTTTGAGCATTCCCTGTGAGACCAGTATTAGTTTCCGAAACACCACTGCAGGTTCAATGTATTCCTTGGACCTTCACACTGACGATTATACACAGAAATCGCATCAGAATTAAATACAAAAGCACAATGCCGCCTTAAGTACAAGAATAGAGACTCTTCATACAGTCGGTGCTTTGAGCATTCCCTGTGAGACCAGTATTAGTTTCCGATACACCACTGCAGGTTCAGTGTATTCCTTGGACTTTCACATCGACGATGAAACACAGAAATGGCATCGGAATTAAATACAAAAAGGCACAATTCCGCCTTAAGTACAAGAATAGAGACTCTTCTTACAGTCGGTGCTTTGAGCATTCCCTGTGAGACCAGTATTAGTATCCGATACACCACTGCAGGTTCAACGTATACCTTGGACATACTCATTGACGATGAAACACTGAAATTACATCGGAATTAAATACAAAAGGAACAATGTAGCCTTAAGTACAAGAATAGAGACTCTTCTTACTGTCGGTGTTTTGAGCATTCCCTCTGAGACCAGTATTACTTTCCGATACACCACTGCAGGTCCACTGTATCCCTTGGACCTTCACATTGACGATGAAACTCAGAAATCGCATCGGAATTAAATACAAAAGGCACAATGCCGCCTTACGTACAAGAGAAGATACTTTTCTTACAGTCGGTGCTTTGAGCATTCCCTATGAGACCAGTATTAGTTTCCGATTCACCACTGCAGGTTCAATGTATACCTTGGACCTTCACATCGACGATTATACACAGAAATCGCATCGGAATTAAATACAAAAGGCACAATGCCACCTTAAGTACAAGAATAGTGACTCATCTGACAGTCGGTGCTTTAAGCATTCCCTGTGAGACCAGTATTAGTTTCCGATACACCACTGCAAATTCAGTGTATTCCTTGGACTTTCACATCGACCATGAAATACAGAAACGGCATCGGAATTAAATACAAAAGGCACAATGCCACCTTAAGTACAAGAATAGACACTCTTCTTACAGTCGGTGCTTTGAGCATTCCCTGTTAGACCAGTATTAGTTTCCGATACACCACTGCATGTTCAATGTATTCCTTGGACCTTCACATTGACGATGAAAGACAGAAATCGCATCGGAATTAAATACAAACGGCCAATGCCGTCTTAAGTACAAGAATAGAGACTCTTCTTACAGTCGGTGCTTTGAGCATTCCCTGTGAGACCAGTATTAGTTTCCGATACACCACTGCAGGTTCAATGTATTCCTCGGACCTTCACATTGACGATTATACACAGAAATCGCATCGGAATTAAATACAAAAGGCACAATGCCGCCTTAAGTACAAGAAAAGAGACTCTTCATACAGTCGGTGCTTTGAACATTCCCTGTGAGACCAGTAGTAGTCTCCGATACACCACTGCAGGTTCAATGTATTCCTTGGACCTTCACATTGACGATGAAACACAGAAATCGCATCGGAATTAAATAAAAAAAGCATGATGCCGCCTTAAGTCCAAGAATACAGACTCTACTTTCAGTCGGTGCATTGAGCATTCCCTGTGAGCCCAGTATTAGTTTCCGATTCACCACTGCAGGTTCAATGTATACCTTGGACCTTCACATTGACGATTATACAAAGAAATCGCATCGGAATTAAATAAAAAAGTCACAATGCCACCTTAAGTACAAGAATAGTGACTCTTCTTACAGTCGGTGCTTTGAGCATTCCCTGTGAGACCAGTATTAGTTTCCGATACACCAATGCAGGTTCAATGTACTCCTTGGACCTTCACATTGACGATTATACACAGAAATCGCATCGGAATTAAATACAAAAGGCACAATGCCGCCTTAAGTAAAAGAATAGAGACTCTTCATACAGTCGGTGTTTTGGGCATTCCCTGTGAGACCACTATTAGTTTCCGATACACCACTGCACGTTCAATGTATTCCCTGGACCTTCACATTGACGATGAAACACAGAAATCGCATCGGAATTAAATACAAAAAGCACGATGCCGCCTTAAGTCCGAGAATACAGACTCTACTTACAGTCGGTGCTTTGAGCATTCCCTGTGAGACCAGTATTAGTTTCCGATACACCACTGCAGGATCAATGTATTCCTTGGACCTTCACATTAACGATGAAACACAGAAATCGCATTGGAATGAAATACAAAAGGCACAATGCCGCCTTAAGTACAAGAATATAGACTCTTCTTACAGTCTGTGCATTGAGTATTCCCTGTGAGACACGTATTAGTATCCGATACACCACCGCAGGTTCATTGCATTCCTTGGACTTTCACATTGACGATGAAACACAGAAATCGCATCGGAATTAAATACAAAAAGCCACAATTCCGCCTTAAGTACAAGAATAGAGACCCTTGTTACAGTTGGTGCTTTGAGCCTTCCCTGTGAGACCAGTATTAGTTTCCGAAACACCACTGCAGGTTCAATGTATTCCTTGGACCTTCACACTGACGATTATACACAGAAATCGCATCAGAATTAAATACAAAAGGCACAATGCCGCCTTAAGTACAAGAATAGAGACTCTTCATACAGTCGGTGCTTTGAGCATTCCCTGTGAGACCAGTATTAGTTTCCGATACACCACTGCAGGTTCAGTGTATTCCTTGGACTTTCACATCGACGATGAAACACAGAAATGGCATCGGAATTAAATATAAAGGGCACAATGCCGCCTTAAGTACAAGTATAAACACTCTTCTTTCAGTCGGTGCTATGAGCATTCCCTGTGAGACCAGTATTAGGTTCCGATTCACCACTGCAGGTTTAATGTATTCCTTGGACATTCACATTGACGATGAAACACAGAAATCGCATCGGAATTAAATACAAAAAGGCACAATTCCGCCTTAAGTACAAGAATAGAGACTCTTCTTACAGTCGGTGCTTTGAGCATTCCCTGTGAGACCAGTATTAGTATCCGATACACCACTGCAGGTTCAACGTATACCTTGGACATACTCATTGACGATGAAACACTGAAATTACATCGGAATTAAATACAAAAGGAACAATGTAGCCTTAAGTACAAGAATAGAGACTCTTCTTACTGTCGGTGTTTTGAGCATTCCCTCTGAGACCAGTATTACTTTCCGATACACCACTGCAGGTCCACTGTATCCCTTGGACCTTCACATTGACGATGAAACTCAGAAATCGCATCGGAATTAAATACAAAAGGCACAATGCCGCAATAAGTACAAGAGAAGATACTCTTCTTACAATCGGTGCTTTGAGCATTCCCTGTGCGACCAGTATTACTTTCCGATTTACCACTGCAGGTTCAATGTATACCTTGGACCGTCACATTGACGATTATACACAGAAATCGCATCGGAATTAAATACAAAAGGCACAATGCCGCCTTAAGTACAAGAATAGACACTCTTCTTACAGTCGGTGATTTTGAGCACTCCCTGTGAGACCAGTATTAGTTTCCGATACACCACTGCAAATTCAGTGTATTCCTTGGACTTTCACATCGACCATGAAATACAGAAACGGCATCGGAATTAAATACAAAAGGCACAATGCCACCTTAAGTACAAGAATAGACACTCTTCTTACAGTCGGTGCTTTGAGCATTCCCTGTTAGACCAGTATTAGTTTCCGATACACCACTGCATGTTCAATGTATTCCTTGGACCTTCACATTGACGATGAAAGACAGAAATCGCATCGGAATTAAATACAAACGGCCAATGCCGTCTTAAGTACAAGAATAGAGACTCTTCTTACAGTCGGTGCTTTGAGCATTCCCTGTGAGACCAGTATTTGTTTCCGATACACCACTGCAGGTTCAATGTATTCCTCGGACCTTCACATTGACGATTATACACAGAAATCGCATCGGAATTAAATACAAAAGGCACAATGCCGCCTTAAGTACAAGAAAAGAGACTCTTCATACAGTCGGTGCTTTGAACATTCCCTGTGAGACCAGTAGTAGTCTCCGATACACCACTGCAGGTTCAATGTATTCCTTGGACCTTCACATTGACGATGAAACACAGAAATCGCATCGGAATTAAATAAAAAAAGCATGATGCCGCCTTAAGTCCAAGAATACAGACTCTACTTTCAGTCGGTGCATTGAGCATTCCCTGTGAGCCCAGTATTAGTTTCCGATTCACCACTGCAGGTTCAATGTATACCTTGGACCTTCACATTGACGATTATACAAAGAAATCGCATCGGAATTAAATACAAAAGTCACAATGCCACCTTAAGTACAAGAATAGTGACTCTTCTTACAGTCGGTGCTTTGAGCATTCCCTGTGAGACCAGTATTAGTTTCAGATACACCACTTCAAATTCAGTGTATTCCTTGGACTTTCACATCGACGATGAATCACAGAAATGGCATCGGAATTAAATACAAAGGGCACAATGCCACGTTATGTACAAGAATAGACACTCTTCTTACAGTCGGTGCTTTGAGCATTCCCTGTGAGACCAGTATTAGTTTCCGATACACCACTGCAGGTTCAATGTATTCCTTGGACCTTCACATTGAGGATGAAAGACAGAAATCGCATCGGAATTAAATACAAACGGCCCAATGCCGCCTTAAGTACAAGAATTGAGACTCTTCTTACAGTCGGTGCTTTGAGCATTCCCTGTGAGACCAGTATTAGTTTCCGATACACCAATGCAGGTTCAATGTATTCCTTGGACCTTCACATTGACGATTATACACAGAAATCGCATCGGAATTATATACAAAAGGCATAATGCCGCCTTAAGTAAAAGAATAGAGACTCTTCATACAGTCGGTGCTTTGGGCATTCCCTGTGAGACCAGTATTAGTTTCCGATACACCACTGCACGTTCAATGTATTCCTTGGACCTTCACATTGACGATGAAACACAGAAATCGCATCGGAATTAAATAGAAAAAGCACGATGCCGCCTTAAGTCCGAGAATACAGACTCTACTTACAGTCGGTGCTGTGTGCATTCCCTGTGAGACCAGTATTAGTTTCCGATACACCACTGCAGGTTCAATGTATTCCGTGGACCTTCACATTGACGATGAAACACAGAAATCGCATCGGAATTACATACAAAAAGCCACAAATCCGCCTTAAGTACAAGAATAGAGACTCTTGTTACAGTCGGTGCTTTGAGCATTCCCTGTGAGACCAGTACTAGTGACCGATACACCACTGCAGGTTCAGTGTATTCCTTGGACTTTCACATCGACGATGAAACACAGAAATGGCATCGGAATTAAATATAAAGGGCACAATGCCGCCTTAAGTACAAGTATAGACACTCTTCTTTCAGTCGGTGTTATGAGCCTTCCCTGTGAGTCCAGTATTAGGTTCCGATACACCACTGCAGGTTCAATGTATTCCTTGGACCTTCACATTGACGATGAAACACAGAAATCGCATCGGAATTAAATACAAAAGGCACAATGCCACCTTAAGTACAAGAATAGAGACTCATCTTACAGTTGGTGCTTTGAGCATTCCCTGTGAGACCAGTATTAGTTTCCGATTCACCACTGCAGGTTCAATGTATATCTTGGATCTTCACATTGACGATTATACACAGAAATCGCATCGAAATTAAATACAAAAGGCACAATGCCGCCTTAAGTACAAGAATAGAGACTCCTCTTACAGTCGGTGCTTTGAGCATTCCCTGTGAGATCAGTATTAGTTTCCGATACACCACTGCAGGTTCAGTGTATTCCTTAGACTTTCACATCGACGATGAAACACAGAAATGGCATCGGAATTAAATACAAGGGGCACAATGCAGCCATAAGTACAAGAATAGACACTCTTCTTACAGTCGGTGCTTTGAGCATTCCCTGTGAGACCAGTATTAGTTTCCGATACACCACTGCTGGTTCAATGTATTCCTTGGACCATCACATTGACGATGAAAGACAGAAATCGCATCGGAATTAAATACATACGGCCCAATGCCGCCTTAAGTACAAGAATAGAGACTATTCTTACAGTCGGTGCTTTGAGCATTCCCTGTGAGACCAGTATTAGTTTCCGATACGCCACTGCAGGTTCAATGTATTCCTTGGACCTTCACATTGACGATGAAACACAGAAATCGCATTGGAATTAAATACAAAAGCACAATGCCGCCTTAAGTACAAGAATATAGACTCTTATTACAGTCTGTGCTTTGAGCATTCCCTGTGAGACCAGTATTAGTATCCGATACACCACTGCAGGTTCATTGCATTCCTTGCACCTTCACGTTGACGATGAAACACAGAAATCGCATCGGAATTAAATACAAAAAGGCACAATTCCGCCTTAAATACAAGAATAGAGACTCTTCCTACAGTCGGTGCTTTGAGCATTCCCTGTGAGACCAGTATTAGTTTCCGATCCACCACTGCAGGATCAGTGTATTCCTTGGACTTTCACATCGACGATGAAACACAGAAATGGCATTGGAATTAAATACAAATGGCACAATGCCGCCTTAAGTACACGAATAGACACTCTTCTTACAGTCGGTGCTTTGAGCATTCCCTGTGAGACCAGTATTAGTTTCCGATACACCACTGCAGGTTCAATGTATTCCTTGGACCTACACATTGACGATGAAAGACAGGAATCGCATCGGAATTAAATACAAACGGCCCAATGCCGCCTTAAGTACTAGAATAGAGACTATTCCTACAGTCGTAGTTTGAGCATTCCCTGTGAGACCAGTATTAGTTTCCGATACACCACTGCAGGATCAATGTATTCCTTGGACCTTCTCATTGACGATTATACACAGAAATCGCATCGGAATTAAATACAAAAGGCACAATGCCGCCTTAAGTACAAGAATAGAGACTCTTCATACAGTCGGTGTTTTGAGCATTCCCTGTGAGACCAGTATTAGTTTCCGATACACCACTGCAGGTTCAATGTATTCCTTGGACCTTCACATTGCCGATGAAACACAGATATCGCATCGGAATTAAATACAAAAAGCACGATGTCGCCTTAAGTCCAAGAATACAGACTCTACTTACAGTCGGTGCTTTGACCATTCCCTGTGAGACCAGTATTAGTATCCGATACACCACTGCAGGGTCAATGTATTCCTTGGACATACACATTGACGATGAGACACTGAAATTACATCGGAATTAAATACAAAAGGAACAATGTCGCCTTCAGTACAAGAATAGAGACTCTTCTTACTGTCGGTGTTTTGAGCATTCCCTCTGAGAACAGTATTAGTTTCCGATACACCACTGCAGGTCCAATGTATTCCTTGGACCTTCACATTGACGATGAAACACAGAAATCGCATCGGAATTAATTACAAAAGGCACAATGCCGCCTTAAGTACAAGAATAGAGACTCTTCCTACAATCGGTGCTTTGAGCATTCCCTGAGAGACCAGTATTAGTTTCCGATGCACCACTGCATGTTCAATGTATACCTTGGACCTTCACATTGACGATTATACACCGAAATCGCATCGGAATTTAATACAAAAGGCACAATGCCGCCTTAAGTACAAGAATAGAGACTCTTCTTACAGTCGGTGCTTTGAGCATTCCCTGTGAGACCAGTATTAGTTTCCGATACACCACTGCAGGATCATTGTATTCCTTGGACTTTCACAACGACGATGAAACACAGAAATGGCATCGGAATTAAATACAAAGGGCACAATGCCGCCTTAAGTACAAGAATAGACACTCTTCTTACAGTCGGTGCTTTGAGCATTCCCTGTGAGACCAGAATTAGTTTCCGATACACCACTGCAGGTTCAATGTATTCCTTGGACCTTCATATTGACGATGAAACACAGAAATCGCATCGGAATTAAATACAAACAGCACGATGCCGCCTTAAGTACAGGAATACAGACTCTACATACAGTCGGTGCTTTGAGCATTCCCTGTGGGACCAGTATTAGTTTCCGATACACCACTGCAGGTTCAATGTATTCCTTGAACATACACATCGACGATGAAACACAGAAATGGCATCGGAATTAACTACAAAGGGCACAATGCCGCCTTAAGTACAAGAATAGACACTCCTCTTACAGTCGGTGCTTTGAGCATTTCCTGTGAGACCAGTATTAGTTTCCGATACACCACTGCAGGTTCAGTGTATTCCTTGGACCTTCGCATCGACGATGAAACACAGAAATGGCATCGGAATTAAATACAAAGGGCCCAATGCCGCCTTAAGTACAAGAATAGAGACTCTTCTTACAGTCGTTGCTTTGAGCATTCCCTGTGAGAAAAGTATTAGCTTCCGATACACCACTGCAGGTTCAATGTATTCCTTGGACATACACATTGACGATGAAACACTGAAATTACAACGGAATTAAATAGACAAGGTACAATGTAGCCTTAAGTACAACAATAGAGACACATCTTACTGTCGGTGTTTTGAGCATTCCCTCTGAGACCAGTATTAGTTTCCGATACACCACTGCAGGTCCAATGTATTCCTTGGACCTTCACATTGACGATGAAACACAGATATCGCATCGGAATTAAATACATAAGGCACAATGCCCCTTAGGTACAAGAATAGAGACTCTTCTTACAGTCGGTGCTTAGAGCATTCCCTGTGAGACC
Source organism: Schistocerca serialis cubense (assembly GCF_023864345.2). Taxonomy (NCBI): domain Eukaryota; kingdom Metazoa; phylum Arthropoda; class Insecta; order Orthoptera; family Acrididae; genus Schistocerca; species Schistocerca serialis. The sequence continues at coordinate 12,898,236 of NC_064645.1, forward strand.
AGTATTAGTTTCCGATTCACCACTGCACGTTCAATGTATTCCTTGGACCTTCACTTTGACGATTACACACAGAAATCGCATCGGAATTAAATACAAAAGGCACAATGCCGCCTTAAGTACAAGAATAGAGAATCTTCTTACAGTCGGTGCTTTGAGCATTCCCTGTGAGACCAGTATTAGTTTCCGATACACCACTGCAGTTTCAATGTATTCCTTGGACCTACACATTGACGATGAAAGACAGAAATCGCATCGGAATGAAATACAAACGGCCCAATGCTGCCTTAAGTACAAGAATAGAGACTCTTCTTACAGTCGGTGCTTTGAGCATTCCCTGTGAGACCAGTATTAGTTTCCGATACACCACTGCAGGTTCAATGTATTCCTTGGACTTTCACATTGACGATTATACACAGAAATCGCATCGGAATTATATACAAAAGGCACAATGCCGCCTTAAGTACAAGAAAAGAGACTCTTCATACAGTCGGTGCTTTGAGGATTCCCTGTGAGACCAGAATTAGTTTCCGATACACCACTGCAGGTTCAATGTATTCCTTGGACCTTCATATTGACGATGAAACACAGAAATCGCATCGGAATTAAATACAAACAGCACGATGCCGCCTTAAGTACAGGAATACAGACTCTACATACAGTCGGTGCTTTGAGCATTCCCTGTGGGACCAGTATTAGTTTCCGATACACCACTGCAGGTTCAATGTATTCCTTGAACATACACATCGACGATGAAACACAGAAATGGCATCGGAATTAACTACAAAGGGCACAATGCCGCCTTAAGTACAAGAATAGACACTCCTCTTACAGTCGGTGCTTTGAGCATTTCCTGTGAGACCAGTATTAGTTTCCGATACACCACTGCAGGTTCAGTGTATTCCTTGGACCTTCGCATCGACGATGAAACACAGAAATGGCATCGGAATTAAATACAAAGGGCCCAATGCCGCCTTAAGTACAAGAATAGAGACTCTTCTTACAGTCGTTGCTTTGAGCATTCCCTGTGAGAAAAGTATTAGCTTCCGATACACCACTGCAGGTTCAATGTATTCCTTGGACATACACATTGACGATGAAACACTGAAATTACAACGGAATTAAATAGACAAGGTACAATGTAGCCTTAAGTACAACAATAGAGACACATCTTACTGTCGGTGTTTTGAGCATTCCCTCTGAGACCAGTATTAGTTTCCGATACACCACTGCAGGTCCAATGTATTCCTTGGACCTTCACATTGACGATGAAACACAGATATCGCATCGGAATTAAATACATAAGGCACAATGCCCCTTAGGTACAAGAATAGAGACTCTTCTTACAGTCGGTGCTTAGAGCATTCCCTGTGAGACCAGTATTAGTTTCCGATTCACCACTGCACGTTCAATGTATTCCTTGGACCTTCACTTTGACGATTACACACAGAAATCGCATCGGAATTAAATACAAAAGGCACAATGCCGCCTTAAGTACAAGAATAGAGAATCTTCTTACAGTCGGTGCCTTGAGCATTCCCTGTGGGACCAGTATTAGTTTCCGATACACCACTGCAGGATCAATGTATACCTTGGACTATCAAATCGACGATGAAACACAGAAATGGCATCGGAATTAAATACAAAGGGCACAATGCCGCCTTAAGTACAAGAATTGACACTCTTCTTACAGTCGGTGCTTTGAGCATTCCCTGTGAGACCAGTGTTAGTTTCCGATACACCACTGCAGGTTCAATGTATTCCTTGGACTTTCACATTGACGATGAAACACAGAAATCGCATCGGAATTAAATACAAAAAGCACGATGCCGCCTTAAGTCCAAGAATACAGACTCTACTTACAGTCGGTGCTTTGAGCATTCCCTGTGAGACCAGTATTAGTTTCCGACACACCTCTGCAGGTTCAATGTATTCCTTGGACATACACATTGACGATGAAACACTGAAATTATATCGGAATTAAATACAAAAGGAACAATGTCGCCTTCAGTACAAGAATAGAGACTCTTCTTACTGTCGGTGTTTTGAGCATTCCCTCTGAGACCAGTATTAGTTTCCGATACACCACTGCATGTTCAATGTATTACTTGGACCTTCACATTGACGATTATACACAGAAAACGCATTGGAATTAAATACAAAAGGCACAATGCCGCCTTAAGTACAAGAATAGAGACTCTTCTTACAGTCAGTGCTTTGAGGATTCCCTGTGAGACCAGTATTAGTATCCGATACACCACTGCAGATTCAATGTATTCCTTGGACATACACATTGACAATGAAACACTGAAATTACATCGAAATTAAATACAAAAGGAACAATGCCGCCTTAAGTACAAGAATAGAGACTCTTCTTACTGTCGGTGCTTTGAGCATTCCCTGAGAGACCAGTATTAGTTTCCGATACACCACTGCTGGTTCAATGTATTCCTTGGAAATAAGCATTGACGATGAAACACTGAAATTACATCGGAATTAAATACAAAGGGCACAATGACGCCTTAAATACAAGCAGAGTGAGACTTCTTAGAGTCTGTGTTTTGATCCTTTCCTGTGCGACCCGTATTAGTTTCCGAGACGCCACTGCAGCTTCAATGTATTCCTTGGACCTTCACATTGGCGATGAAACACAGAAATCGAATCGGAATTAAATACAAAAGGCAGAATGCCGCCTTAAGTACAAGAATAGAGACTCTTCTTACAGTCGGGGATTTGAGCATTCCTTGTGAGACTAGTATTAGTATCCTGTACACAACTTCAGGTTCAATATATTCCTTGAACATACACATCGACGATGAAACACAGAAATGGCATCGGAATTAACTACAAAGGGCACAATGCCGCCTTAAGTACTAGAATAGACACTCCTCTTACAGTCGGTGCTTTGAGCATTTCCTGTGAGACCAGTATTAGTTTCCGATACACCACTGCAGGTTCAATGTATTCCTTGGACCTTCACATTGACGACGAAACACAGAAATCGCATCGGAATTAAATAGAAAAGGCGCAATGCCGCCTTAAGTACAATAATACAGATTCTACTTACTGTCGGTGTTTTGAGAATTCCCTGTGAGATCAGTATTAGTTTCCGATACACCACTGCAGGTTCAATGTATTCCTTGGACCTTCACATTGACGATGAAAGACAGAAATCGCATCGGAATTAAATTCAAAAAGGCACAATTCCGCCTTAAGTACAAGAGGAGACACTCTTCTTACTGTCGGTGCTTTGAGCATTCATTGTGAGACCAGTATTAGTTTCCGATACACCACTGCAGGTTAGATGTATTCCTTGGACCTTCACATTGACGATAAAAGACAGAAATCGCATCGGAATTAAATACAAACGGCCCAATGCCGCCTTAAGTACAAGAATAGAGACTCTTCTATCAGTCGGTGCTTTGAGCATTCCCTGTGAGACCAGTATTATTTTCCGATACACCACTGCAGGTTCAGTGTATTCCTTGGACCTTCACACTGACGATGAAACACAGATATCGCATCGGAATTAAATACATAAGGCACAATTACCCTTAAGTACAAGAATAGAGACTCTTCTTACAGTCGGTGCTTAGAGCATTCCCTGTGAGACCAGTATTAGTTTCCGATTCATCACTGCACGTTCAATGTATTCCTTGGACCTTCACATTGACGATTACACACAGAAATCGCATCGGAATTAAATACAAAAGGCACAACGCCGCCTTAAGTACAAGAATAGAGAATCTTCTTACAGTCGGTGCCTTGAGCATTCCCTGTGAGACCAGTATTAGTTTCCGATACACCACTGCAGGATCAATGTATACCTTGGACTTTCAAATCGACGATGAAACACAGAAATGGCATCGGAATTAAATACAAAGGGCACAATGCCGCCTTAAGTACAAGAATAGACACTCCTCTTACAGTCGGTGGTTTGAGCATTCCCTGTGAGACCAGTGTTAGTTTCCGATACACCACTGCAGGTTCAATGTATTCCTTGGACTTTCACATTGACGATGAAACACAGAAATCGCATCGGAATTAAATACAAAAAGCACGATGCCGCCTTAAGTCCAAGAATACAGACCCTACTTACAGTCGGTGCTTTGAGCATTCCCTGTAGGACCAGTATTAGTTTCCGATACACCACTGCAGGTTCAATGTATTCCTTGGACATACACATTGACGATGAAACACTGAAATTACATCGGAATTAAATACAAAAGGAACAATGTCACGTTCAGTACAAGAGTAGAGACTCGTCTTACTGTCGGTGTTTTGAGCATTCCCTCTGAGACCAGTATTAGTTTCCGATTCACCACTGCAGGTTCAATGAATACTTTGGACCTTCACATTGACGATTATACACCGAAATCGCATCGGAATTAAATACAAAAGGCACAATGCCGCCTTAAGTACAAGAATAGAGACTCTCCTTACAGTCGGTGCTTTGAGCATTCCCTGTGAGACCAGTATTAGTTTCCGATACACCACTGCAGGATCAGTGTATTCCTTGGACTTTCACATGGACGATGAAACACAGAAATGGCATCGGAATTAAATACAAAGGGCACTATGCCGCCTTAAGTACAAGAGTTGACACTCTTCTTACAGTCGGTGCTTTGAGCATTCCCTGTGAGACCAGTATTAATTTCCGATACACCACTGCAGGTTCAATGTAATCCTTGGACCTTCACATTGACGATGAAACACAGGAATCGCATCTGAATTAAATACAAACGGCCCAATGCTGCCATAAGTACAATAATAGAGACTCTCCTTACAGTCGGTGCTTTGAGCGTTCCCTGTGAGACCAGTATTAGTTTCCGATGCACCACTGCATGTTCAATGTATTACTTGGACCTTTTCATTGACGATTATACACAGAAATCGTATCGGAATTAAATACAAAAGGCACAATGCCGCCTTATGTACAAGAATAGAGACTCTTAATACAGTCGGTGCTTTGAGCATTCCCTGTGAGACCAGTATTAGTTTCCGATACACCACTGCAGGTTCAATGTATTCCTTGGACCTTCTCATTGACGATGAAACACAGAAATCGCATCGGAATTAAATACAAAAAGCACGATGCCGCCTTAAGTACAAGAATACAGACTCTACTTACAGTCGGTGCTTAGAGCATTCTCTGTGAGACCAGTATTAGTTTCCGATACACCATTGCAGGTTCAATGTATTCCTTGGACCTTCACATTGACGATGAAACACAGAAATCGCATTGGAATTAAATACAAAAGGCACTTTGCCGCCTTAAGTACAAGAATAGAGACTCTTCTTACAGTCTGTGCTTTGAGCATTCCCTGTGAGACCAGTATTAGTTTCCGATACACCACTGCAGGTTCAATGTATTCCTTGGACCTTCACATTGACGATGAAACACAGAAATGGCATCGGAATTAAATACAAAAAGTCACAATTCCGCCTTAAGTACAAGAATAGAGACTCTTCTTACAGTCGGTGCTTTGAGCATTCCCTGTGAGACCAGTATTAGTATCCGATACACCTCTGCAGGTTCAATGTATTCCTTGGACATACACATTGACGATGAAACACTGATATTACATCGGAATTAAACACAAAAGGAACAATGTTGACTTAAGTACAAGAATAGAGACTCTTCTTACTGTCGGTGTTTTGAGCATTCCCTCTGAGACCAGTATTAGTTTCCGATACACCACTGCAGGTCCAATGTATTCCTTGGACCTTCACATTGACGATGAAACACAGAAATCGCATCGGAATTAAATACAAAAGGCACAATGCCGCCTTTAGTACAAGAATAGAGACTCTTCTTACAGTCGGTTCTTTGAGCATTCCCTGTGAGACCAGTATTAGTTTCCGATTCACCACTGCAGGTTCAATGTATACCTTGGACCTTCACATTGACGATTATACACAGAAATCGCATCGAAATTAAATGCAAAAGGCACAATGCCGCCTTAAGTATAAGAATAGACACTCTTCTTACAGTAGGTGCTTTGAACATTCCCTGTGAGACCAGTATTAGTTTCCGATACACCACTGCAGGTTCAGTGTATTCCTTGGACTTTCACATCGACGATGAAACACAGAAATGGCATCGGAATTAAATACAAAGGGCACAATGCCGCCTTAAGTACAAGAATAGACACTCTTCTTACAGTCGGTGCTTTGAGCATTCCCTGCGAGACCTGTATTAGTTTCCGATACACCACTGCAGGTTCAATGTATTCCTTGGACCTTCACATTGTCGATGAAAGACAGAAATCGCATCGGAATTAAATACAAAAGGCACAATGCCGCCTTAAGTACAACAATAGAGACTCTTAATAAAGTCGGAGCTTTGAGTATTCACTGTGAGACCAGTATTAGTTTCCGATACACCACTGCAGGTTCAATGTATTTTTTGGACCTTCACATTGACGATGAAACACAGATATTGCATTGGAATTAAATACAAAAGGCACAATGCCGCCTTAAGTACAAGAATAGAGACTCTTCTTACAGTCTGTGCTTTGAGCATTCCCTGTGGGCCAAGTATTTGTATCCGATACACCACTGCAGATTCAATGTATTCCTTGGACTTTCTCATTGACGATGAAACACAGAAATCGCATCGGAATTAAAAACAAAAGGCACAATGCCGCCTTAAGTACAAGAATACAGACTCTACTTACAGTCGGTGCTTTGAGCATTCCCTGTGAGTCCGGTATTAGTTTCCGATACACCACTGCAGGTTCAATGTATTCCTTGGAAATTCACATTGACGATGAAACACAGAAATCGCATCGAAAGTAAATCCAAAAGGCACAATGCCGCCTTGAGTACAGGAATACAGACTCTACTTAATGTCGGTGCTTTGAGCAATCCCTGTGAGACCAGTATTAGTTTCCGATACAGCACTGCAGGTTCAATGTATTCCTTGGACCTTCACATTGACGATGAAACACAGAAATCGCATCGGAATTAAATACTAAAAGGCACAATACCGCCTTAAGTACAAGAATAGAGGCTCTTCTTACAGTCGGTGGTTTGAGCATTCCCTGTGAGACCAGTATTAGTATCCGGTACACCAGTGCAGGTTCAATGTATTCCTTGGACATACACATCGACGATGAATCACAGATATGGCATCGGAATTAAATACAAAGGGCACAATGCCGCCTTAAGTACAAGAATAGAGACTCTTCTTACAGTCGTTGCTTTGAGCATTTTCTGTAAGACCAGTTTTAGTTTCCGATTCACCACTGCAGGTTCAATGTATACCTTGGAACTTCACATTGACGATTATACACAGCAATCGCATCGGAATTAAATTCAAAAGGCACAATGCCGCCTTAAGTACAAGAATAGAGACTCATCTTACAGTCGGTTCTTTGAGCATTCCCTGTGAGGCCAGTATTAGTTTCCGATACACCACTGCATGTTCAATGTATTCCTTGGACCTTCACATTGACGATGAAACACAGAAATCGCATCGGAATTAGATACAAAAATGCACAAAGCCGCCTTAAGTACAAGAATAGAGACTCTTCTTACAGTCGGTGTTTTGAGCATTCCCTGTGAGACCAGTATTAGTTTCCGATACACCACTGCAGGCTCAATGTATTCCTTGGACCTTCACATTGACGATGAAACACAGAAATCGCATCGGAATTAAATACAAAAAGGCACAATGCCGCTTTAAGTACAAGAATAGAGACTCTTCTTACAGTCGGTGCTTTGAGCATTCCCTGTGAGACCAGTATTAGTATCCGGTACACCACTGCAGGTTCAATATATTCCTTGGACATACACATCGACGATGAAACACAGAAATGGCATCGGAATTAAATACAAAGGGCACAATGCCGCCTTAAGTGCAAGAATAGACACTCTTCTTACAGTCGGTGCTTTGAGCACTCCCTGTGAGACCAGTATTAGTATCCGATACACCACTGAGTGTTCAATGTATTCCTTTGACATACACATTGACGATGAAACACTGAAATTACATCGGAATTAAATACAAAAGGAACAATGTCGCCTTAAGTATAAGAATAGAGACTCTTCTTACTGTCGGTGTTTTGAGCATTCCCTCTGAGACCAGTATTAGATTCCGATACACCACTGCAGGTCCAATGTATTCCTTGGACCTTCACATTGACTATGAAACACAGAAATCGCATCGGAATTAAATACAAAAGGGCCAATGCCGCCATAAGTACAAGAATAGAGACTCTTCTTACAGTCGGTGCTTTGAGCATTCCCTCTGAGACCACTATTAGTTTCCGATACACCACTGCAGGTTCAATGTATTCCTTGGACCTTCAAATTGACGATTATACACAGAAATCGCATCGGAATTAAATACAAAAGTCAAAATGCCGCCTTACGTACAAGAATAGAGACTCTTCTTACAGTCGGTGCTTTGAGCATTCCCTGTGAGACCAGTATTAGTTTCCGATACACCACTGCAGGTTCAATGAATTCCTTGGACCTTCACATTGACGATGAAACACAGAAATTTCATCGGAATTAAATACAAAAGGCACAATGCAGCCTTAAGTACAAGAATACAACTCTACTTACAGTCGGTGCTTTGAGCATTCCCTGTGAGACCAGTATTAGTTTCCGATTCACCACTGCAGGTTCAATGTATACCGTGGACCTTCACATTGACGATTATACACAGAAATCGCATCGGAATTAAATACAAAAGGCACAATGCCGCCTTAAAATAAAGAATAGAGACTCTTCTTACAGTCGGTGCTTTGAGCATTCCCTGTGAGACCAGTATTAGTATCCGATACACCACTGCAGGTTCAATGTATTCCTTGGACATACACATTGACGATGAAACACTGATATTACATCGGAATTAAACACAAAAGGAACAATGTTGACTTAAGAACAAGAATAGAGACTCTTCTTACTGTCGGTGTTTTGAGCATTCCCTCTGAGACCAGTATTAGTTTCCGATACACCACTGCAGGTCCAATGTATTCCTTGGACCTTCACATTGACGATGAAACACAGAAATCGCATCGGAATTAAATACAAAAGGCACAATGCCGCCTTTAGTACAAGAATAGAGACTCTTCTTACAGTCGGTGCTTTGAGCATTCCCTGTGAGACCAGTATTAGTTTCCGATACACCACTGCAGGTTTTAATGTATACCTTGGACCTTCACATTGCCGATTATACACAGAAATCGCATCGAAATTAAATGCAAAAGGCACAATGCCGCCTTAAGTATAAGAATAGACACTCTTCTTACAGTAGGTGCTTTGAACATTCCCTGTGAGACCAGTATTAGTTTCCGATACACCACTGCAGGTTCAGTGTATTCCTTGGACTTTCACATCGACGATGAAACACAGAAATGGCATCGGAATTAAATACAAAGGGCACAATGCCGCCTTATGTACAAGAATAGACACTCTTCTTACAACCGGTGCTTTGAGCATTCCCTGCGGGACCTGTATTAGTTTCCGATACACCACTGCAGGTTCAATGTATTCCTTGGACCTTCACATTGTCGATGAAAGACAGAAATCGTATCGGAATTAAATACAAAAGGCACAATACCGCCTTAAGTACAAGAATAGAGACTCTTCATAAAGTCGGTGCTTTGAGCATTCCCTGTAAGACCAGTATTAGTTTCCGATACACCACTAGAGGTTCAATGTATTTCTTGGACCTTCACATTGACGATGAAACACAGATATTGCATTGGAATTAAATACAAAAGGCACAATGCCGCCTTAAGTACTAGAATAGAGACTCTTCTTACAGTCTGTGCTTTGAGCATTCCCCGTGGGCCCAGTATTTGTATCCGATACACCACTGCAGATTCAATGTATTCCTTGGACATACACATTGTCGATGAAACACTGACATTACATCGGAATTAAATACAAAAGGAACAATGAAGCCTTAAGTGCAAGCAGAGTGAGACTTCTTAGAGTCTTTGTTTTGATCCTTTCCTATGCGACCCGTATTAGTTTCCAATACACCACTGCAGGTTCAATGTATTCCTTGGACTTTCACATTGACGATGAAACACAGAAATCGCATCGAAAGTAAATCCAAAAGGCACAATGCCGCCTTAAGTACAGGAATACAGACTCTACTTAATGTCGGTGCTTTGAGCATTCCCTGTGAGACCAGTATTAGTTTCCGATACACCACTGCAGGTTCAATGTATTCCTTGGACCTTCACATTGACGATGAAACACAGAAATCGCATCGGAATTAAATACTAAAAGGCACAATGCCGCCTTAAGTACAAGAATAGAGACTCTTCTTACAGTCGGTGCTTTGAGCATTCCCTGTGAGACCAGTATTAGTATCCGGTACACCAGTGCAGGTTCAATGTATTCCTTGGACATACACATCGACGATGAATCACAGATATGGCATCGGAATTAAATACAAAGGGCACAATGCCGCCTTAAGTACAAGAATAGCGACTCTTCTTACAGTCGGTGCATTGAGCATTCCCTGTGAGACCAGTATTAGTATCCGATACACCATTGCAGGTTCAATATATTCCTTGGACATACACATTGACGATGAAACACAGAAATCACATCAGAATTAAATACAAAAAGGCACAATGCCGCTTTAAGTACAAGAATAGAGACTCTTCTTACAGTCCGTGCTTTGAGCATTTCCTGTAAGACCAGTTTTAGTTTCCGATTCACCACTGCAGATTCAATGTATACCTTGGAACTTCACATTGACGATTATACACAGTAATCGCATCGGAATTAAATACAAAAGGCACAATGCCGCCTTAAGTACAAGAATAGAGACTCTTCTTACAGTCGGTTCTTTGAGCATTCCCTGTGAGACCAGTATTAGTTTCCGATACACCACTGCATGTTCAATGTATTCCTTGGACCTTCACATTGACGATGAAACACAGAAATCGCATCGGAATTAGATACAAAAATGCACAAAACCGCCTTAAGTACAAGAATAGAGACTCTTCTTACAGTCGGTGCTTTGAGCATTCCCTGTGAGACCAGTATTAGTTTCCGATACACCACTGCAGGCTCAATGTATTCCTTGGACCTTCACATTGACGATGAAACACAGAAATCGCATCGGAATTAAATACAAAAAGGCACAATGCCGCTTTAAGTACAAGAATAGAGACTCTTCTTACAGTCGGTGCTTTGAGCATTCCCTGTGAGACCAGTATTAGTATCCGGTACACCACTGCAGGTTCAATATATTCCTTGGACATACACATCGACGATGAAACACAGAAATGGCATCGGAATTAAATACAAAGGGCACAATGCCGCCTTAAGTGCAAGAATAGACACTCTTCTTACAGTCGGTGCTTTGAGCATTCCCTGTGAGACCAGTATTAGTATCCGATACACCACTGAGTGTTCAATGTATTCCTTGGACATACACATTGACGATGATACACTGAAATTACATCGGAATTAAATACAAAAGAACAATGTCGCCTTAAGTATAAGAATAGAGACTCTTCTTACTGTCGGTGTTTTGAGCATTCCCTCTGAGTCCAGTATTAGATTCCGATACACCACTGCAGGTCCAATGTATTCCTTGGACCTTCACATTGACGATGAAACACAGAAATCGCATCGGAATTAAATACAAAAGGGCCAATGCCGTCATAAGTACAAGAATAGAGACTCTTCTTACAGTCGGTGCTTTGAGCATTCCCTCTGAGACCACTATTAGTTTCCGATACACCACTGCAGGCTCAATGTATTCCTTGGACCTTCAAATTGACGATTATACACAGAAATCGCATCGGAATTAAATACAAAAGGCAAAATGCCGCCTTACGTACAAGAATAGAGACTCTTCTTACAGTCGGTGCTTTGAGCATTCTCTGTGAGACCAGTATTAGTTTCCGATACACCACTGCAGGTTCAATGAATTCCTTGGACCTTCACATTGACGATGAAATACAGAAATTTCATCGGAATTAAATACAAAAGGCACAATGCAGCCTTAAGTACAAGAATACAACTCTACTTACAGTCGGTGCTTTGAGCATTCCCTGTGAGACCAGTATTAGTTTCCGATTCACCACTGCAGGTTCAATGTATGCCGTGGACCTTCACATTGACGATTATACACAGAAATCGAATCGGAATTAAATACAAAAGGCACAATGCCGCCTTAAGATCAAGAATAGAGACTCTTCTTACAGTCGGTGCTTTGAGCATTCCCTGTGAGACCAGTATTAGTATCCGATACACCACTGCAGATTCAATGTATTCCTTGGACATACACATTGACGATGAAACACTGAAATTACATCGGAATTAAATACAAAAGGAACAATGCCGCCTTAAGTACAAGAATAGAGAATCTTATACTGTCGGTGCTTTGAGCATTCCCTGTGAGACCAGTATTAGTTTCCGATACACCACTGTAGGTTCAATATATTCCTTCGAAATACGCATTGACGATGAAACACTGAAATTTCATCGGAATTTAATACAAAGGGCACAATGCCGCCTTAAGTACTAGAATAGACACTCTTCTTACAGTCGTTGCTTTGAGCATTCCCTGTGAGACCAGTATTAGTTTCCGATGCACCACTGCAGGTTCAATGTATTCCTTGGACCTTCACATTGACGATGAATATCAGAAATCGCATCGGAATTAAATACAAAAGGCACAATGCCACCTTAAGTACAAGAATACGGACTCTACTTACAGTCGATTCTTTGAGCATTCCCTGTGAGACCAGTATTAGTTTCCGATACACCACAGCAGGTTCAATGTATTCCTTGGACCTTCACATTGACGATGAAACACAGAAATCGCATCGGAATTAAATACAAAAAGGCACAATGCCGCCTTAAGTACAAGAAAAGAGACTCTTCTTACAGTCGGTGCTTTGAGCATTCCCTGTGAGACCAGTATTAGTATCCGGTACACCACTTCAGGTTCAATGTATTCCATGGACATACACATCGACAATGAAACACAGAAATGACAGCTGAATTAATTACAAAGGGCACAATGCCGCCTTAAGTACAAGAATAGACACTCTTCTTACAGTCGGTGCTTTGAGCATTCAATGTGAGACCAGTATTAGTTTCCGATACACCACTGCAGGTTCGATGTATTCCTTGGACCTTCATATTGACGATGAAACACAGAAATCGCATCGGAATTAAATACAAGAGGCACAATGCCGCCTTAAGTACAAGAATAGAGACTCTTCTTACAGTCGGTGCTTTGAGCATTCCCTGTGAGACCAGTATTAGTTTCCGTTTCACCACTGCTGGTTCAATGTATACCTTGGACCTTCACATTGACGATTATACACAGAAATCGCATCGGAGTTAAATACAAAAGGCACAACGCCGCCTTAAGTACAAGAATAGTGACTTTTCATACAGTCGGTGCTTTGAGCATCCCTGTGAGACCAGTATTAGTTTCCGATACATCACTGCAGGTTCAGTGTATTCCTTGTACTTTCAGATCGACGATGAAACACTGAAATGGCATCGGAATTAAATACAAAGGGCACAATGCCGCCTTAAGTACAAGAATAGACACTCTTCTTACAGTCGGTGCTTTGAACATTCCCTGTGAGACCAGTATTAGCTTCCGATACACCACTGCAGGTTCAATGTATTCCTTGGACCTTCACATTGACGATGAAAGACAGAAATCGCATCGGAATTAAATACAAAAGGCCCAATGCCGCCATAAGTACAAGAATAGAGACTCTTCTTACAGTCGGTGCTTTGAGCATTCCCTGTGAGACCAGTATTAGTTTCCGATACACCACTGCAGGTTCAATGTATTCCTTGGACCTTGACATTGACGATGAAACACAGATATCGCATCGGAATTATATACAAAAGGCACAATGCCGCCTTAAGTACAAGAATACAGACTCTACTTACAGTTGGTGCTTTGATCATTCCCTGTGAGACAAGTATTAGTTTCAGATACACCACTGCAGGTTCAATGTATTCCTTGGACCTTGACATTGACGATGAAACACAGATATCGCATCGGAATTATATACAAAAGGCACAATGCCGCCTTAAGTACAAGAATAGAGACTCTTCTTACAGTCGGTGCTTTGAGCATTCCCTGTGAGACCAGTATTAGTATCCGATACACCACTGCAGGTTCAATGTATTCCTTCGACATACACATTGACGATGAAACACTGAAATTACATCGAAATTAAATACAAAAGGAACAATGTCGCCTTAAGTACAAGAATAGAGACTCTTCTTACTGTCGGTGTTTTGAGCATTCCCTCTGAGACCAGTAATAGTCTCTGATACACCACTGCAGGTCCAATGTATTCCTTGGACCTTCACATTGACGATGAAACACAGAAATCGCATAGGAATTAAATAGAAAAAGGCACAATCCCGCCTTAAGTACAAGAATAGAGACTCTTCTTACAGTCGGTGCTTTGAGCATTCCCTGTGAGACCAGTATTAGTTTCCGATACACCACTTCAGGTTCAATGTATTTTTTGGACATACACATCGACGATGAAACACAGAAATGGCATCTGAGTTAAATACAAAGGGCACAATGCCGCCTTAAGTACAAGAATAGACACTCTTCTTACATTCGGTGCTTTGAGCATTCAATGTGAGACCAGTATTAGTTTCCGATACACCACTGCAGGTTCAATGTATTCCTTGGACCTTGACATTGACGATGAAACACAGATATCGCATCGGAATTATATACAAAAGGCACAATGCCGCCTTAAGTACAAGAATACAGACTCTACTTACAGTCGATGCTTTGATCATTCCCTGTGAGACAAGTATTAGTTTCAGATACACCACTGCAGGTTCAATGTATTCCTTGGACCTTCACATTGACGATGAAACACAGAAATCGCATATGAATTAAATACAAAAAGGCACAATGACGCCTTAAGTACAAGAATAGAGACTCTTCTTACAGTCGGTGCTTTGAGCATTCCCTGTGAGACCAGTATTAGTATCCGATACACCACTGCAGGTTCAATGTATTCTTTCGACATACACATTGACGATGAAACACTGAAATTACATCGAAATTAAATACAAAAGGAACAATGTCGTCTTAAGTACAAGAATAGAGACTCTTCTTACTGTCGGTGTTTTGAGCATTCCCTCTGAGACCAGTATTAGTTTCAGATACACCACTGCAGGTTCAATGTATTCCTTGGACCTTCACATTGACAATGAAACACAGAAATCGCATCGGAATTAAATACAAAAGTCACAATGCCGCCCTAAGTACAACAACAGAGACTCTACTTACAGTCGGTGCTTTGAGCATTCCCTGTGAGACCAGTATTAGTTTCTGATACACCACTGCAGGTTCAATGTATTCCTTGGACCTTCACATTGACGATGAAACACAGAAATCGAATAGGAATTAAATAGAAAAAGGCACAATGCCGCCTTAAGTACAAGAATAGAGACTCTTCTTACAGTCGGTGCTTTGAGCATTCCCTGTGAGACCAGTATTAGTATCCGATACACCACTGCATGTTCAATGTATTCCTTAGACATTCACATTGACGAAGAAACACAGAAATCGCATCGGATTGAAATACCAAAGGCACAATGCCGTCTTAAGTACAAGAATAGAGACTACTCTCACAGCCGGTGCGTCGAGTATTCCCTGTGAGACCAGTATTAGTTTCCGATACAACACTGCAGTTTCAATGTATTCCTTGGACCTTCACACTGACGATGAAACACAGAAATAGCATCGGAATTAAATACAAAATGCCCAATGCCGCCTTAAGTGCAAGAATAGAGACTCTTCTTACTGTCGGTGCTTTGAGCATTCGCTGTGAAACCAGTATTAGTTTCCGATACACCACTGAAGGTTCAATGTATTCCTTGGACCTTCACATTGACGATTATACACAGAAATCGCATCGGAATTAAATACAAATTGCAAAATGCCGCCTTAAGTACAAGAATAGAGACTCTTCTTACAGTCGGTGCTTTGAGCATTCCCTGTGAGACCAGTATTAGTTTCCGATACACCAATGCAAACTCAATGTATTCCTTGGACCTTCACATTGACGATGAAACATAGAAATTGCATCGGAATTAAATACAAAAGACACAATGCAGCCTTAAGTACAGGAATACAGACTCTACTTACAGTCGGTGCTTTGAGCATTCCCTGTGAGATCAGTATTAGTTTCCGTTACACCACTGCAGGTTCAATGTATTCCGTGGACCTTCACATTGACGATGAAACACAGAAATCGCATTGGACTAAAATAAAAAAGGCACAATGCCGCCTTAAGTACAAGAATAGAGACTCTTCTTACAGTCTGTGCTTTCAGCATTCCCTGTGAGTCCAGTATTAGTTTCCGATACACCACTGCAGGTTCAATGTATTCCTTGGAAATACGCATTGACGATGAAACACTGAAATTACATCGGAATTAAATACAAAGGGCACAATGCCGCCTTAAGTACAAGAATAGACACTCTTCTTACAGTCGGTGATTTGAGCATTCCCTGTGAGACCAGTATTGGTTTCTGATACACCACTGCAGGTTCAATGTATTCCTTGGACCTTCACATTGGCGATGAAAAACAGAAATCGCATCGGAATAAAATAAAAAAGGCACAATGCCGCCTTAAGTACAAGTATACAGACTCTACTTACAGTCGGTGCTTTGAGCATTCCCTGTGACACCAGTATTAGTTTCCCTTACACCACTGCAGGTTCAATGTATTCCTTGGACCTTCACATTGACGATGAAACACAGAAATCGCATTGGAATAAAATACAAAAGGCACAATGCCGCCTTAAGTACAAGATTAGAGACTCGTCTTACAGTCTGATCTATGAGCATTCCCTGTGAGTCCAGTATTAGTATCCGATACACCACTGCTGGTTCAATGTATTCCTTGGACATACACATTGACGATGAAACACTGAAATTACATCGGAATTAAATACAAAATGAATAATGAGGCCTTAAGTACAGGAATAGAGACTCTTCTTACTGTCGGTGCTTTGAGCATTCCCTGTGAGACCAGTATTAGTTTCCGATACACCACTGCAGGTTCAATGTATTCCTTGGAAATACGCATTGACGATGAAACACTGAAATTACATCGGAATAAAATACAAAGAGCACAATGCCGCCTTAAGTACAAGAATAAACACTCTTCTTACAGTCGGTGCTTTTGAGCATTCCCTGTGAGACCAGTATTGGTTTCTGATACACCACTGCAGGTTGAATGTATTCCTTGGACCTTCACATTGGTGATGAAAAACAGAAATCGCATCGGAATAAAATACAAAAGGCACAATGCCGCCTTAAGTACAAGAATACGGGCTATACTTACAGTCGGTCCTTTGACCATTCCCTGTGAGACCAGTATTAGTTTCCGATACACCACTGCAGGTTCAATGTATTCCTTGGACCTGCACATTGACGATGAAACACAGAACGCGAATCGGAATTAAATACAAAAAGGCACAATGCCGCCTTAAGTACAAGAATGGAGACTCTTCTTACAGTCGATGCTTTGAGCATTCCCTGTGAGGACCGTATTAGTATCCGGTACAGCACTTCAAGTTCAATGTATTCCTTGGACATTCACATAGACGATGAAACACAGAAATGGCATCGGAATTAAATACACAGGGCACAATGCAGCCTTAAGTACAAGAATAGACACACTTCTTACAGTCGGTGCTTTGAGCATTCCCTGTGAGACCAGTATTAGTTTCCGATACTCCACTGCAGGTTCAGTGTATTCCTTGGAATTTCACGTCGACGATGAAACACAGAAATTGGCATCGGAATTAAATACAAAGGGCACAATGCCGCCTTAAGTACAAGAATAGACACTCTTCTTACAGTCGGTGCTGTGAGCATTCCCTGTGAGACCAGTATTAGTTTCCGATACAGCACTGCAGGTTCAATGTGTTCCTTGGACATACACATTGACGATGAAACACTGAAATTACATCGGAATTAAATACAAATGTAACAATGCCGCCTTAAGTACAAGAATAGAGACTCTTCTTACTGTCGGTGCTTTGAGCATTTCCTGTGAGACCAGTATTAGTTTCCGATACACCACTGCAGGTTCAATGTACTCCTTGGAAATACGCAATGACGATGAAACACTGAAATTACATCGGAATTAAACACAAAGGGCACAATGACTCCTTAAGTACAAGCAGAGTGAGACTTCTTAGAGTCTGTGTTTTGATCCTATATTGTGCGACCCGTATTTGTTTCCGATACGCCACTGCAGGTTCAATGTATTCCTTGGACCTTCACATTGACGATTACACTCAGAAATCGCATCGGAATTAAATACCAAAGGCACAATTCCGCCTTAAGTACAAGAATAGGGACTCTTCTTACAGTCGGTGCTTTGAGCATTCCCTGTGAGACCAGTATTAGTTTCCGATACACCACTGCAGGTTGAGTGTATTCCTTGGACTTTCACATGGACGATGAAACACAGAAATGGCATCGGAATTAAATACAAAGGGCACAATGCCGCCTTAAGTACAAGAATAGGCACTCTTCTTACAGTCGGTGCTTTGAGCAATCCCTGTGAGACCAGTATTAGTTTCCGATACACCACTGCAGGTTCAATGTATTCCTTGGACCTTCACATTGACGATGAAACACATAAATCGCATCGGAATTAAATACAAAAGGCACAATGCCGCCTTAAGTACAAGAATACAGACTCTACTTACTGTCGGTGCTTTGAGCATTCCCTGTGAGACCAGTATTAGTATCCGGCACACCACTTCATGTTCAATGTATCCCTTGGACATACACATCGCCGATGAAACACAGAAATGGCATCGGAATTAAATACAAAGTGCACAATGCCGACTTAAGTACAAGAATAGACACTCTTCTTACAGTCGGTACTTTGAGCATTCCCTGTGAGACCAGTATTAGTTTTCGATACACCACTGCAGGTTCAATGTATTCCTTGGACCTTCACATTGACGATGAAACTCAAAAATTGCATCAGAATTAAATACAAAAGGCACAATGCAGCCTTAAGTACAAGAATATAGACTCTACTTACAGTCGGTGCTTTGAGCATTCCCTGTGAGACCAGTATTAGTTTCCGATTCACCACTGCAGGTTCAATGTATACCTTGGACCTTCACATTGACGATTATACACAGAAATCGCATCGGAATTAAATACAAAAGGCACAATGCCGCCTTAAGAGCAAGAATAGAGACTCTTCTTACAGTCGGTGCTTTGAGCATTCCCTGTCAGACCAGTATTAGTATCCGATACACCACTGCAGATTCAATGTATTCCTTGGACATACACATTGACGATGAAACACTGAAATTTCGTAGGAATTAAATACACAAGGAACAATGCCGCCTTAAGTACAAGAATAGACACTCTTCTTACAGTCGTTGCTTTGAGCATTCCCTGTGAGACCAGTATTAGTTTCCGATACACCACTGCAGGTTCAATGTATTCCTTGGACCTTCACATTGACGATGAAACACAGATATCGCATCGGAATTATATACAAAAGGCACAATGCCGCCTTAAGTACAAGAATACTGACTCTACTTACAGTCGGTGCTTTGATCATTCCCTGTGATACAAGTATTAGTTTCAGATACACCACTGCAGGTTCAATGTATTCCTTGGACCTTCACATTGACGATGAAACACAGAAATCGCATATGAATTAAATACAAAAAGGCACAATGACGCCTTAAGTACAAGAATAGAGACTCTTCTTACAGTCGGTGCTTTGAGCATTCCCTGTGAGACCAGTATTAGTATCCGATACACCACTGCAGGTTCAATGTATTCCTTCGACATCCACATTGACGATGAAACACTGAAATTACATCGAAATTAAATACAAAAGGAACAATGTCGCCTTAAGTACAAAAATAGAGACTCTTCTTAGTGTCGGTGTTTTGAGCATTCCCTCTGAGACCAGTATTAGTTTCTGATACACCACTGCAGGTCCAATGTATTCCTTGGACCTTCACATTGACGATGAAACACAGAAATCGCATCGGAATTAAATACAAAAGTCACAATGCCGCCCTAAGTACAACAACAGAGACCCTACTTACAGTCGGTGCTTTGAGCATTCCCTGTGAGACCAGTATTAGTTTCTGATACACCACTGCAGGTTCAATGTATTCCTTGGACCTTCACATTGACGATGAAACACAGAAATCGCATAGGAATGAAATAGAAAAAGGCACAATGCCGCCTTAAGTACAAGAATAGAGACTCTTCTTACAGTCGGTGCTTTGAGCATTCCCTGTGAGACCGGTATTAGTATCCGATACACCACTGCATGTTCAATGTATTCCTTAGACATTCACATTGACGATGAAACATAGAAATCGCATCGGATTTAAATACCAAAGGCACAATGCCGTCTTAAGTACAAGAATAGAGACTACTCTCACAGCCGGTGCGTCGAGTATTCCCTGTGAGACCAGTATTAGTTTCCGATACAACACTGCAGTTTCAATGTATTCCTTGGACCTTCACACTGACGATGAAACACAGAAATCGCATCGGAATTAAATACAAAATGCACAATGCCGCCTTAAGTGCAAGAATAGAGACTCTTCTTACAGTCGGTGCTTTGAGCATTCGCTGTGAAACCAGTATTAGTTTCCGATACACCACTGAAGGTTCAATGTATTCCTTGGACCTTCACATTGACGATTATACACAGAAATCGCATCGGAATTAAATACAAATTGCAAAATGCCGCCTTAAGTACAAGAATAGAGACTCTTCTTACAGTCGGTGCTTTGAGCAGTCCCTGTGAGACCAGTATTAGTTTCCGATACACCAATGCAAACTCAATGTATTCCTTGGACCTTCACATTGACGATGAAACATAGAAATTGCATCGGAATTAAATACAAAAGACACAATGCAGCCTTAAGTACAGGAATACAGACTCTACTTACAGTCGGTGCTTTGAGCATTCCCTGTGAGATCAGTATTAGTTTCCGTTACACCACTGCAGGTTCAATGTATTCCTTGGACCTTCACATTGACGATGAAACACAGAAATCGCATTGGACTAAAATAAAAAAGGCACAATGCCGCCTTAAGTACAAGAATAGAGACTCTTCTTACAGTCTGTGCTTTCAGCATTCCCTGTGAGTCCAGTATTAGTATCCGATACACCACTGCAGATTCAATGTATTCCTTGGGCATACACATTGACGATGAAACACTGAAATTACATCGGAATTAAATACAAGAAGAACAATGAGGCCTTAAGTACAAGAATAGAGACTCTTCTTACTCTCGGTGCTTTGAGCATTCCCTGTGAGACCAGTATTAGTTTCCGATACACCACTGCAGGTTCAATGTATTCCTTGGAAATACGCATTGACGATGAAACACTGAAATTACATCGGAATTAAATACAAAGGGCACAATGCCGCCTTAAGTACAAGAATAAACACTCTTCTTACAGTCGGTGCTTTGAGCATTCCCTGTTAGACCAGTATTGGTTCCTGATACACTACTGCAGGTTCAATGTATTCCTTGGACCTTCACATTGGCGATGAAAAACAGAAATCGCATCGGAATAAAATACAAAAGGCACAATGCCGCCTTAAGTACAAGTATACAGACTCTACTTACAGTCGGTGCATTGAGCATTCCCTGTGAGACCAGTATTAGTTTCCGTTACACCACTGCAGGTTCAATGTATTCCTTGGACCTTCACATTGACGATGAAACACAGAAATCGCATTGGAATAACATACAAAAGGCACAATGCCGCCTTAAGTACAAGAATAGAGACTCTTCTTACAGTCTGTTCTATGAGCATTCCCTGTGAGTCCAGTATTAGTATCCGATACACCACTGCTGGTTCAATGTATTCCTTGGACATACACATTGACGATGAAACACTGAAATTACATCGGAATTAAATAGAAAAAGTATAATGAGGCCTTAAGTACAAGAATAGAGACTCTTCTTACTGTCGGTGCTTTGAGCATTCCCTGTGAGACCAGTATTAGATTCCGATACACCACTGCAGTTTCAATGTATTTCTTGGAAATACGCATTGACGATGAAAACACTGAAATTACATCGGAATTAAATACAAAGAGCACAATGCCGCCTTAAGTACAAGAATAAACGCTCTTCTTACAGTCGGTGCTTTGAGCATTCCCTGTGAGACCAGTACTAGTTTCCGATACTCCACTGCAGGTTCAGTGTATTCCTTGGGATTTCACATCGACGATGAAACACAGAAATTGGCATCGGAATTAAATACAAAGGGCACAATGCCGCCTTAAGTACAAGAATAGACACTCTTCTTACAGTCGGTGCTGTGAGCATTCCCTGTGAGACCAGTATTAGTTTCCGATACACCACTGCAGGTTCAATGTATTCCTTGGACCTGCACATTGACGATGAAACACAGAACGCGAATCGGAATTAAATACAAAAAGGCACAATGCCGCCTTAAGTACAAGAATAGAGACTCTTCTTACAGTCGGTGCTTTGAGCATTCCCTGTGAGACCCGTATTAGTATCCGGTACACCACTTCAAGTTCAATGTATTCCTTGGACATACACATAGACGATGAAACACAGAAATGGCATCGGAATTAATTACAAAGGGCACAATGCCGCCTTAAGTACAAGAATAGACACTCTTCTTACAGTCGGTGCTTTGAGCATTCCCTGTGAGACCAGTATTAGTTTCCGATACTCCACTGCAGGTTCAGTGTATTCCTTGGAATTTCACATCGACGATGAAACACAGAAATTGGCATCGGAATTAAATACAAAGGGCACAATGCCGCCTTAAGTACAAGAATAGACACTCTTCTTACAGTCGGTGCTGTGAGCATTCCCTGTGAGACCAGTATTAGTTTCCGATACACCACTGCAGGTTCAATGTGTTCCTTGGACATACACATTGACGATGAAACACTGAAATTACATCGGAATTAAATACAAATGTAACAATGCCGCCTTAAGTACAAGAATAGAGACTCTTCTTACTGTCGGTGCTTTGAGCATTTCCTGTGAGACCAGTATTAGTTTCCGATACACCACTGCAGGTTCAATGTACTCCTTGGAAATACGCAATGACGATGAAACACTGAAATTACATCGGAATTAAATACAAAGGGCACAATGACTCCTTAAGTACAAGCAGAGTGAGACTTCTTAGAGTCTGTGTTTTGATCCTATATTGTGCGACCCGTATTTGTTTCCGATACGCCACTGCAGGTTCAATGTATTCCTTGGACCTTCACATTGACGATTACACTCAGAAATCGCATCGGAATTAAATACCAAAGGCACAATTCCGCCTTAAGTACAAGAATAGGGACTCTTCTTACAGTCGGTGCTTTGAGCATTCCCTGTGAGACCAGTATTAGTTTCCGATACACCACTGCAGGTTGAGTGTATTCCTTGGACTTTCACATGGACGATGAAACACAGAAATGGCATCGGAATTAAATACAAAGGGCACAATGCCGCCTTAAGTACAAGAATATTCACTCTTCTTACAGTCGGTGCTTTGAGCAATCCCTGTGAGACCAGTATTAGTTTCCGATACACCACTGCAGGTTCAATGTATTCCTTGGACCTTCACATTGACGATGAAACACATAAATCGCATCGGAATTAAATACAAAAGGCACAATGCCGCCTTAAGTACAAGAATACAGACTCTACTTACTGTCGGTGCTTTGAGCATTCCCTGTGGTACCAGTATTAGTATCCGGTACACCACTTCATGTTCAATGTATCCCTTGGACATACACATCGCCGATGAAACACAGAAATGGCATCGGAATTAAATACAAAGTGCACAATGCCGACTTAAGTACAAGAATAGACACTCTTCTTACAGTCATGTGCTTTGAGCATTCCCTGTGAGACCAGTATTAGTTTCCGATACACCACTGCGGGTTCAATGTATTCCTTGGACCGTCACATTGACGATGAAACACAGAAATCGCATCGGAATTAAATACAAAAGGCACAATGCCGCCTTAAGTACAAGAATAGAGACTCTACTTACAGTCGGTGCTTTGAGCATTCCCTGTGAGACCAGTATTAGTTTCCGATACACCACTGCAGGTTCAATGTATTCGTTGGACCTTCACATTGACGATGAAACACAGAAATCGCATCGGAATTAAATACAAAATGGCACAATGTCGCCTTAAGTACAAGAATAGAGACTCTTCTTACAGTCGGTGCTTTGAGCATTCCCTGTGAGACCAGTATTAGTATCCGATACACCACTGCAGGTTCAGTGTATTCCTTGGACATACACATTGACGATAAAACACTGAAATTACATCGGACCTAAATACAAAAGGAACAATGCCGCCTTAAGTACAAGAATAGAGACTCTTCTTACTGTCGGTGTTTTGAGCATTCCCTCTGAAACCAGTATTAGTTTCCGATACACCACTGCAGGTCCAATGTAATCCTTGGACCTTCACATTGACGATGAAACACAGAAATCGCATCGGAATTAAATACAAAAGGCACAATGCCGCCTTAAGTACAAGAATAGAGACTCTTCCTACTGTCGGTGCTTTGAGCATTCCCTGTGAGACCAGTATTAGATTCCGATACACCACTGCATTTTCAGTGTATTCCTTGGACTTTCACATCGCTGATGAAACACAGAAATGGCATCGGAATTAAATACAAAGGGCACAATGCCGCCTTAAGTACAAGAATAGACACTCTTCTTACAGTCGGTGCTTTGAGCATTCCCTGTGAGACCAGTATTAGTTTCCGATACACCACTGCAGGTTCAATGTATTCCTTGGACCTTCACATTGACAATTATACACAGAAATCGCATCGGAATTAAATAAAAAGGCACAATGCCGCCTTAAGTACAAGAATAGAGACCCTTCTTACAGTCGGTGCTTTGAGCATTACCTGTGAGACCAGTATTAGTTTCCGATACACCACTGCAGGTTCAATGTATTCCTTGGACCTTCACATTGACGATGAAACACAGTAACCGTAGCGGAATTAAATACAAATGCACAATGCCGCCTTAAGTACAAGAATACAGACTCTACTTACAGTCGGTGCTTTGAGCATTCCCTGTGAGACCAGTATTAGTTTCCGATACACCACTGCAGGTTAAATGTATTCCTTGGACCTTCACATTGACGATGATACACGTTATCGCATAGGAATTAAATACAAAAGGCACAATGCCGCCTTAAGTATAAGAATAGAGACTCTTCTTACAGTCTGTGCTTTGAGCATTCCCTGTGAGACCAGCATTGGTATCCGATACACCACTGCAGATTCAATGTATTCCTTGGACATACACACTGACGATGAAACACTGAAATTACATCGGAATTAAATACAAAAATAACAATGCCGCCTTAAGTACAAGAATAGAGACTCTTCTTACTGTCGGTGCTTTGAGCATTGTCTGTGGGACCAGTATTAGTTTGCGATACACCACTGCAGGTTCAGTGTATTCCTTGGACATACACACTGACGATGAAACACTGAAATTACATCGGAATTAAATACAAAAATAACAATGCCGCCTTAAGTAGAAGAATAGAGACTCTTCTTACTGTCGGTGCTTTGAGCATTCTGTGTGGGACCAGTATTAGTATGCGATACACCACTGCACGTTCAATCTATTCCTTGGAACTACGCATTGACGATGAAACACTGAAATTACATCGGAATTAAATACAAAGGGCACAATGACGCCTTAAGTACAAGCAGAGTGAGACTTCTTAGAGTCTGTGTTTTGATCCTTTCCAGTGTGACCCGTATTAGTTTCCGATACGCCACTGCAGGTTCAATGTATTCCATGGACCTTAACATTGACGATTACATACAGAAATCGCCTCGGAATTAATTACAAAAGGTACAATGCCGCCTTAAGTACAAGAATACAGACTCTTCTTACAGTCGGTGCTTTGAGCATTCCCTGTGAGACCAGTATTAGTTTCCGATACACCACTGCTGGTTCAGTGTATTCCTTGGAGTTTCACATCGTCGATGAAACACAGAAATGGCATAGGAATTAAATACAAAGGGCACAATGCCGCCTTAAGTACAAGAATAGACACTCTTCTTACAGTCGGTATTTTGAGCATTCCCTGTGAGACCAGTATTAGTGTGGTGTCACCGCCAGACACCACACTTGCTAGGTGGTAGCTTAAATCGGCCGCGGTCCATTTAGTACATGTCGGACCCGCATGTCGCCACTGTGATCGCAGACCTAGCGCCACCACCAAGGCAGGTCTCGTGATACGAGAGTGGACTCGCCCAGTTGTACGCGAACCTAGCTATCGCCCAGTTGTACGAGAACCTAGCTACCGACCAGATGTACGAAGCCTTTCTCTCTCATTAGCCGAGAGACAGAATAGCCATCAGCTAAGTTAATGGCAACGAACTAGCAAGGCGCCATTTGTATCAGTGCCTATAGCTTACGAGTATTCAAGAGAGATGTATTCCAAAGAACAATTAAAAGATAAGTAATAAGCATCTACATACTTTTCTTCTTATTCATTTATAAGTTCTCATGTTCCAGACTTCACGCCCGTCTGCTTTATGCCGTGCGTGCACTATCGGCTACAGCGTTAGTCTAGAGTTCATTTTCAGCAATCTCAACTTCACGGTGTCGGCCCAGCTACCGACACAACATTTATTGGCGACGAGCAAAAGAGTTTGTATTAATTCGTTTGCAACATTGGCGACGATTTAAAGTGTTGTGATTGCTTACATTTAATTGTGTCATGGCTTCGCCACATTCTCCAGATGTACTGTCCGAATTTTATCGCTTGCAGAATCAGCAGACGCAGGCGTTACTGGATGCCCTTGGACAGATCGTCCAGGGTCAACGTACCATTCAAACAGATGCGGCCGCCGCCGCTTCATCGCTACCGCTGCCACGACACGCTGTTGCACCTCCCTTTCGACCATACGTGGCAGCCGATGAGACGTGGCAAGAGTGGTCTCGCCAGTTCCACTTTCACCTCGCTGCCTACAGAATTCAAGGTAATGAGCGGCAGCCGTTTTTGCTTTCTTGTGTCGGTGTGTCCACATACCGTGTGATAGTGAAATTGTTTCCCCGACGAGACGTAGCAACTCTGTCCTACGAGGGAATTTTGTCTGCATTAGATGCCTATTTCAAAGAAACAGTTAATGTGGTTGCAAAACGGTATACGTTCTTTCGTACAAAACGTACGGCCGGTCAAACTAATAGGGAGTGGGTAGCAACATTGCAAGGACTTACGAGGGACTGTGCTTTTGAATGTGACTGTGGTCTTTCTTATTCAGATACAATGGTGCGTGATGCAATTGCACAGAACGTTTCTGATGTTCGCATACGGGAGCAAATTTTGAAACTAGTTAATCCCTCCCTTCAACAAGTGATAGACATATTGGATAGACAGGACACACTTGACTGTGCTCAGGAATCTTTTGGAACTTCGCCAGCCGTGTGTAACATTAACCGGCCCGCTGGACGCGCTGCGCGGCCCGGTAACCGGGCCTTGCGCACGTCGACACAGCGACCGCCGCGTGCTAAGCCAGGTGTGCCGCGCCAGCCCACAAATGCAGTGAAATCATGCCCGCGGTGTGCTACTAGACATTCGCGTGAACATTGCCCGTCACGCCAAGCTATTTGCTTTTTCTGCAATAAGAAAGGACATGTTCAAAGTGTTTGCCAGAAAAAGCTCAGATCCGACAATCACAATCATTCCAGGCCCTTTGCTTCGCGCCGGAATCGAACCAAGGACACTCAGGCTCGTGGACCTTCGCCTATGGACATTCATGTCGTTAATTCCGCTTCGTCCGGTGACACTTTCTCTAACAGTAACTGTGTTCGTCCCACAAAAACTGTGCGTCGACGTCGCCGGAAATCACGTCAATTAGCAAGTGATTCTGTACCAGTGTCTATTCAAATTGCACAAAACAGTCGCTCTTGTCGTCAGCAGGACAATAAACTTTTTGTGGACTTAGACTTTGAAGGCAAAGTGATACCCTTCCAGCTCGATACCGGAGCTGCAGTTTCATTGCTCAATCACGACACGTACAAACAACTGGGCAAACCTCCGTTGCGTTCCGCAAATGTTAAGCTAACTACATATTCCGGACAGACAATTCCTGTGTTAGGACAGTGCAGCCTTCTTGCAACATACAAGGGACAAACAAAACTTGTGTCATTTTACGTTCTTCGTTCTTCTTCTGCTGTGAATTTGTTTGGTCCAGACTTGTTTCAGTTGTTTAACATGTCTATTGTAAATCAGGTCCTATCAGTGACTCAGACTGTGCCTACAGACAGTGTTTCACGGCTGTGTGACGAATTTGCAGACATTTTTGCACCGGGCTTAGGTTGCGCTAAAAACTATGAAGCACATTTAGAACTGAAGGTAAACGCGCAACCGAAATTTTTCAGGGCGCGCAATGTTCCCCACGCATTGCGTGATGAGGTCGCCAGAACGTTACACGATCTCGAATCACAGGGTGTAATTGAACGTGTGCAAGCTTCTCTCTGGGCCTCACCCTTAGTAATTTTGCCAAAACCTTCCGGAAAATTGAGACTTTGCGTGGACTTCAAGGCCACAGTGAATCCACAGCTAGTGACTGCTACTTTTCCTTTGCCCCGCCCGGAAGATCTTTTTGCTAAACTGTGCCCGGGAAAATATTTTTCAAAGTTGGACCTAGCCGATGCGTACTTGCAAATACCGGTGGACGACGAATCCCAGCGCGTATTGGTGGTTAACACGCATCTTGGATTGTACCGCTTCAAAAGACTGCCGTTCGGGTGTGCATCCGCCCCTGCCTTGTTTCAGCAATATTTACAAACTATTTGTGCGTCGGTCCCTACTGCAGCAAACTATCTGGACGATATAGTGATCTCCGGACAGACAGAAGAAGATCATCTTGCGAACTTACGAACATTATTTCAGGTCTTGCGGCAAAATGGTCTTCGCTTGAGGAAGGACAAATGTGTGTTTTTTGCTCGTGACTTACCATACCTGGGACATGTCATTAATGCCCAAGGCATACATCCGAGTCCATAGCACCTCCGTGCCATACAAGAATTGCCTTCCCCTCAAAATGTGAAACAGCTACAGAGTGTGTTGGGTAAAATTAATTATTATCATCGCTTTCTGCGCAATGCCTCTTCTATTTCAGCTCCGCTTCATCGCTTACGCCGTAAAGGTGTTCCGTTCGTCTGGACGACGGAATGTGAACGCGCCTTTCGCCAGTTGAAATCGGCGTTGCTTTCTAATACTTGCCTTACGCCTTTCGATCCCCGGAAACCCCTTTTGTTGATGGTAGATGCATCGGATTTCGGGATCGGTGCTGTGCTTGCGCACAAAGTTGGCTCCCATGATCGCCCTATTGCCTTTGCGTCCAAATTGCTCTCGTCTGCGCAAAGAAATTATTCACAGATAGAGAAAGAAGCTTTGGCTCTCGTGTTTGGTGTTACTAAGTTCCATGATTTCTTGTATGGTCGTCACTTTACCATCATCACAGACCACAAACCTTTGACATCGCTTTTTCATCCGACCAAGCCTGTACCTCCACGTACAGCGCAGAAATTCATTCGCTGGTCTATTTTCCTCTCGCAGTACCGCTACGATATCTTGTATCGGTCCACTGCTAAGCACGGAAACGCCGATGCGTTGTCCCGGTTGCCTGTTGCTGAGGATAAAGCATTCGATTCTTCCGAACTTGCTTGCATGTTCATTGATTCGGAAACCGATGAAGTGGTCGAATCGTTTCCGATTGATTTTCGTCGTGTAGCTACAGCCACAGCTGCTGACCCTGTCCTTGCTACTGTTTTACGTTTTGTTGCTACGCAATGGCCTTTGTCAAAGTCTCGGATTGAGGATCCGTTGGTTCGCCGATTTTTTGCTCACAAGGAGAGACTTTTTGTTCGACGTGGTGTTTTGTTGTTGCGTTCTGATAATGATCAGTCCAGAGTCGTGGTCCCACGTTCGTTACAGTCCTCTGTTTTACGGCTTCTTCACCAAGGACATTGGGGTATAGTGCGAACGAAACAACTTGCTCGTCAGCACTGTACTTGGTTCGGAATCGATGCTGCGATTACGAATATGTGTTCTTTGTGCCCGGCGTGTGCCGAACAACAGTCCGCACCGCCGCGGAAAGTCTTTGCGTGGCCAAAGGCCACTTCCCCTTGGCAACGCTTGCACATTGATTTTGCTGGTCCATTCTGGAATGCTCGTTGGTTGGTTCTGGTCGATGCCTTCAGTAATTTTCCTTTTGTTGTCCGGATGTCTTCCACGACGTCCTCCGCCACCATCCAAGCGTTGTCTGCTATCTTTTGCATTGAAGGTCTTCCGCAGACTATTGTTTCCGACAATGGCCCACAATTCATGTCCGCAGAATTTCAGTCATTCTGCCAGGCCAATGGTATTCAACATCTGACATCCGCGCCGTTTTCGCCTCAGTCCAACGGTGCCGCTGAACGATTGGTCCGGACTTTCAAGTCACAGATGTTGAAATTGAAAGAGTCGCATTCTCGGGAGGACGCATTGTTGCTCTTTTTGTCTTCGTATCGCTCTCAGCCCCACGATGGTCGCTCGCCGGCTGAGTTGCTCCACGGTCGTCCTCATCGCACCTTGATGTCTTTGCTGCATCCGCCGCATCAGGTTCCTGTGCAGCGGCAGACTCCTGCTTTTGCTCCAGGCGACGTTGTATTTTATCGCAACTATCGAGGTTCACGGCGTTGGCTCGCAGGGCGCATTCTTCGCTGCCTCGGCCGCGCGATGTATTTGGTTTTGGGGGCCTCTGGTGAGGTGCGTCGGCATCTCAATCAGCTGCGCCTCTGTCGTCGCTCGGGTTCTGCCGCTCCCCGTCTGCTTTCAGGGACGGTGCCGTCCGGTCAGCGCCCTGGGGACCCATCTACTGGCTCGCCTCATCCCCAGGTGTTACCGACGATGCCTTCCATTTGCCCCATGGCGACGCGCCGCCGCCGCCGCAGCAGCAGCAGCCGCCGACGCCGCCGCTTGTTCTCCCGCCGGCGCCGCCCGCATTAGACGCTTCGCTGCCGCCGCCAAGCGCCTCCCAGGGTCACGCGCCGCCGATCGCTTCCCGTGACCAGCTGTCCTCCGCCATGGAACTCCCGCCCGCTCCGGACCACATGACGTCATCGCGCGTCGGCTACCCCGACGCAATGGAAATCGACCCTTCGGTCCCTCCTGTCTCATTACGGGCGCATACACCGCATGTTGACGTGCACCCTGGACTAGTTTTTCAGGCGTTTCCTAGCTCCCCTCGGACCGTATGGCCGGGTGCGGGTGGCACAGCCTCGCCTGTTGTTAGGCTCCCCACCTCATCGCATACGTCAACATGTGGTCCTCCCCACGGCGGGCAGAAGCCTTATCACACGACCGTTCGCCGATTTGCGGGGGAGGAATGTGGTGTCACCGCCAGACACCACACTTGCTAGGTGGTAGCTTAAATCGGCCGCGGTCCATTTAGTACATGTCGGACCCGCGTGTCGCCACTGTGATCGCAGACCTAGCGCCACCACCAAGGCAGGTCTCGTGATACGAGAGTGGACTCGCCCAGTTGTACGCGAACCTAGCTATCGACCAGTTGTACGAGAACCTAGCTACCGACCAGATGTACGAAGCCTTTCTCTCTCATTAGCCGAGAGACAGAATAGCCATCAGCTAAGTTAATGGCAACGAACTAGCAAGGCGCCATTTGTATCAGTGCCTATAGCTTACGAGTATTCAAGAGAGATGTATTCCAAAGAACAATTAAAAGATAAGTAATAAGCATCTACATACTTTTCTTCTTATTCATTTATAAGTTCTCATGTTCCAGACTTCACGCCCGTCTGCTTTATGCCGTGCGTGCACTATCGGCTACAGCGTTAGTCTAGAGTTCAATTTCAGCAATCTCAACTTCACGGTGTCGGCCCAGCTACCGACACAAAATTTAGTTTCCGATACACCACTGCAGGTTCAATGTATTCGTTGGACCTTCCCATTGACGATGAAACACAGAAATCGCATCGGAATTAAATACAAAATGGCACAATGTCGCCTTAAGTACAAGAATAGAGACTCTTCGTACAGTCGGTGCTTTGAGCATTCCCAGTGAGACCAGTATTAGTATCCGATACACCACTGATGGTTCAATGTATTCCTTGGACATACACATTGACGATAAAACACTGAAATTACATCGGACTTAAATACAAAAGGAACAATGCCGCCTTAAGTACAAGAATAGAGACTCTTCTTACCGTCGGTGTTTTGAGCATTCCCTCTGAAACCAGTATTAGTTTCCGATACACCACTGCAGGTCCAATGTAATCCTTGGACCTTCACATTGACGATTAAACACAGAAATCGCATCGGAATTAAATACAATAGGCACAATGCCGCCTTAAGTACAAGAATACAGACTCTTCTTACTGTCGGTGATTTGAGCATTCCCTGTGAGACCAGTATTAGTTTCCGATACACCACTGCATTTTCAGTGTATTTCTTGGACTTTCACATCGACGAAGAAACACAGAAATGGCATCGGAATTAAATACAAAGGGCACAATGCCGCCTTAAGTACAAGAATAGACACTCTTCTTACAGGCGGTGTTTTGAGCACTCCCTGTGAGACCAGTATTAGTTTCCGATACACCACTGCAGGTTCAATGTATTCCTTGGACCTTCACATTCACAATTATACACAGAAATCGCATCGGAATTAAATAAAAAGGCACAATGCCGCCTTAAGTACAAGAATAGAGACTCTTCTTACAGTCGGTGCTTTGAGCATTCCCTGTGAGACCAGTATTAGTTTCCGATACACCACTGCAGGTTCAATGTATTCCTTGGACCTTCACATTGACGATGAAACACAGTAATCGCATCGGAATTAAATACAAATGCACAATGCCGCCTTAAGTACAAGAATACAGACTCTACTCACAGTCGGTGCTTTGAGCATTCCCTGTGAGACCAGTATTAGTTTCCGATACACCACTGCAGGTTAAATGTATTCCTTGGACCTTCACATTGACGATGAAACACGTAATCGCATAGGAATTAAATACAAAATCACAATGCCGCCTTAAGTATAAGAATAGAGACTCTTCTTACAGTCTGTGGTTTGAGCATTCCCCTGTGAGACCAGCATTAGTATCCGATACACCACTGCAGATTCAATGTATTCCTTGGACATACACATAGACGATGAAACACTGAAATTACATCGGAATTAAATACAAAAGGAACAATGCCGCCTTAAGTACAAGAATAGAGACTCTTCTTACTGTCGGTGCTTTGAGCATTCTCTGTGGGGCCAGTATTAATTTCCGATACACCACTGCAGGTTCAATGTATTCCTTGGAAATACGCAATGACGATGAAACACTGAAATTACATCGGAATTAAAAACAAAGGGCACAATGACGCCTTAAGTACAAGCAGAGTGAGACTTCTTAGAGTCTGTGTTTTGAACCTTTCCAGTGTGACCCGTATTAGTTTCCGATACGCCACTGCAGGTTCAATGTATTCCTTGGACCTTATCATTGACGATTACATACAGAAATCGCTTCGGAATTAAATACAAAAGGCACAATGCCGCCTTAAGTACAAGAATAGAGACTCTTCTTACAGTCTGTGCTTTGAGCATTCCCTGTGAGACCAGTATTAGTTTCCGATACACCACTGCAGGTTCAGTGTATTTCTTGGACTTTCACATCGACGATGAAACACAGAAATGGCATCGGAATTAAATACAAAGGGCACAATGCCGCCTTAAGTACGAGAATAGACACTCTTCTTACAGTCGGTACTTTGAGCATTCCCTCTGAGACCAGTATTAGTTTCCGATACTCCACTGCAGGTCCAATGTAATCCTTGGACCTTCAGATTGACGATGAAACACAGAAATCGCGTCGTAATTAAATACAAAAGGCACAATGCCGCCTTAAGTAAAAGAATAGAGACTCTTCTTACAGTCGGTGCTTTGAGCTTTCCCTGTGAGACCAGTATTAATTTCCGATACACCACTGCAGGTTCAATGTATTCCTTGGACCTTCACATTGACGATGAAACACAGTAATCGCATCGGAATTAAATACAAATGCACAATGCCGCCTTAAGTACAAGAATACAGACTCTACTTACAGTCGGTGCTTTGAGCATTCCCTGTGAGACCAGTATTAGTTTCCGATAGACCACTGCAGGTTAAATGTATTCCTTGGACCTTCACATTGACGATGAAACACGTAATCGCATAGGAATTAAGCACAAAAGGCACAATGCCGCCTTAAGTACAAGCATAGAGACTCTTCTTACAGTCTGTGCTTTGAGCATTCCCTGTGAGACCAGCATTAGTATCCGATACACCACTGCAGATTCAATGTATTCCTTGGACATACACATTGACGATGAAACACTGAAATTACATCGGAATTAAATACAAAAGGAACAATGTCGCCTTAAGTACAAGAATAGAGACTCTTCTTACAGTCGGTGCTTTGAGCATTCCCTGTGAGACCAGTATTAGTATCCGATACAACACTGCAGATTCAATGTATTCCTTGGACATACACATTGACGATGAAACACTGGAATTACATCGGAATCAAATACAAAAGGAACAATGCCGCCTTAAGTACAAGAATAGAGGCTCCTCATACTGTAGGTGCTTTGAGCATTCCCTGTGAGACCAGTATTAGTTTCCGATACAACACTGTTGGTTCAATGTATTTCTTGGACCTTCGCATTGACGATGAAACACAGAAATTGCATCGGAATTAAATACAAAAAGGCACAATGCCGTCTTAAGTACAAGAATAGAGACTCTTCTTACAGTCGGTGCTTTGAGCATTCCCTGTGAGACCAGTATTAGTATCCGGTACACCACTGCAGGTTCAATGTATTCCTTGGACATACACATCGCCGATGAAACACAGAAATGGCATCGGAATTAAAAACAAAGTGCACAATGCCGACTTAAGTACAAGAATAGACACTCTTTTTACAGTTGTTGCTTTGAGCATTCCCTGTGAGTCCAGTATTAGTTTCCGATACACCACTGCTGGTTCAATGTATTTCTTGGACCTTCGCATTGACGATGAAACACAGAAATCGCATCGGAATTAAATACAAAAAGGCACAATGCCGTCTTAAGTACAAGAATAGAGACTCTTCTTACAGTCGGTGCTTTGAGCATTCCCTGTGAGACCAGTATTAGTATCCGGTACACCACTTCAGGTTCAATGTATTCCTTGAACATACACATCGCCGATGAAACACAGATATGGCATCGGAATTAAATACAAAGTGCACAATGCCGACTTAAGTACAAGAATAGACACTCTTCTTACATTCGGTGCTTTGAGCATTCCCTGTGAGACCAGTATTAGTTTCCGATACACCACTGCGGGTTCAATGTATTCCTTGGACCTTCACATTGACGATGATACACAGAAATCGCATCGGAATTAAATACAAAAGGCTCAATGCGGCCTTAAGTACAAGAATACAGATTCTACGTACAGTCGGTGCTTTGAGCATTCCCTGTGAGACCAGTATTAGTTTCCGATACACCACTGCAGGTTCAATGTATTCGTTGGACCTTCACATTGACGATGAAACACAGAAATCGCATCGGAATTAAATACAAAATGGCACAATGTCGCCTTAAGTATAAGAATAGAGACTCTTCTTACAGTCGGTGCTTTGAGCATTCCCTGTGAGACCAGTATTAGTATCCGATACACCACTGCAGGTTCAATGTATTCCTTGGACATACACATTGACGATGAAACACTGAAATTACATCGGACTTAAATTCAAAAGGAACTATGCCGCCATAATTACAAGAATAGAGACTCTTCTTACTGTCGGTGTTTTCAGAATTCCGTCTGAGACCAGTATTAGTTTCCGATTCACCACTGCATTTTCAGTGTATTCCTTGGACTTTCAGATCGACGATGAAACAAAGAAATAGCATCGGAATTAAATACAAAGGGCACAATGCCGCCTTAAGTACAAGAATAGACACTCTTCTTACAGTCGGTGCTTTGAGCATTCCCTGTGAGACAAGTATTAGTTTTCGATACACCACTGCAGGTTCAATGTATTCATTGGACCTTCACATTGACAATTATACACAGAAATCGCATCGCAATTAAATAAAAAGGCACAATGCCGCCTTAAGTACAAGAATAGAGACTCTTCTTACAGTCGGTGCTTTGAGCATTCCCTGTGAGACCAGTTTTAGTTTCCGATACACCACTGCCGGTTCAATGTATTCCTTGGACCTTCACATTGACGATGAAACACAGTAATCGCATCGGAATTAAATACAAATGTACAATGCCTCCTTAAGTACAAGAATACAGACTCTACTTACAGTCGGTGCTTTGAGCATTCCCTGTGAGACCAGTATTAGTTTCCGATACACCACTGCAGGTTAAATGTATTCCTTGGACCTTCACATTGACGATGAAAAACGTAATCGCATAGGAATTAAATACAAAAGGCGCAATGCCGCCGTAAGTATAAGAATAGAGACTCTTCTTACAGTCTGTGCTTTGAGCATTCCCTGTGAGACCAGCATTAGTATCCGATACACCATTGCAGATTCAATGTATTCCATGGACATACACGTTGACGATGAAACACTGAAATTACATTGGAATTAAATACAAAAGGAACAATGCCGCCTTAAGTACAAGAATAGAGACTCTTCTTACTGTCGGTGCTTTGAGCATTCTCTGTGGGACCAGTATTAGTTTCCGATACACCACTGCAGGTTCAATGTATTCCTTGTAAATACGCATTGACGATGAAACACTGAAATTACATCGGAATTAAATACAAAAGGAACAATGCCGCCTTAAGTACAAGAATAGAGACTCTTCTTACTGTCGGTGCTTTGAGCATTCTCTGTGGGACCAGTATTAGTTTCCGATACACCACTGCAGGTTCTATGTATTCCTTGGAAATACGCATTGACGATGAAACACTGAAATTACATCGGAATTAAATACAAAGGGTACAATGACGCCTTAAGTACAAGCAGAGTGAGACTTCTTAGAGTCTGTGTTTTGATCCTTTCCAGTGTGACCCGTATTAGTTTCCGATACGCCACTGCAGGTTCAATGTATTCCTTGGACCTTAACATTGACGATTACATACAGAAATCGCATCGGAATTAAATACAAATGCACAATGCCGCCTTAAGTACAAGAATAGAGACTCTTCTTACAGTCGGTGCTTTGAGCATTTCTTGTGGGACCAGTATTAGTATCCGATACACCACTGCAGGTTCAATGTATTCCTTGGACATACACTTCGACGATGAAACACAGAAATGGCATCGGAATTAAATACAAAAGGAACAATGTCGCCTTAAGTACAAGAATAGAGACTCTTCTTACTGTCGGTGTTTTGAGCATTCCCTGTGAGACCAGTATTAGTTTCCGATACACCACTGCAGGTTCAATGTATTCCTTAGACATTCACATTGAAGATGAAACACAGAAATCGCATCGGAATTTAATACCAAAGGCACAATGCCGCCTTAAGTACAAGAATAGAGACTCTTCTCACAGCCGGTGCGTCGAGTATTCCCTGTGAGACCAGTATTAGTTTCCGATACACCACTGGAGGTTCAATGTATTCCTTGAACATACACATTGACGATGAAACACTGAAATTACATCGGAATTAAATACAAAGGGCACAATGATGCCTTAAGTGCAAGAAGAGTGAGACTTCTTAGAGTCTGTGCTTTGATCCTATCCTGTGACACCAGTATTAGTTTCCAATACAACACTGCAGGTTCAATGTATTCCTTGGACACACACATCGACGATGAAACACAGATATGGCATCGGAATTAAATACAAAGTGCACAATGCCGACTTAAGTACAAGAATAGACACTCTTCTTACAGTCGTTGCTTTGAGCATTCCCTGTGAGACCAGTATTAGTTTCCGATACACCACTGCTGGTTCAATGTATTTCTTGGACCTTCGCATTGACGATGAAACACAGAAATCGCATCGGAATTAAATACAAAAAGGCACAATGCCGTCTTAAGTACAAGAATAGAGACTCTTCTTACAGTCGGTGCTTTGAGCATTCCCTGTGAGACCAGTATTAGTATCCAGTACACCACTTCAGGTTCAATGTATTCCTTGAACATACACATCGCCGATGAAACACAGATATGGCATCGGAATTAAATACAAAGTGCACAATGCCGACTTAAGTACAAGAATAGACACTCTTCTTACAGTCGGTGCTTTGAGCATTCCCTGTGAGACCAGTATTAGTTTCCGATACACCACTGCGGGTTCAATGTATTCCTTGGAACTTCACATTGACGATGAAACACAGAAATCGCATCGGAATTAAATACAAAAGGCTCAATGCCGCCTTAAGTACAAGAATACAGATTCTACGTACAGTCGGTGCTTTGAGCATTCCCTGTGAGACCAGTATTAGTTTCCGATACACCACTGCAGGTTCAATGTATTCGTTGGACCTTCACATTGACGATGAAACACAGAAATAGCATCGGAATTAAATACAAAGGGCACAATGCCGCCTTAAGTACAAGAATAGACACTCTTCTTACAGTCGGTGCTTTGAGCATTCCCTGTGAGACAAGTATTAGTTTTCGATACACCACTGCAGGTTCAATGTATTCCTTGGACCTTCACATTGTCAATTATACACAGAAATCGCATCGGAATTAAATAAAAAGGCACAATGCCGCCTTAAGTACAAGAATAGAGACTCTTCTTACAGTCGGTGCTTTGAGCATTCCCTGTGAGACCAGTTTTAGTTTCCCATACACCACTGCAGGTTCAATGAATTCCTTGGACCTTCACATTGACGATGAAACACAGTAATCGCATCGGAATTAAATACAAATGCACAATGCCTCCTTAAGTACAAGAATACAGACTCTACTTACAGTCGGTGCTTTGAGCATTCCCTGTGAGACCAGTATTAGTTTCCTAGACACCACTGCAGGTTCAATGTATTCCTTGGACCTTCACATTGACGATGAAACACAGTAATTGCATCGGAATTAAATACAAATGCACAATGCCGCCTTAAGTACAAGAATACAGACTCTACTTACAGTCGGTGCTTTGAGCATTCCCTGTGAGACCAGTATTAGTTTCCGATACACCACTGCAGGTTCAGTGTATTCCTTGGGCCTTCACATTGACAATTATACACAGAAATCGCATCGGAATTAAATAAAACGGCACAATGCCGTCTTAAGTACAAGAATAGAGACTCTTCTTACAGTCTGTGCTTTGAGCATTCCCTGTGAGACCAGCATTAGTATCCGATACAGCACTGCAGATTCAATGTATTCCTTGGACATACACATTGACGATGAAACACTGAAATTACATCGGAATTAAATACAAAAGGAACAATGCCGCCTTAAGTACAAGAATAGAGACTCTTCTTACTGTCAGTGCTTTGAGCATTCTCTGTGGGACCAGTATTAGTTTCCGATACACCACTGCAGGTTCTATGTATTCCTTGGAAATACGCATTGACGATGAAACACTGAAATTACATCGGAATGAAATACAAAGGGCACAATGACGCCTTAAGTACAAGCAGAGTGAGACTTCTTAGAGTCTGTGTTTTGATCCTTTCCAGTGTGACCCTTATTAGTTTCCGATACGCCACAGCAGGTTCAATGTATTCCTTGGACCTTAACATTGACGATTACATACAGAAATCGCATCGGAATTAAATACAAAAGGCACAATGCCGCCTTAAGTACAAGAATAGAGACTCTTCTTACAGTCGGTGCTTTGAGCATTCCTTGTGGGAATAGTATTAGTATCCGATACACCACTGCAGGTTCAATGTATTCCTTGGACATACACTTCGACGATGAAACACAGAAATGGCATCGGAATCAAATACAAAAGGAACAATGTCGCCTTAAGTACCAGAATAGAGACTCTTCTTACTGTCGGTGTTTTGAGCTTTCCCTGTGAGAGCAGTATTAGTTTCCGATACACCACTGCAGGTTCAATGTATTCCTTAGACATTCACATTGACGATGAAACACATAAATCGCATCGGAAATTAATACCAAAGGCACAATGCCGCCTTAAGTACAAGAATAGATTCTCTTCTCACAGCCGGTGCGTCGAGTATTCCCTGTGAGACCAGTATTAGTTTCCGATACACCACTGCAGGTCCAATGTATTCCTTGGACCTTCACATTGACGATGAAACTCAGAAATCGCAACGGAATTAAATAAAAAAGGTACAATGCCGCCCTAAGTTCAGTAATAGAGACTCTTCTTACAGTCGGTGCGTCGAGTATTCCCTGTGAGACCAATATTGGTTTCCGAAACACCACTGCTGGTTCAATGTATTTCTTGGACCTTCGCATTGACAATGAAACACAGAAATCGCGTCGGAATTAAATACAAAAAGGCACAATGCCGTCTTAAGTACAAGAATAGGGACTCTTCTTACAGTCGGTGCTTTGAGCATTCCCTGTGAGACCAGTATTAGTATCCGGTACACCACTTCATGTTCAATGTATTCCTTGGACATACACATCGCCGATGAAACACAGAAATGGCATCGGAATTAAATACAAAGTGCACAATGCCGACTTAAGTACAAGAATAGACACTCTTCTTACAGTCGGTGCTTTGAACATTCCCTGTGTGACCAGTATTAGTTTCCGATACACCACTGCGGGTTCAATGTATTCCTTGGACCTTCACATTGACGATGAAACACAGAAATCGCATCGGAATTAAATACAAAAGGCACAATCCCGCCTTAAGTACAAGAATACAGACGCTACTTACAGTCGGTGCTTTGAGCATTCCCTGTGAGACCAGTATTAGTTTCCGATACACCACTGCAGGTTCAATGTATTCCTTGGACCTTCACATTGACGATGAAACACAGAAATGGCATCGGATTTAAATACAAAGGGCACAATGCTGCCTTAAGTACAAGAATAGAGACTCTTCTTACTGTCGGTGATTTGAGCATTCCCTGTGAGACCAGTATTAGTTTCCGATACACCACTGAATTTTCAGTGTATTGCTTGGACTTTCACATCGACGATGAAACACAGAAATGGCATCGGAATTAAATACAAAGGGCATAATGCCGCCTTAAGTACAAGAATAGACATTCTTCTTACAGTCGGTGCTTTGAGTATTCCCTGTGAGACCAGTATTATTTTCCGATACACCACTGCAGGTTCAATGTATTCCTTGGACCTTCACATTGACAATTATACACGGAAATCGCATCGGAATTAAATAAAAAGGCACAATGCCGCCTTAAGTACAAGAATAGAGACTCTTCTTACAGTCGGTGTTTAGAGCATTCCCTGTGAGACCAGTATTAGTTTCCGATACACCACTGCAGGTTCAATGTATTCCTTGGACCTTCACATTGACGATGAAAAACAGTAATTGCATGGGAATTAAATACAAATGCACAATGCCGCCTTAAGTACAAGAATGCAGACTCTACTTACAGTCGGTGCTTTGAGCATTCCCTGTGAGACCAGTATTAGTTTCCGATACACCACTGCAGGTTAAATGTATTCCTTGGACCTTCACATTGACGATGAAACACGTAATCGCATAGGAATTAAATACAAAAGGCACAATGCCGCCTTAAGTACAAGAATAGAGACTCTTCTTTCAGTCTGTGCTCTGAGCATTCCCCGTGAGACCAGCATTAGTATCCGATACACCACTGCAGATTCAATGTATTCCTTGGACATACACATTGACGATGATACACTGAAATTACTTCAGAATTAAATACAAAAGGAACAATGCCGCCTTAAGTACAAGAATAGAGACTCTTCTCACTGTCGGTGCTTTGAGCATTCTCTGTGGGACCAGTATTAGTTTCCGATACACCACTGCAGGTTATATGTATTCCTTGGAAATACGCATTGACGGTGAAACACAGTAATCGCATCGGAATTAAATACAAATGCACTATGCCGCCTTAAGTACAAGAATACAGACTCTACTTACAGTCGGTGCTTTGAGCATTCCCTGTGATACCAGTATTAGTTTCCGATACACCACTGCAGGTTCCATGTATTCCTTGGACCTTCACATTGACAATTATACACAGAAATCGCATCGGAATTAAATAAAAAGGCACAATGCCGCCTTAAGTACAAGAATAGAGACACTTCTTACAGTCGGTGCTTTGAGCATTCCCTGTGAGACCAGTATTAGTTTCCGATACACCACAGCAGGTTCAATGTATTCCTTGGACCATCACATTGACGATGAAACACAGTAATCGCATCGGAATTAAATACAAATGCACAATGCCGCCTTAAGTACAAGAATACAGACTCTACTTACAGTCGGTGCTTTGAGCATTCCCTGTGAGACCAGTATTAGTTTCCGATACACCACTGCAGGTTAAATGTATTCCTTGGACCTTCACATTGACGATGAAACACGTAATCGCATAGGAATTAAATTCAAAATTCACAATGCCGCCTTAAGTACAAGAATAGAGACTCTTCTTACAGTCTGTGCTTTGATCATTCCCTGTGAGACCAGCATTAGTATCAGATACACCACTGCAGATTCAATGTATTCCTTGGACATACACATGGACGATGAAACACTGAAATTACATCGGGATTAAATACAAAAGGAACAATGCCGCCTTAAGTACAAGAATAGAGACTCTTCTTACTGTCGGTGCTTTGAGCATTCTCTGTGGGACCAGTATTAGTTTCCGATACACCACTGCTGGTTCTATGTATTCCTTGGAAATAC
Source organism: Schistocerca serialis cubense (assembly GCF_023864345.2). NCBI lineage: Eukaryota > Metazoa > Arthropoda > Insecta > Orthoptera > Acrididae > Schistocerca > Schistocerca serialis. The sequence continues at coordinate 12,941,082 of NC_064645.1, forward strand.
GCATTGACGATGAACCACTGAAATTACATCGGAATTATATACAAAGGGCACAATGACGCCTTAAGTACAAGCAGAGCGAGACTTCTTAGAGTCTGTGTTTTGATCCTTTCCAGTGTGACCCGTATTAGTTTCCGATACGCCACGATAGGTTCAATGTATTCCTTGGACCTTAACATTGACGATTACATACAGAAATCGCATCGGAATTAAATAGAAAAGGCACAATGCCGCCTTAAGTACAAGAATAGAGACTGTTCTTACAGTCAGTGCTTTGAGCATTCCTTGTGGGACCAGTATTAGTATCCGATACACCACTGCAGGTTCAATGTATTCCTTGGACATACAGTTCGACGATGAAACACAGAAATGGCATCGGAATTAAATACAAAAGGAACAATGTCGCCCTAAGTACAAGAATAGAGACTCTTCTTACTGTCGGTGTTTTGAGCCTTCCCTGTGAGACCAGTATTAGTTTCCGATACACCACTGCAGGTCCAATGTATTCCTTGGACCTTCACATTGACGATGAAACACAGAAATCGCATCGGAATTAAATACAAAAGGCACAATGCCGCCTTAAGTACAAGAATACAGACTCTACTTACAGTCGGTGCTTTGAGCATTCCCTGTGAGACCAGTATTAGTTTCCGATACACCACTGGTGGTTCAATGTATTTCTTGGACCTTCGCATTGACGATGAAACGCAGAAATCGCATCGGAATTAAATACAAAAAAGCACAATGCCGTCTGAAGTACAAGAATAGAGACTCTTCTTACAGTCGGTGCTTTGAGCATTCCCTGTGAGACCAGTATTAGTATCCGGTACACCACTTCAGGTTCAATGTATTCCTTGGACATACACATCGCCGATGAAACACAGAAATGGCATCGGAATTAAATACAAAGTGCACAATGCCGACTTAAGTACAAGAATAGGCACTCTTCTTACAGTCGGTGCTTTGAGCATTCCCTGTGAGACCAGTACTAGTTTCCGATACACCACTGCTGGTTCAATGTATTTCTTTAACCTTCGCATTGACGATGAAACACAGAAATCGCATCGGAATTAAATACAAAAAGGCACAATGCCGTCTTAAGTAGAAGAATAGAGACTCTTCTTACAGTCGGTGCTTTGAGCATTCCCTGTGAGACCAGTATTAGTTTCCGATACACCACTGCGGGTTCAATGTATTCCTTGGACCTTCACATTGACGATGAAACACAGAAATCGCATCGGAATTAAATACAAAAGGCACAATCCAGCCTTAAGTACAAGAATACAGACTCTACTTACAGTCGGTGCTTTGAGCATTCCCTGTGAGACCAGTATTAGTTTCCGATACACCACTGCAGGTTCAATGTATTCGTTGGACCTTCACATTGACCATGAAACACAGAAATCGCATCGGAATTAAATAAAAAATGGCACAATGTCGACTTAAGTACAAGAATAGAGACTCTTCTTACAGTCTGTGCTTTGAGCATTCCCTGTGAAACCAGTATTAGTTTCCATTACACTACTGCAGGTTCAATGTATTCCTTGGACCTTCACATTGACGATGAAACACAGTAATCGCATCGGAATTAAATACAAATTCACAATGCCGCCTTAAGTACAAGAATACAGACTCTACTTACAGTCGGTTCTTTGAGCATTCCCTGTGAGACCAGTATTAGTTTCCGATACACCACTGCAGGTTAAATGTATTCCTTGGACATTCACATTGACGAGGAAACACAGAAATCGCATCGGAATTAAATACAAATTCACAATGCCGCCTTAAGTACAAGAATACAGACTCTACTTACAGTCGGTTCTTTGAGCTTTCCCTGTGAGACCAGTAGAGTCTGTGTTTTGATCCTTTCCAGTGTGACCCGTATTAGTTTCCGATACGCCACGATAGGTTCAATGTATTCCTTGGACCTTAACATTGACGATTACATACAGAAATCGCATCGGAATTAAATAGAAAAGGCACAATGCCGCCTTAAGTACAAGAATAGAGACTCTTCTCACAGCCGGTGCGTCGATTATTCCCTGTGAGACCAGTATTAGTTTCCGATACACCACTGTAGGTTCAATGTATTCCTTGAACATACACATTGACGATGAAACACTGAAATTACATCGGAAATAAATACAAAGGGCACAATGATTCCTTAAGTGCAAGAAGAGTGAGACTTCTTAGAGTCTGTGCTTTGATCCTATCCTGTGACACCAGTATTAGTTTCCGATACAACACTGCAGGTTCAATGTATTCCTTGGACATACACATCGACGATGATACACGGAAATGGCATCGGAATTAAATACAAAAAGGCACAATAGCGCCTTAAGTACAAGAATGGGGACTCTTCTTACAGTAGGTGCTTTGAGCATTCCTTGTGGGACCAGTATTAGTATCCGATACACCACTTCAGGTTCAATGTATTCCTTGGACCTTCACATTGACGATGAAACACAGTAATCGCATCGGAATTAAATACAAATTCACAATGCCGCCTTAAGTACAAGAATACAGACTCTACTTACAGTCGGTTCTTTGAGCATTCCCTGTGAGACCAGTATTAGGTTCCGATACACCACTGCAGGTTAAATGTATTCCTTGGACATTCACATTGACGAGGAAACACAGAAATCGCATCGGAATTAAATACAAATTCACAATGCCGCCTTAAGTACAAGAATACAGACTCTACTTACAGTCGGTTCTTTGAGCTTTCCCTGTGAGACCAGTATTAGTTTCCGATACACCACTGCAGGTTAAATGTATTCCTTGGACCTTCACATTGACGATGAAACACGTAATCGCATAGGAATTAAATACAAAAGGCACAATGCCGCCTTAAGTACAAGAATAGAGACTCTTCTTTCAGTCTGTGCTCTGAGCATTCCCTGTGAGACCAGCATTAGTATCCGATACACCACTGCAGATTCAATGTATTCCTTGGACATACACATTGACGATGATACACTGAAATTACTTCAGAATTAAATACATAAGGAACAATGCCGCCTTAAGTACAAGAATAGAGACTCTTCTCACTGTCGGTGCTTTGAGCATTCTCTGTGGGACCAGTATTAGTTTCCGATACACCACTGCAGGTTCTATGTATTCCTTGGAAATACGCATTGACGGTGAAACACAGTAATCGCATCGGAATTAAATACAAATGCACTATGCCGCCTTAAGTACAAGAATACAGACTCTACTTACAGTCGGTGCTTTGAGCATTCCCTGTGATACCAGTATTAGTTTCCGATACACCACTGCAGGTTCCATGTATTCCTTGGACCTTCACATTGAAAATTATACACAGAAATCGCATCGGAATTAAATAAAAAGGCACAATGCCGCCTTAAGTACAAGAATAGAGACACTTCTTACAGTCGGTGCTTTGAGCATTCCCTGTGAGACCAGTATTAGTTTCCGATACACCACAGCAGGTTCAATGTATTCCTTGGACCATCACATTGACGATGAAACACAGTAATCGCATCGGAATTAAATACAAATGCACAATGCCGCCTTAAGTACAAGAATACAGACTCTACTTACAGTCGGTGCTTTGAGCATTCCCTGTGAGACCAGTATTAGTTTCCGATACACCACTGCAGGTTAAATGTATTCCTTGGACCTTCACATTGACGATGAAACACGTAATCGCATAGGAATTAAATACAAAATTCACAATGCCGCCTTAAGTACAAGAATAGAGACTCTTCTTACACTCTGTGCTTTGATCATTCCCTGTGAGACCAGCATTAGTATCAGATACACCACTGCAGATTCAATGTATTCCTTGGACATACACATGGACGATGAAACACTGAAATTACATCGGGATTAAATACAAAAGGAACAATGCCGCCTTAAGTACAAGAATAGAGACTCTTCTTACTGTCGGTGCTTTGAGCATTCTCTGTGGGACCAGTATTAGTTTCCGATACACCACTGCTGGTTCTATGTATTCCTTGGAAATACGCATTGACGATGAACCACTGAAATTACATCGGAATTAAATACAAAGGGCACAATGACGCCTTAAGTACAAGCAGAGCGAGACTTCTTAGAGTCTGTGTTTTGATCCTTTCCAGTGTGACCCGTATTAGTTTCCGATACGCCACGATAGGTTCAATGTATTCCTTGGACCTTAACATTGACGATTACATACAGAAATCGCATCGGAATTAAATAGAAAAGGCACAATGCCGCCTTAAGTACAAGAATAGAGACTCTTCTTACAGTCAGTGCTTTGAGCATCCCTTGTGGGACCAGTATTAGTATCCGATACACCACTGCAGGTTCAATGTATTCCTTGGACATACAGTTCGACGATGAAACACAGAAATAGCATCGGAATTAAATACAAAAGGAACAATGTCGCCTTAAGTACAAGAATAGAGACTCTTCTTACTGTCGGTGTTTTGAGCCTTCCCTGTGAGACCAGTATTAGTTTCCGATACACCACTGCAGGTCCAATGTATTCCTTGGACCTTCACATTGACGATGAAACACAGAAATCGCATCGGAATTAAATACAAAAGGCACAATGCCGCCTTAAGTACAAGAATACAGACTCTACTTACAGTCGGTGCTTTGAGCATTCCCTGTGAGACCAGTATTAGTTTCCGATACACCACTGGTGGTTCAATGTATTTCTTGGACCTTCGCATTGACGATGAAACGCAGAAATCGCATCGGAATTAAATACAAAAAAGCACAATGCCGTCTGAAGTACAAGAATAGAGACTCTTCTTACAGTCGGTGCTTTGAGCATTCCCTGTGAGACCAGTATTAGTATCCGGTACACCACTTCAGGTTCAATGTATTCCTTGGACGTACACATCGCCGATGAAACACAGAAATGGCATCGGAATTAAATACAAAGTGCACAATGCCGACTTAAGTACAAGAATAGACACTCTTCTTACAGTCGGTGCTTTGAGCATTCCCTGTGAGACCAGTACTAGTTTCCGATACACCACTGCTGGTTCAATGTATTTCTTTAACCTTCGCATTGACGATGAAACACAGAAATCGCATCGGAATTAAATACAAAAAGGCACAATGCCGTCTTAAGTAGAAGAATAGAGACTCTTCTTACAGTCGGTGCTTTGAGCATTCCCTGTGAGACCAGTATTAGTTTCCGATACACCACTGCGGGTTCAATGTATTCCTTGGACCTTCACATTGACGATGAAACACAGAAATCGCATCGGAATTAAATACAAAAGGCACAATCCAGCCTTAAGTACAAGAATACAGACTCTACTTACAGTCGGTTCTTTGAGCATTCCCTGTGAGACCAGTATTAGTTTCCGATACACCACTGCAGGTTAAATGTATTCCTTGGACATTCACATTGACGAGGAAACACAGAAATCGCATCGGAATTAAATACAAATTCACAATGCCGCCTTAAGTACAAGAATACAGACTCTACTTACAGTCGGTTCTTTGAGCTTTCCCTGTGAGACCAGTATTAGTTTCCGATACACCACTGCAGGTTAAATGTATTCCTTGGACCTTCACATTGACGATGAAACACGTAATCGCATAGGAATTAAATACAAAAGGCACAATGCCGCCTTAAGTAAAAGAATAGAGACTCTTCTTACAGTCTGTGCTTTGAGCATTCCCTGTGAGACCAGCATTAGTATGCGATACACCACTGCAGATTCAATGTATTCCTTGGACATACACATTGACAATGAAACACTGAAATTACATCGGAATTAAATACAAAAGGAACAATGCCGCCTTAAGTACAAGCATAGAGACTCTTCTTACTGTCGGTGCTTTGAGCATTCTCTGTGGGAACAGTATTAGTTTCCGATACAACACAGCAGGTTCTATGTATTCCTTGGAAATACGCATTGACGATGAAACACTGAAATTACATCGGAATTAAATACAAAGGGCATAATGACGCCTTAAGTACAAGCAGAGTGAGACTTCTTAGAGTCTGTGTTTGATCCTTTCCAGTGTGACCCGTATTAGTTTCCGATACGCCACTGCAGGTTCAATGTATTCCTTGGACATTAACATTGACGATTACATACAGAAATCGCATCGGAATTAAATACAACAGGCACAATGCCGCCTTAAGTACAAGAATAGAGACTCTTCTTACAGTCGGTGCTTTGAGCATTCCTTGTGGGACCAGTATTAGTATCCGATACACCACTGCAGGTTCAATGTATTCCTTGGACATACACTTCGATGATGAAACACAGAAATGGCATCAGAATTAAATACAAAAGGAACAATGTCGCCTTAAGTACAAGAATAGAGACACTCCTTACTGTCGGTGTTTTGAGCTTTCCCTGTGAGACCAGTATTAGTTTCCGATACACCACTGCAGGTTCAATGTATTCCTTAGACATTCACATTGACGATGAAACACAGAATTCGCATCGGAATTTAATACCAAAGGCACAATGCCGCCTTAAGTACAAGAATAAAGACTCTTCTCACAGCCGGTGCGTCGATTATTCCCTGTGAGACCAGTATTAGTTTCCGATACACCACTGTAGGTTCAATGTATTCCTTGAACATACACATTGACGATGAAACACTGAAATTACATCGGAATTAAATACAAAGGGCACAATGATGCCTTAAGTGCAAGAAGAGTGACTCTTCTTAGAGTCTGTGCTTTGATCCTAACCTGTGACACCAGTATTAGTTTCCGATACAACACTGCAGGTTCAATGTATTCCTTGGACATACACATCGACGATGAAACACAGAAATGGCATCGGAATTAAAAACACAAAGTAACAATGTCGCCTTAAGTACAAGAATAGAGACTCTTCTTACTGTCGGTGTTTTGAGCATTCCCTCTGAGACCAGTATTAGTTTCCGATACACCACTGCAGGTCCAATGTATTCCTTGGACCTTCACATTGACGATGAAACACAGAAATCGCATCGGAATTAAATACAAAAGGCACAATGCCGCCTTAAGTACAAGAATACAGACTCTACTTACAGTCGGTGATTTGAGCATTCCCTGTGAGACCAGTATTAGTTTCCGATACACCACTGGTGGTTCATTGTATTTCTTGGACCTTCGCATTGACGATGAAACGCAGAAATCGCATCGGAATTAAATACAAAAAAGCACAATGCCGTCTGAAGTACAAGAATAGAGACTCTTCTTACTGTCGGTGCTTTGAGCATTCCCTGTGAGACCAGTATTAGTATCCGGTACACCACTTCAGGTTCAATGTATTCCTTGGACATACACATCGCCGATGAAACACAGAAATGGCATCGGAATTAAATACAAAGTGCACAATGCCGACTTAAGTACAAGAATAGACACTCTTCTTACAGTCGGTGCTTTGAGCATTCCCTGTGAGACTAGTACTAGTTTCCGATACACCACTGCTGGTTCAATGTATTTCTTTAACCTTCGCATTGACGATGAAACACAGAAATCGCATCGGAATTAAATACAAAAAGGCACAATGCCGTCTTAAGTAGAAGAACAGAGACACTTCTTACAGTCTTTGCTTTGAGCATTCCCTGTGAGACCAGTTTTAGTTTCCGATACACCACTGCGGGTTCAATGTATTCCTTGGACCTTCACATTGACGATGAAACACAGAAATCGCATCGGAATTAAATACAAAAGGCACAATCCAGCCTTAAGTACAAGAATACAGACTCTACTTACAGTCGGTGCTTTGAGCTTTCCCTGTGAGACCAGTATTAGTTTCCGATACACCACTGCAGGTTCAATGTATTCGTTGGACCTTCACATTGACCATGAAACACAGAAATCGCATCGGAATTAAATAAAAAATGGCACAATGTCGACTTAAGTACAAGAATAGAGACTCTTCTTACAGTCTGTGCTTTGAGCATTCCCTGTGAAACCAGTATTAGTTTCCATTACACTACTGCAGGTTCAATGTATTCCTTGGACCTTCACATTGACGATGAAACACAGTAATCGCATCGGAATTAAATACAAATTCACAATGCCGCCTTAAGTACAAGAATACAGACTCTACTTACAGTCGGTTCTTTGAGCATTCCCTGTGAGACCAGTATTAGTTTCCGATACACCACTGCAGGTTAAATGTATTCCTTGGACCTTCACATTGACGATGAAACACGTAATCGCATAGGAATTAAATACAAAAGGCACAATGCCGCCCTAAGTACAAGAATAGAGACTCTTCTTACAGTCTGTGCTTTGAGCATTCCCTGTGAGACCAGCATTAGTATGCGATACACCACTGCAGATTCAATGTATTCCTTGGACATACACATTGACGATGAAACACTGAAATTACATCGGAATTAAATACAAAAGGAACAATGCCGCCTTAAGTACAAGCATAGAGACTCTTCTTACTGTCGGTGCTTTGAGCATTCTCTGTGGGACCAGTATTAGTTTCCGATACACCACAGCAGGTTCTATGTATTCCTTGGAAATACGCATTGACGATGAAACACTGAAATTACATCGGAATTAAATACAAATGGCACAATGACGCCTTAAGTACAAGCAGAGTGAGACTTCTTAGAGTCTGTGTTTTGATCCTTTCCAGTGTGACCCGCATTAGTTTCCGATACGCCACTGCAGGTTCAATGTATTCCTTGGACATTAACATTGACGATTACATACAGAAATCACATCGGAATTAAATACAACAGGCACAATGCCGCCTTAAGTACAAGAATAGAGACTCTTCTTACAGTCGGTGCTTTGAGCATTCCTTGTGGGACCAGTATTAGTATCCGATACACCACTGCAGGTTCAATGTATTCCTTGGACATACAATTCGACGATGAAACACAGAAATGGCATCGGAATTAAATACAAAAGGAACAATGTCGCCTTAAGTACAAGAATAGAGACACTCCTTACTGTCGGTGTTTTGAGCTTTGCCTGTGAGACCAGTATTAGTTTCCGATACACCACTGCAGGTTCAATGTATTCCTTAGACATTCACATTGACGATGAAACACAGAAATCGCATCCGAATTTAATATCAAAGGCACAATGCCGCCTTAAGTACAAGAATAGAGACTCTTCTCACAGCCGGTGCGTCGAGTATTCCCTGTGAGACCAGTATTTGTTTCCGATACACCACTGCAGGTTCAATGTATTCCTTGAACATACACATTGACGATGAAACACTGAAATTACATCGGAATTAAATACAAAGGGCACAATGATGCCTTAAGTGCAAGAAGAGTGAGACTTCTTAGAGTCTGTGCTTTGTTCCTATCCTGTGACACCAGTATTAGTTTCCGATACAACACTGCAGGTTCAATGTATTCCTTGGACATACACATCGACGATGATACACAGAAATGGCATCGGAATTAAATACAAAAAGGCACAATAGCGCCTTAAGTACAAGAATAGAAACTCTTCTTACAGTCGGTGCTTTGAGCATTCCTTGTGGGACCAGTATTAGTATCCGATACACCACTTCAGGTTCAATGTAATCCTTGGACATACACATCGACGATGAAACACAGAAATGGCATCGGAATTAAATACAAAACGAACAATGTCGCCTTAAGTACAAGAATAGAGACTCTTCTTACTGACGGTGTTTTGAGCATTCCCTCTGAGACCAGTATTAGTTTCCGATACACCACTGCAGGTCCAATGTATTCCTTGGACATTCACATTGACGTTGAAACACAGAAATCGCAACGGAATGAAATACAAAAGGCACAATGCCGCCCTAAGTACAACAATAGAGACTGTTCTTACAGTCGGTGCTTTGAGCATTGCATGTGAGACCAGTAATCGTATCCGATACACCACTGCAGATTCAATGTATTCCTTGGACATACATATTGACGATGAAACACTGAAATTACATCGGAATTAAATACAAAAGGAACAATGCCGACTTAAGTGCAAGAATAGGGGCTCTTCGTACTGTAGGTGCTTTGAGCATTCCCTGTGAGACCAGTATTAGTTTCCGATACACCAATGCAGGTTCAATGTATTCCTTGGACCTTCACATTGACGATGAAACACAGAAATCGCATCGGAATTAAATACAAAAGGCACAATGCCGCCTTAAGTACAAGAATACAGACTCTACTTACAGTCGGTGCTCTGAACATTCCCTTTGAGACCAGTATTAGTTTCCGATACACCACTGCTGGTTCAATGTATCTCTTGGACCTTCGCATTGACGATGAAACACAGAAATCGCATCGGAATTAAATACAAAAAGGCACAATGCCGTCTTAAGTACAAGAATAGAGACTCTTCTTACAGTCGGTGCTTTTAGCATTCCCTGTGAGACCAGTATTAGTATCCGGTACACCACTTCAGGTTCAATGTATTCCTTGGACATACACATCGACGATGAAACACAGAAATGGCATCGGAATTAAATACAAAGGGCACAATGCCCCCTTAAGTACAAGAATTGACACTCTTCTTACAGTCCGTGCTTTGAGCATTCCCTGTGAGACCAGTGTTAGTTTCCGATACACCACTGCAGGTTCAATGTATTCCTTGGACCTTGACATTGACGATGAAACACAGATATCGCATCGGAATTAGATACAAAAGGCACAATGCCGCCTTAAGTACAAGAATATAGACTCTACTTACAGTCGGTGTTTTGAGCATTCCCTGTGAGACCAGTATTGGTTTCCGATACACCACTGCAGGTGCAATGTATTCCTTGGACATTCACATTGACGATGAAACACAGAAATCGCATCGGAATTCAATACAAAAAGGCACAATGCCGCCTTAAGTACAAGAATAGAGACTCTTCTTACAGTCGGTGCTTTGAGCAATCCTTGTGGGACCAGTATTAGCATCCGATACACCACTGCAGGTTCAATGTATTCCTTGGACATACACATCAACGATGACACACAGAAATGGCATCGGAATTAAATACAAAAGGAACAATGTCGCCTTAAGTACATGAATAGAGACTCTTCTTACTGCCGGTGTTTTGAGCATTCCCTCTGAGACCAGTATTAGTTTCCGATACACCACTGCAGGTTCAATGTATTCCTTAGACATTCACATTGACGATGAAACACAGAAATCGCATCGGAATTAAATACCAAAGGCACAATGCCGCCTTAAGTACAAGAATAGAGACTCTTTTAACAGCCAGTGCGTCGAGTATACCCTGTGAGACCAGTATTAGTTTCCGATACACCACTGCAGGTTAAATGTATTCCTTGAACATACACATTGACGATGAAACACTGAAATTACATCGGAAATAAATACAAAGGGCTCAATGACGCCTTAAGTGCAAGAAGAGTGAGACTTCTTAGAGTCTGCGCTTTGATCCTATCCTGTGACACCAGTATTAGTTTCCAGTACAACACTGCAGTTTCAATGTATTCCTTGGACATACAGTTCGACGATGAAACACAGAAATGGCATCGGAATTAAATACAAAAGGAACAATGTCGCCTTAAGTACAAGAATAGAGACTCTTCTTACTGACGGTGTTTTGAGCATTCCCTCTGAGACCAGTATTAGTTTACGATACACCACTGCAGGTCCAATGTATTCCTTGGACATTCACATTGACGATGAAACACAGAAATCGCATCGGAATTAAATACAAAAAGGCACAATGCCGCCTTAAGTACAAGAATAGAGACTCTTCTTACAGTCGGTCCTCTGAGCATTCCCTGTGAGACCAGTATTAGTTTCCGATACATCACTGCTGGTTCAATGTATTTCTTGGACCTTCGCATTGACGATGAAACACAGAAATCGCATCGGAATTAAATACAAAAAGGCACAATGCCGTCTTAAGTACAAGAATAGAGACTCTTCTTACAGTCGGTGCTTTGAGCATTCCCTGTGAGACCAGTATTGGTATCCGGTACATCACTTCAGGTTCAATGTATTCCTTGGACATACACATCGACGATGAAACACAGAAATGGCATCGGAATTAAATACAAAAAGGCACAATGCCGCCTTAAGTACAAGAATAGAGACCCTTCTTACAGTCGGTGCTTTGAGCATCCCTTGTGGGACCAGTATTAGTATCCGATACACCACTGCAGGTTCAATGTATTCCTTGGACATACACATCGACAATGAAACACAGAAATGGCATCGGAATTATATACAAAAGGAACAATGTCGCCTTAAGTACAAGAATAGGGACTCTTCTTACTGCCGGTGTTTTCAGCATTCCCTCTGAGACCAGTATTAGTTTCCGATACACCACTGCAGGTTCAATGTATTCCTTAGACCTTCACATTGACGATGAAACACAGAAATCGCATCGGAATTAAATACAAAAGGCACAATATCGCCTTAAGAATACAGACACTACTTACAGTCGGTGCTTTGAGCATTCCCTGTGAGACCAGTATTAGTTTCTGATACACCACTGCAGGTTCAATGTATTCCTTGGACCTTCACATTCACGATGAAACACAGAAATCGCATCGGAATTAAATACAAAAAGGAACAATGTCGCCTTAAGTATAAGAATAGAGACTCTTCTTACTGTCGGTGTTTTGAGCATTCCCTCTGAGCCCAGTATTAGTTTCAGACACACCACTACAGGTCCAATGTATTCCTTGGACCTCCACATTGAAGATAAAACACAGAAATCGCATCGGAATTAAATACAAAAGGCACAATGCCGCCCTAAGTACAAGAATAGAGACTCTACTTACAGTCGGTGCTTTGAGCATTCCCTGAGAGACCAGTATTAATATCCGATACACCACTGCAGGTTCAATGTATTCCTTAGACATTCACGTTGACGATGAAACACAGAAATCGCATCGGAATTAAATACCAAAGGCACAATGCCGCCTTAAGTACAAGAATAGAGATTATTCTCACAGTCGGTGCGTCGAGTATTCCCTGTGAGCCCAGTATTAGTTTCCGATACACCACTGCAGGTTCAATGTATTCCTTGAACATACACATTGACGATGAAACACGGAAAATACATCGGAATTATATACAAAGGGCACAATGACGCCTTAAGTGCAAGAAGAGTGAGACTCCTTAGAGTCTGTGCTTTGATCTTATCCTGTGACACCAGTATTAGTTTCCAATACAACACTGCAGTTCCAATGTATTCCTTGGACCTTCACATTGACGATGAAACACAGAAATCGCATCGGAATTAAATACAAATGGCCCAATGCCGCCTTAAGTACAAGAATAGAGACTCTTCTTACAGTCGGTGCTTTGAGCATTCCCTGTGATACCAGTATTACTTTCCGATACACCACTGCAGGTTCAATGTATTCCTTGGACCTTCACATTGACGTTTATACACAGAACTCGAATCGGAATTAAATACAAAAAGGCACAATGCCGCCTTAAGTACAGGAATATAGACTCCTCTTACAGTCGGTGCTTTGAGCATTCCCTGTCAGACCAGTATTAATATCCGGTACCCCACTTCAGGTTCAATGTTTTCCTTGGACATACACATAGACGATAAAACACAGAAATGGCATCGGATTTAAATACAAAGGGCACAATGCCGCCTTAAGTACAAGAATAGACACTCTCCTTACAGTCGGTGCTTTGAGCATTCCCTGTGAGACCAGTATTAGTTTCCGATACACCACTGCAGGTTCAGTTTATTCCTTGGACTTTCACATCGACGATGAAACACAGAAATGGCATCGGAATTAAATACAAAGGGCACAATGCCGCCGTAAGAACAAGAATAGACACTCTTCTTTCAGTCGGTGCTTTGAGCATTCCCTGTGAGACCAGTATTAGTTTCTGATACACCACTGGAGGTTCAATGTATTCCTTGGACATACACATTGACAATGAAACACTGAAATTACATCGGAATTAAATACAAAAGGAACAATTTCGCCTTAAGTACAAGAATAGAGACTCTTCTTACTGTCGGTGCTTTGAGCATTCCCTATGAGACCAGTATTATTTTCCGATACACAACTGCAGGTTTAATGTATTCCTTGGAATAACGCATTGACGATGAGACACTGTAATTACATCGGAATTAAATACAAAGGGCACAATGACTCCTTAAGTACAAGCAGAGTGAGACTTCTTAGAGTCTGTGTTTTGCTCCTTTCCTGTGCGACCCGTATTAGTTTCCGATACGCCACTGCAGAATCAATGTATTCCTTGGACCTTCGCATTGACGATGAAACACAGAAATGGCATTGGAATAAAATACAAAAGGCACAATGCCGCCGTAAGAACAAGAATAGACACTCTCCTTACAGTCTGTGTTTGAGCATTCCCTGTGAGACCATTATTAGTATCCGATACACCACTGCAGATTCAATGTATTCCTTGGACATACAAATTGACGATGAAACACTGAAATTACATCGGAATTAAATACATAAGGAACAATGAGGCCTTAAGTACGTGAATAGAGACTCTTCTTACTGTCGGTGCTTTGAGCATTTCCTGTGAGACCAGTATTAGTTTCCGATACACCACTGCAGGTTCAATGTACTACATGGAAATACGCATTGACGATGAAACACTGAAATTACTTTCGAATTAAATACAAAGGGCACAATGCCGCCTTAAGTAAAAGAATAGAGACTCTTCTTACAGTCGGTGCTTTGAGCATTCCCTGTGAGACCCGTATTAGTATCCGATACACCACTGCAGGTTCAATGTATTCCTTGGACATGCACATTGACGAAGAAACACTGAAATTACATCGGACTTAAATACAAAAGGAACAATGTCGCCTTAAGTACAAGAATAGAGACTATTCTTACTGTCGGTGCTTTGAGCATTCCCTCTGAGACCAGTATTAGTTTCCGATACGCCACTGCCGGTTCAATATATTCCTTGGACCTTCACATTGACGATTATATACAGAAATCGCATCGGAATTAAATACAAATGGCCCAATGCCGCCTTAAGTACAAGAATAGAGACTCATCTTACAGTCGGTGCTTTGAGCTTTCCCTGTGATACCAGTATTACTTTCCGATACACCACTGCAGGATCAATGTATTCCTTGGACCTTCACATTGACGTTTAAACACAGAAATCCCATCGGAATTAAATACAAAAGGCAAAATGCCGCCTTAGGTACAAGAATAGAGACTCTACTTACAGTCGGTGCTTTGAGCATTCCCTGTGAGACCAGTATTAGTTTCCGATACACCACTGCAGGTTCAATGTATTCCTTGGAATTTCACATTGACGATGAAACACATAAATTGCATCGGAATTAAATACAAAAGACACAATGCAGCCTTAAGTACAAGAATACAGACTCTACTTACAGTCGGTGCTTTGAGCATTCCCTGTGAGGTCATAATTAGTTTCCGATACACCACTGCAGGTTCAATGTATTCCTTGGACCTTCACATTGACGATGAAACACAGAAATCGCATTGGAATAAAATACAAAAGGCACAATGCTGCCTTAAGTACAAGAATAGAGACTCTTCTTACAGTCTGTGTTTGAGCATTCCCTGTGAGACCAGTATTAGTATCCGATACACCACTGCAGATTCAATGTATTCCTTGGACATACACATTGACGATGAAACATTGAAATTACATCGGAATTAAATACAAAAGGAACAATGAGGCCTTAAGTACAAGGATAGAGACTCTTCTTACTGTCGGTGCTTTGAGCATTCCCTGTGAGACCAGTATTAGTTTCCGATACACCACTGCAGGTTCAATGTATTCCATGGAAATACGCATTGACGATGAAACACTGAAATTACATCGGAATTAAATACAAAGGGCACAATGCCGCCTTAAGTAAAGGAATAGACACTCTTCTTACAGTCGGTGATTTGAGCATTCCCTGTGAGACCAGTATTGGTTTCCGATACACCACTGCAGGTTCAATGTGTTCCTTGGACCTTCACATTGACGATGAAAAACAGAAATCGCATCGGAATTAAATACAAAAGGCACAATGCCGCCTTAAGTACAAGAATACGGACTCGACTTACAGTCGGTGTTTTGAGCATTCCCTGTGAGACCAGTATTAGTTTCCGATACACCACTGCAGGTTCAATGTATTCCTTGGACCTTCACATTGACGATGAAACACAGAACTCGAATCGGAATTAAATACAAAAAGGCACAATGCCGCCTTAAGTACAGGAATAGAGACTCCTCTTACAGTCAGTGCTTTGAGCATTCCCTGTGAGACCAGTATTAATATCCGGTACCCCACTTCAGGTTTATTGTTTTCCTTGGACATACACATAGACGATAAAACACAGAAATGGCATCGGAATTAAATACAAAGGGCTCAATGCCGCCTTAAGTACAAGAATAGACACTCTCCTTACAGTCGGTGTTTGAGCATTCCCTTTGAGACCAGTATTAGTTTCCGATACACCACTGCAGGTTCAGTGTATTCCTTGGACTTTCACATCGACGATGAAACACAGAAATGGCATCGGAATTAAATACAAAGGGCACAATGCCGCCGTAAGAACAAGAATAGACACTCTTCTTACAGTCGGTGCTTTGAGCATTCCCTGTGAGACCAGTATTAGTTTCTGATACACCACTGCAGGTTCAATGTATTCCTTGGACATACACATTGACAATGAAACACTGAAATTACATCGGAATTAAATACAAAAGGAACAATGCGGCCTTAAGTACAAGAATAGAGACTCTTCTTACTGTCGGTGCTTTGAGCATTCCCTGTGAGACCAGTATTATTTTCCGATACACAACTGCAGGTTTAATGTATTCCTTGGAAATACGCATTGACGATGAGACACTGAAATTACATCGGAATTAAATACAAAGGGCACAATGACTCCTTAAGTACAAGCAGGGTGAGACTTCTTAGAGTCTGTGTTTTGCTCCTTTCCTGTGCGATCCGTATTAGTTTCCGATACGCCACTGCAGAATCAATGTATTCCTTGGACCTTCGCATTGACGATGAAACACAGAAATGGCATTGGAATAAAATACAACAGGAACAATGCCGCCTTAAGTACAAGAATAGAGACTCTTCTTACAGTCTGTGTTTGAGCATTCCCTGTGAGACCATTGTTTGTATCCGATACACCACTGCAGATTCAATGTATTCCTTGGACATACACATTGACGATGAAACACTGAAATTACATCGGAATTAAATACAAAAGGAACAATGAGGCCTTACGTACGTGAATAGAGACTCTTCTTACTGTCGGTGCTTTGAGCATTTCCTGTGAGACCAGTATTAGTTTCCGATACACCACTGCAGGTTCAATGTACTACATGGAAATACGCATTGACGATTAAACACTGAAATTACTTCGGAATTAAATACAAAATGCACAATGCCGCCTTAAGTACAAGAATAGAGACTCTTCTTACAGTCGGTGCTTTGAGCATTCCCTGTGAGACCAGTATTAGTTTCGGATACACCACTGCAGGCCAATGTAATCCTTGGACCTTCACACTGACGATGATACACAGAAATCGCATCGGAACTAAATACAAAAGGCACAGTGCCGCCTTAAGTACAAGAATAGAGACTCTTCTTACTGTCGGTGCTTTGAGCATTCCCTGTGAGACCAGTATTAGTTTCCGATACACCACTGCAGGTTCAGTGTATTTCTTGGACTTTCACATCGACGATGAAACACAGAAATGGCATCGGAATTAAATACAAAGATTACAATACCGCCTTAAGTACAAGAATAGACACGCTTCTTACAGTCGGTGCTTTGAGCATTCCCTGTGAGACCAGTATTAGTTTCCGATACGCCACTGCAGGTTCAATGTATTCCTTGGACCTTCACATTGACGATTATACACAGAAATCGCATCGGAATTAAATACAAAAGGCACAATGCCGCCTTAAGTACAAGAATAGAGACTCTTCTTTCAGTCGGTGCTTTGAGCATTCCCTGTGAGACCAGTATTAGTTTCTGATACACCACTGCAGGTTCAATGTAATCCTTGGACCTTCGCATTGACGATGAAACACAGAAATCGCATTGGAATTAAATTCAAAAGGCACAATGCCGCCTTAAGTACAAGAATAGAGACTCTTCTTACAGTCTGTGCTTTGAGCATTCCCTGTGAGACCAGCATTAGTATCCGATACACCACTGCAGATTCAATGTATTCCTTGGACATACACATTGACGATGAAAGACTGAAATTACATCGGAATTAAACACAAAAGGAACAATGCCGCCTTAAATACAAGTTTAGAGACTCTTCTTACTGTCAGTGCTTTGAGCATTCCCTGTGAGACCAGTATAATTTTGCGATACACCACTGCAGGTTGAGTGTATGCCTTGGACTTTCACATCGACTATGAAACTCAGAAATGGCATTGGAAGTAAATACAAAGGGCACAATGCCGCCTTAAGTACAAGAATAGACAATCTTCTTACAGTCGGTGTTTTGAGCATTCCCTGTGAGACCAGTATTAGTTTTCGATACACCAATGCAGGTTCAATGTATTCCTTGGACCTTCACATTGACTATGAAACACAGATATCGCATCGGAATTAAATACAAAAGGCACAATGCCGCCTTATGTACAAGAATACAGACTCTACTTACAGTCGGTGCTTTGAGCATTCCCTGTGAGACCAGTATTAGTTTCCGATACACCACTGCAGGTTCAATGTATTTCTTGGACGTTCGCTTTGTCGATGAAACACAGAAATCGCATCGGAATTTAATACAAAAAGGCACAATGCCGCCTTAAGTACAAGAATAGAGACTCTTCTTACAGTCGGTGCTTTGAGCATTCCCTGTGAGACCAGTATTAGTTTCCGGTACACCACTTCAGGTTCAATGTATTCCTTGGACATACACATCGACGAAGAAACACAGAAATGGCATCGGAATTAAATACAAAAGGAACAATGTCGCCATAAGTACAAGAATAGAGACTCTTCTTACTGTCGGTGTTTTGAGCAATCCCTCTGAGCCCAGTATTAGTTTCCGATACACCACTACAGGTCCAATATATTCCTTGGACCTTCACATTGACGATGATACACAGAAATCGCATCGGAATTAAATACAAAAGGCACAATGCCGCCCTAAGTACAACAACAGAGACTATTCTTACAGTCGGCGCTTTGAGCATTCCCTGAGAGACCAGTATTAATATCCGATACACCACTGCTGGTTCAATGTATTCCTTAGACATTCACATTGACGATGAAACACAGAAATCGTTCGGAATTAAATACCAAAGGCACAATGCCGCCTTAAGTACAAGAATAGAGACTATTCTCACAGTCGGTGAGTCGAGTATTCCCTGTGAGACCAGTATTAGTTTCCGATACACCACTGCAAATTCAATGTATTCCTTGAACATACACATTGACGATGAAACACTGAAAATACATCGGAATTAAATACAAAGGTCCCAATGACGCCTTAAGTGCAAGAAGAGTGAGACTTCTTAGAGTCTGTGCTTTGATCCTATCCTGTGACACCAGTATTAGTTTCCAATACAACACTGCAGTTTCAATGTATTCCTTGGAACTTCACATTGACGATGAAACACAGAAATCGCATCGGAATTAAATACAAATGGCCCAATGCCGCCTTAAGTACAAGAATAGAGACTCTTCTTACAGTCGGTGCTTTGAGCATTCCCTGTGAAATCAGTATTAGTTTCCGATACACCACTGCAGGTTCAATGTATTCCTTGGACCTTCACATTGCCGTTTATACACAGAAATCGCATCGGAATTAAATACAAAAGGCAAAATGCCGCCTTAAGTACAAGAATAGAGACTCTTCTTACAGTCGGTGCTTTGAGCATTCCCTGTGAGACCAGTTTTAGTTTCCGATACACCACTGCAGGTTCAATGTATTCCTTAGACCTTCACATTGACAATGAAACACAGAAATTGCATCGGAATTAAATACAAAAGACACAATGCAGCCTTAAGTACAAGAATACAGACTCTACTTACAGTCGGTGCTTTGAGCATTCCCTGTGAGACCAGTATTAATTTCCGATACACCACTGCAGGTTCAATGTATTCCATGGAAATACGCATTGACGATGAAACACTGAAATTACATCGGAATTAAATACAAAGGGCACAATGCCGCCTTAAGTACAAGAATAGACACTCTTCTTACAGTCGGTGCTTTGAGCATTCCCTGCGAGACCAGTATTGGTTTCCGATACACCACTGCAGGTTCAATGTATTCCTTGGACCTTCACATTGACGATGGAAAACAGAAATCGCATCGGAATTAAATACAAAAGGCACAATGGCGCCTTAAGTACAAGAATACGGACTCTACTTACAGTCGGTGTTTTGAGCATTCCCTGTGAGACCAGTATTAGTTTCCTATACACCACTGCAGGTTCAATGTATTCCTTGGACCTTCACATTGACGATGAAACACAGAACTCGAATCGGAATTAAATACAAAAAGGCACAATGCCGCCTTAAGTACAGGAATAGAGACTCCTCTTACAGTCGGTGCTTTGAGCATTCCCTGTGAGACCAGTATTAATATCCGGTACCCCACTTCAGGTTCAATGTTTTCCTTGGACATACACATAGACGATAAAACACAGAAATGGCATCGGAATTAAATACAAAGGGCAAAATGCCGCCTTAAGTACAAGAATAGACACTCTTCTTACAGTCGGTGCTTTGAGCATTCCCTGTGAGACCAGTATTAGTTTCCGATTGACCACTGCAGGTTCAGTGTATTCCTTGGACTTTCACATCGACGATGAAACACAGAAATGGCATCGGAATTAAATACAAAGGGCACAATGCCACCGTAAGAACAAGAATAGACACTCTTCTTACAGTCGGGGCTTTGAGTATTCCCTGTGAGACCAGTATTAGTATGCGATACACCACTGCAGATTCAATGTATTCCTTGGACATACACATTGACGATGAAACACTGAAATTACATCGGAATTAAATACAAAAGGAACAATGAGGCCTTAAGTAAAAGAATAGAGACTCTTCTTACTGCCGGTGATTTGAGCATTTACTGTGATACCAGTATTAGTTTCCGATACACCACTGCAGGTTCAATGTACTCCATGGAAATACGCATTGACGATGAAACACTGAAATTACATTGGATTTTAATACAAAAGGAACAATGTCGCCTTAAGTACTAGAATAGAGACTCTTCTTACTGTCGGTGCTTTGAGCATTCCCTGTGAGACCAGTATTGGTTTCCGATACACCACTGCAGGATCAATGTATTCCTTGGACCTTCACATTGACGATGAAAAACAGAAATCGCATGGGAATTAAATACAAAAGGCACAATGGCGCCTTAAGTACAAGAATACGGACTCTACTTACAGTCTGTGTTTTGAGCATTCCCTGTGAGACCAGTATTAGTTTCCTATACACCACTGCAGGTTCAATGTATTACTTGGACCTTCACATTGACGATGAAACACAGAACTCGAATCGGAATTAAATACAAAAAGGCACAATGCCGCCTTAAGTACAGGAATAGAGACTCCTCTTACAGTCGGTGCTTTGAGCATTCCCTGTGAGACCAGTATTAATATCCGGTACCCCACTTCAGGTTCAATGTTTTCCTTGGACATACACATAGACGATAAAACACAGAAATGGCATCGGAATTAAATACAAAGGGCACAATGCCGCCATAAGTACAACAATAGAGACCCTTCTTACAGTCGGTGCTTTGAGCATTCCCTGAGAGACCTGTATTAATTTCCGATACACCACTGCAGGTTCAATGTATTCCTTAGATAATCACATTGACGATGAAACACAGAAATCGCATCGGAATTAAATACCAAAGGCACAATGCCGCCTTAAGTACAAGAATGGAGACTCTTCTCACAGACAGTGCGTCGAGTATTCCCTGTGAGACCAGTATTAGTTTCCGATACACCACTGCAGGTTCAATGTATTCCTTGAACACACACATTGACGATGAAACACTGAAATTACATCGGAATTAAATACAAAGGGCTCAATGACGCCTTAAGCGCAAGAAGGGTGAGACTTCTTAGAGTCTGTGCTTTGATCCTATCCTGTGAGACCAGTATTAGTTTCCGATACACCACTGCAGGTACAATGTATTCCTTGGACCTTCACATTGACGATGCTACATAGAAATCGCATCGGAATTAAATACAAAAGGCACAATGCTGCCTTAAGTACAAGAATAGAGACTCTTCTTACAGTCGGTGCTGTGAGCATACCCTGCGAGACCAGTATTAGTTTCCGATACACCACTGCTAGTTCAATGTATTCCTTGGACCTTCACATTGACGATGAAACACAGAAATCGCATCGGAATTAAATATAAAAGGCACTATGCCGCCTTAAGTACAAGAATAGAGACTCTTCTTACAGTCGGTGATTTGAGCAGTCCCTGTGAGACCTGTATTAGTTTCTGATACACCACTGCAGGTACAATGTATACCTTGGACCTTCACATTGACCATGAAACACAGAAATCGCATCGTAATTAAATACAAAAAGGCACAATGCCGCCATAAGTACAAGAATAGAGACCTTTCTCACAGTCGGTGTTTTGAGCATTCCCTGTGAGACCAGTATTAGTATCCAATACACCACTGCAGGTTCAATGTATTCCTTGGACATACACATTGACGATGAAACACTGAAATTACATCGGAATTAAATACAAAAGGAACAATGCCGCCTTAAGTACAAGAATAGAGACTCTTCTTTCTGTCGGTGCTGTGAGCATTCCCTCAAGAAGCAGTATTAGTTTCCGATACACCACTGCAGGTCCAATGTATTCCTTGGACCTTCACATTGACGATGAAACACAGAAATCGCATCGGAATTAAATACCAAAGGCACAACGCCGCCCTAAGAACAAGAATAGAGACTCTTCTTATAGTCAGTGCTTTGTGCATTCCCTGAGAGACCAGTATTAATTTCCGATACACCACTGCAGGTTCAATGCATTCCTTAGACATTCACATCGACGATGAAACACAGAAATGGCATCTGAATTATATACAAAGGGTACAATAGCGCCTTAAGTACAAGAATAGAGACTCTTCTTACAGTCGGTGCTTTGAGCATTCCCTGTGAAACCCAGTATTAGTTTCCGATACACCACTGCAGGTTCAATGTATTCCTTGGACCTTCACATTGACGATGAAACACAGAAATCGCATCGGAATTAAATACAAAAGGGACAATGCCGCCTTACCTACAAGAATAGAGACTCTTCTTACAGTCGGTGTTTTGAGCATTCCCTGTGAGATCAGTATTAGTTTCCGATACACCACTGCAGGTTCAAAGTAATCCTTTGACATACACATTGATGATGAAACACTGAAATTTTATCGGAATTAAATACAAAGGGCACAATGACGCCTTAAGTGCAAGAAGAGTGAGATTTTTTGAGTCTGTGTTTGATCCTTTCCTGTGAGACCAGTATTAGTTTCCGATACACCACTGCAGCTTTCAATGTATTCCTTGGACCTTCATATTGACGATGAAACACTGAAATCACATCGGAATTAAATACAAAAGGCACAATGCTGCCTTAAGTACAAGAATACAGACTCTTCTTACAGTCGGTGCTTTGAGCATTCCCCGTGAGACCAGTATAAGTTTCCGATAATCCATTGCAGGTTCAATGTATTCCTCGGACCTTCACATTGACGATGAAACACAGAAATCCCATCGGAATTAAATACAAAATGTACACTGCCCCCTTAAGTACAAGAATTGAGACTCATCTTACAGTCGGTGCTTTGAGCATTCCCTGTGAGACCAGTATTAATATCCGGTACCCCACTTCAGGTTCAATGTTTTCCTTGGACATACACATAGACGATAAAACACAGAAATGGCATCGGAATTAAATACAAAGGGCACAATGCCGCCATAAGTACAACAATAGAGACTCTTCTTACAGTCGGTGCTTTGAGCATTCCCTGAGAGACCAGTATTAATTTCCGATACACCACTGCAGGTTCAATGTATTCCTTAGATAATCACATTGACGATGAAACACAGAAATCGCATCGGAATTAAATACCAAAGGCACAATGCCGCCTTAAGTACAAGAATGGAGACTCTTCTCACAGCCGGTGCGTCGAGTATTCCCTGTGAGACCAGGATTAGTTTCCGATACACCACTGCAGGTTCAATGTATTCCTTGAACACACACATTGACGATGAAACACTGAAATTGCATCGGAATTAAATACAAAGGGCTCAATGACGCCTTAAGCGCAAGAAGGGTGAGACTTCTTAGAGTCTGTGCTTTGATCCTATCCTGTGAGACCAGTATTAGTTTCCGATACACCACTGCAGGTACAATGTATTCCTTGGACCTTCACATTGACGATGCTACATAGAAATCGCATCGGAATTAAATACAAAAGGCACAATGCTGCCTTAAGTACAAGAATAGAGACTCTTCTTACAGTCGGTGCTGTGAGCATACCCTGCGAGACAAGTATTAGTTTCCGATACACCACTGCTAGTTCAATGTATTCCTTGGACCTTCACATTGACGATGAAACACAGAAATCGCATCGGAATTAAATATAAAAGGCACTATGCCGCCTTAAGTACAAGAATAGAGACTCTTCTTACAGTCGGTGATTTGAGCAGTCCCTGTGAGACCTGTATTAGTTTCTGATACACCACTGCAGGTACAATGTATACCTTGGACCTTCACATTGACCATGAAACACAGAAATCGCATCGTAATTAAATACAAATAGGCACAATGCCGCCATAAGTACAAGAATAGAGACCTTTCTCACAGTCGGTGTTTTGAGCATTCCCTGTGAGACCAGTATTAGTATCCGATACACCACTGCAGGTTCAATGTATTCCTTGGACATACACATTGACGATGAAACACTGAAATTACATCGGAATTAAATACAAAAGGAACAATGCCGCCTTAAGTACAAGAATAGAGACTCTTCTTTCTGTCGGTGATGTGAGCATTCCCTCAAGAAGCAGTATTAGTTTCCGATACACCACTGCAGGTCCAATGTATTCCTTGGACCTTCACATTGACGATGAAACACAGAAATCGCATCGGAATTAAATACCAAAGGCACAACGCCGCCCTAAGAACAAGAATAGAGACTCTTCTTATAGTCAGTGCTTTGTGCATTCCCTGAGAGACCAGTATTAATTTCCGATACACCACTGCAGGTTCAATGCATTCCTTAGACATTCACATCGACGATGAAACACAGAAATGGCATCTGAATTATATACAAAGGGTACAATAGCGCCTTAAGTACAAGAATAGAGACTCTTCTTACAGTCGGTGCTTTGAGCATTCCCTGTGAAACCCAGTATTAGTTTCCGATACACCACTGCAGGTTCAATGTATTCCTTGGACCTTCACATTGACGATGAAACACTGAAATCGCATCGGAATTAAATACAAAAGGGACAATGCCGCCTTACCTACAAGAATAGAGACTCTTCTTACAGTCGGTGTTTTGAGCATTCCCTGTGAGATCAGTATTAGTTTCCGATACACCACTGCAGGTTCAAAGTAATCCTTTGACATACACATTGATGATGAAACACTGAAATTTTATCGGAATTAAATACAAAGGGCACAATGACGCCTTAAGTGCAAGAAGAGTGAGATTTTTTGAGTCTGTGTTTGATCCTTTCCTGTGAGACCAGTATTAGTTTCCGATACACCACTGCAGCTTTCAATGTATTCCTTGGACCTTCATATTGACGATGAAACTCTGAAATCACATCGGAATTAAATACAAAAGGCACAATGCTGCCTTAAGTACAAGAATACAGACTCTTCTTACAGTCGGTGCTTTGAGCATTCCCCGTGAGACCAGTATTAGCTTCCGATAATCCATTGCAGGTTCAATGTATTCCTCGGAGCTTCACATTGACGATGAAACACAGAAATCCCATTGGAATTAAATACAAAATGTACACTGCCGCCTTAAGTACAAGAATTGTGACTCATCTTACAGTCGGTGCTTTGAGCATTCCCTGTGAGACCAGTATTAGTTTCCGATACACCACTGAAGGTACAATGTATTCCTTGGGCCTTCACATTGACGATGAAACACAGGAATGGCATCGGAATTAAATACAAAAGGCACATTGCCGCCTTAAGTACAAGAATAGACACGCTTCTTAAAGTCGTTGCTTTAAGCATTCCCTGTGAGTCCAGTATTAGTTTCCGATACTCCACTGCAGGTTGAATGTATTCCGTGGAGTTTCACATTGACGATGAAACACAGAAATCGCATCGGAATTAAATACAAAATGCACAATGCCGCCTTAAGTACAAGAATACAGATTCTACTTACAGTCGGTGCTTTGAGCATTCCCTGTGAGACCAGTATTAGTTTCCGATTCACCACTGCAGGTTCAGTGTATTCCTTGGACTTTCACATCGACGATGAAACACAGAAATGGCATCGGAATTAAATACAAAGGGCACAATGTCACCGTAAGAACAAGAATAGACACTCTTCTTACAGTCGGGGCTTTGAGTATTCCCTGTGAGACCAGTATTAGTTTCTGATACACCACTGCAGGTTCAATGTATTCCTTGGACATACACATTGACAATGAAACACTGAAATTACATCGGAATTAAATACAAAAGGAACAATGCCGCCTTAAGTACAAGAATAGAGACTCTTCTTACAGTCTGTGTTTGAGCATTCCCTGTGAGACCAGTATTAGTATGCGATACACCACTGCAGATTCAATGTTTTCCTTGGACATACACATTGACGATGAAACACTGAAATTACATCGGAATTAAATACAAAAGGAACAATGAGGCCTTAAGTAAAAGAATAGAGACTCTTCTTACTGTCGGTGATTTGAGCATTTACTGTGATACCAGTATTAGTTTCCGATACACCACTGCAGGTTCAATGTACTCCATTGAAATACGCATTGACGATGAAACACTGAAATTACATCGGATTTTAATACAAAAGGAACAATGTCGCCTTAAGTACTAGAATAGAGACTCTTCTTACTGTCGGTGCTTTGAGCATTCCCTGTGAGACCAGTATTGGTTTCCGATACACCACTGCAGGATCAATGTATTCCTTGGACCTTCACAACGACGATGAAAAACAGAAATCGCATGGGAATTAAATACAAAAGGCACAATGGCGCCTTAAGTACAAGAATACGGACTCTACTTACAGTCGGTGTTTTGAGCATTCCCTGTGAGACCAGTATTAGTTTCCTATACACCACTGCAGGTTCAATGTATTACTTGGACCTTCACATTGACGATGAAACACAGAACTCGAATCGGAATTAAATACAAAAAGGCACAATGCCGCCTTAAGTACAGGAATAGAGACTCCTCTTACAGTCGGTGCTTTGAGCATTCCCTGTGAGACCAGTATTAATATCCGGTACCCCACTTCAGGTTCAATGTTTTCCTTGGACTTACACATAGACGATAAAACACAGAAATGTCATCGGAATTAAATACAAAGGGCACAATGCCGCCATAAGTACAACAATAGAGACCCTTCTTACAGTCGGTGCTTTGAGCATTCCCTGAGAGACCAGTATTAATTTCCGATACACCACTGCAGGTTCAATGTATTCCTTAGATAATCACATTGACGATGAAACACAGAAATCGCATCGGAATTAAATACCAAAGGCACAATGCCGCCTTAAGTACAAGAATGGAGACTCTTCTCACAGCCGGTGCGTCGAGTATTCCCTGTGAGACCAGTATTAGTTTCCGATACACCACTGCAGGTTCAATGTATTCCTTGAACACACACATTGACGATGAAACACTGAAATTACATCGGAATTAAATACAAAAGGAACAATGCCGCCTTAAGTACAAGAATAGAGACTCTTCTTACAGTCGGTGATTTGAGCAGTCCCTTTGAGACCTGTATTAGTTTCTGATACATCACTGCAGGTACAATGTATACCTTGGACCTTCACATTGACCATGAAACACAGAAATCGCATCGTAATTAAATACAAAAAGGCACAATGCCGCCATAAGTACAAGAATAGAGACTCTTCTCACAGTCGGTGTTTTGAGCATTCCCTGTGAGACCAGTATTAGTATCCGATACACCACTGCAGGTTCAATGTATTCCTTGGACATACACATTGACGATGAAACACTGAAATTACATCGGAATTAAATACAAAAGGAACAATGCCGCCTTAAGTACAAGAATAGAGACTATTCTTTCTGTCGGTGCTGGGAGCATTCCCTCAAGAAGCAGTATTAGTTTCCGATACACCACTGCAGGTCCAATGTATTCCTTGGACCTTCACATTGACGATGAAACACAGAAATCGCATCGGAATTAAATACCAAAGGCACAATGCCGCCCTAAGAACAAGAATAGAGACTCTTCTTATAGTCAGTGCTTTGTGCATTCCCTGAGAGACCAGTATTAATTTCCGATACACCACTGCAGGTTCAATGCATTCCTTAGACATTCACATCGACGATGAAACACAGAAATGGCATCGGAATTATATACAAAGGGTACAATAGCGCCTTAAGTACAGGAATAGAGACTCTTCTTACAGTCGGTGCTTTGAGCATTCCCTGTGAAACCCAGTATTAGTTTCCGATACACCACTGCAGGTTCAATGTATTCCATGGACCTTCACATTGACGATGAAACACAGAAATCGCATCGGAATTAAATACAAAAGGGACAATGCCGCCTTACCTACAAGAATAGAGACTCTTCTTACAGTCGGTGTTTTGAGCATTCCCTGTGAGATCAGTATTACGTTCCGATACACCACTGCAGGTTCAAAGTAATCCTTTGACATACACATTGATGATGAAACACTGAAATTTTATCGGAATTAAATACAAAGGGCACAATGACGCCTTAAGTGCAAGAAGAGTGAGATTTTTTGAGTCTGTGTTTGATCCTTTCCTGTGAGACCAGTATTAGTTTCCGATACACCACTGCAGCTTTCAATGTATTCCTTGGACCTTCATATTGACGATGAAACACTGAAATCACATCGGAATTAAATACAAAAGGCACAATGCTGCCTTAAGTACAAGAATACAGACTCTTCTTACAGTCGGTGCTTTGAGCATTCCCCGTGAGACCAGTATTAGTTTCCGATAATCCATTGCGGGTTCAATGTATTCCTCGGACCTTCACATTGACGATGAAACACAGAAATCCCATCGGAATTAAATACAAAATGTACACTGCCCCCTTAAGTACAAGAATTGAGACTCATCTTACAGTCGGTGCTTTGAGCATTCCCTGTGAGACCAGTATTAGTTTCCGATACACCACTGAAGGTACAATGTATTCCTTGGGCCTTCACATTGACGATGAAACACAGAAATGGCATCGGAATTAAATACAAAAGGCACAATGCTGCCTTAAGTACAAGAATAAACACGCTTCTTAAAGTCGTTGCTTTAAGCATTCCCTGTGAGTCCAGTATTAGTTTCCGATACTCCACTACAGGTTGAATGTATTCCGTGGAGCTTCACATTGACGATGAGACACTGAAATCACATCGGAATTAAATACAAAAGGCACAATGCTGCCTTAAGTACGAGAATACAGACTCTTCTTACAGTCGGTGCTTTGAGCATTCCTTGTGAGACCAGTATTAGTTTCCGATAATCCATTGCAGGTTCAATGTATTCCTCGGAGCTTCACATTGACGATGAAACACAGAAATCCCATTGGAATTAAATACAAAATGTACACTGCCGCCTTAAGTACAAGAATTGTGACTCATCTTACAGTCGGTGCTTTGAGCATTCCCTGTGAGACCAGTATTAGTTTCCGATACACCACTGAAGGTACAATGTATTCCTTGGGCCTTCACATTGACGATGAAACACAGGAATGGCATCGGAATTAAATACAAAAGGCACAATGCCGCCTTAAGTACAAGAATAGACACGCTTCTTAAAGTCGTTGCTTTAAGCATTCCCTGTGAGTCCAGTATTAGTTTCCGATACTCCACAGCAGGTTGAATGTATTCCGTGGAGTTTCACATTGACGATGATACACAGAAATCGCATCGGAATTAAATACAAAATGCACAATGCCGCCTTAAGTACAAGAATACAGATTCTATTTACAGTCGGTGCTTTGAGCATTCCCTGTGAAACCAGTATTAGTTTCCGATACACCACTGCAGGTTCAATGTATTCCTTGGACACACACATTGACGATGAGACACTGAAATTACATCGGAATTAAATACAAAGGGCACAAAGACGCCTTAAGTACAAGAAGAGTGAGACTTCTTAGGGTCTGTGCTTTGATCCTTTCCTGTGAGACCAGTATTAGTTTCTGATACACCACTGCAGGTTCAATGTGTTCCTTGGACCTTCATATTGACGATGAAACACTGAAATCGCATCGGAATTAAATACAAAAGGCACAATGCCGCCTTCAGTACAAGAATAGAGACTCTTCTTACAGTCGGTGGTTTGAGCATTCCCTGTGAGACCAGTATTAATTACCGATACACCACTGCAGGTTCAATGTATTCCTTGGACATATACATTGACGATGAAACACTGCAATTACATCGGAATTAATTTCAAAGGGCACAATGACGCCTTCAGTACAAGAAGATTGAGACATCTTAGGGTCTGTGCTTTGATCCTTTCCTGTGAGACCAGTATTAGTTTCCGATACACCACTGCAGGTTCAATGTATTTCTTAGACATTCACATTGGCGATGCTACAAATAAATCGCATCGGAATTAAATACAAAAGGCACAATGCTGCTATTAAGTACATGAATAGAGACTCTTCTTACAGTCGGTGCTTTGAGCATTCCCTGTGAGACCAGTATTAGTTTCCGACACACCACTGCAGGTCCAATGTATTACTTTTACCTTCACATTGACGATAAAACACAGGAATCGCAACGGAATTAAATACAAAAGGCACAATGCCGCCTTAAGGACAAGAATAGAGACTCTTTTTACAGTCGGTGCTTTGAGCATTCCCTGTGAGACCAGTATTAGTTTCCGATACACCACTGCATGCTCAATGTATTCCTTGTACCTTCAAATTGTCGATGAAACACAGAAATCCCATCGGAATTATATACATAAGGCAAAATGCCGCCTTAAGTACATGAATAGAGACTCTTCTTGCAGTCGGTGCTTTGAGCATTCCCTGTGAGACCAGTATTAGTTTCCCATACACCACTGCAGGTTGAATGTATTCCTTGGACCTTCAAATTGACAATGAAACACAGATATCGCATCGGAATTAAATACAAAAGGCACATTGCCGCCTTAAGTACAAGTATAGAGTCTCTTCTTACAGTCGGTGCTTTGAGCAATGCCTGTGTGACCAGTATTAGTATCCGATACACCACTGCAGGTTCAATGTATTCCTTGGAGATACAAATTGACGATGAAACACTGAAATTACATCGGAATTAAATACAAAGGGAAGAATGAAGCCTTAAGTACAAGAATAGAGACTCCTTACTGTAGGTGATTTGAGCATTCCCTGTGGGAAAAGTTTTAGTTTCCGATACACCACTGCAGGTTCAATGTAATCCTTAGACATACACATGGACGATGAAACACTGATGTTACATCGGAATTAAATACAAAAACCACAAGGCCACCTTAAGTGCAAGAAGAGTGTTGCTTCTTATAGGCTGTGCTTTGATCCTTTCCTGTGAGACAAGTATTGGTTTCCGATACACCACTGCAGGTTCAATGTATTCCTTGCACCTTCACATTGACGAAGAAATACAGAAATCGCATCGGAATTAAATACAAAAGGCACAATGCCGCCTTAAGTACAAGAATAGAGACTGTTCTTACTGTCGGTGTTTTGAGCATTGCCTGTGAGACCAGTATTAGTTTCCGACACACCACTGCAGGTTCAGTGTATTTCTTGGACCTTCACATTGACGATGAAACGCAGAAATCGAATCGGAATTAAATACAAAAAACACAATGCCGCCTTAAGTACGAGAATAGAGACTCTTCTTACAGTCGGTGCTTTCAGCATTCCCTGGGAGACCAGTATTAGTTTCCGATACACCACTGGATGTTCAATGTATTCCTTGGACATGCACATTGACGATGGAACACTGAAATTACATCGGAATTAAATACAAAATGCACAATGCCGCCTTAAGTACAAGAATAGAGACTCTTCTTACTGTCGGTGCTTTAAGCATTCCCTGTGAGACCAGTATTAGTTTCCGATACACCACCGCACGTTCCATGTATTTCTTAGACATACACTTTGACGATGAAACACTGAAATTACATCGCAATTAAATACAAAGAGCACAATGACGCCTTAAGTACAGGAATAGAGACTCTCCTTACAGTCGGTGCTTTGAGCATCGCCTGAGAGACCAGTATTAGTAATCCGATACACCACTACAGGTTCAATGTATTCCTTGGACCTTCACATTGACGATGAAACACAGAAATCGCATCGGAATTAAATACCAAAGGCACAATGAAGCCTTAAGTACAAGAATATAGACTCTTCTCACAGTCGGTGCTTTGAGTATTCCCTGTGAGACTAGTATTAGTTTCCGATACACCACTGCAGGTTCAATTTATTCCTTGAATCTTCACATTGACGATGAAACACAGAAAACGCATCGGAATTAAATACAAAAGGCACAATGCCGCCCTAAGAACAAGAATAGAGCCTCTTCTTATAGTCGGTGCTTTGTGCATTCCCTGAGAGACCAGTATTAATTTCCGATACACCACTGCAGGTTCAATGCATTCCTTAGACATTCACATCGACGATGAAACACAGAAATGGCATCGGAATTATATACAAAGGGTACAATAGCGCCATAAGTACAAGAATAGAGACTCTTCTTACAGTCGGTGCTTTGAGCATTCCCTGTGAAACCCAGTATTAGTTTCCGATACACCACTGCAGGTTCAATGTATTCCTTGGACCTTCACATTGACGATGAAATATAGAAATCGCATCGGAATTAAATACAAAAGGGACAATGCCGCCTTACCTACAAGAATAGAGACTCTTCTTACAGTCGGTGTTTTGAGCATTCCCTGTGAGATCAGTATTAGTTTCCGATACACCACTGCAGGTTCAAAGTAATCCTTTGACATACACATTGATGATGAAACACTGAAATTTCATCGGAATTAAATACAAAGGGCACAATGACGCCTTAAGTGCAAGAAGAGTGAGATTTTTTGAGTCTGTGTTTGATCCTTTCCTGTGAGACCAGTATTAGTTTCCGATACACCACTGCAGCTTTCAATGTATTCCTTGGACCTTCATATTGACGATGAAACACTGAAATCACATCGGAATTAAATACAAAAGGCACAATGCTGCCTTAAGTACAAGAATACAGACTCTTCTTACAGTCGGTGCTTTGAGCATTCCCCGTGAGACCAGTATTAGTTTCCGATAATCCATTGCAGGTTCAATGTATTCCTCGGACCTTCACATTGACGATGAAACACAGAGATCCCATCGGAATTAAATATAAAATGTACACTGCCGCCTTAAGTACAAGAATTGAGGCTCATCTTACAGTCGGTGCTTTGAGCATTCCCTGTGAGACCAGTATTAGTTTCCGATACACCACTGAAGGTACAATGTATTCCTTGGGCCTTCACATTGACGATGAAACACAGAAATGGCATCGGAATTAAATACAAAAGGCACAATGCCGCCTTAAGTACAAGAATAAACATGCTTCTTAAAGTCGTTGATTTAAGCATTCCCTGTGAGTACAGTATTAGTTTCCGATACTCCACTGCAGGTTGAATGTATTCCGTGGAGCTTCACATTGACGATGAAACACTGAAATCACATCGGAATTAAATACAAAAGGCACAATGCTGCCTTAAGTACAAGAATACAGACTCTTCTTACAGTCGGTGTTTGGAGCATTCCCCGTGAGACCAGTATTAGTTTTCGATAATCCATTGCAGGTTCAATGTATTCCTCGGACCTTTACATTGACGATGAAACAAAGAAATCCCATTGGAATTAAATACAAAATGTACACTGCCGCCTTAAGTACAAGAATTGTGACTCATCTTACAGTCGGTGCTTTGAGCATTCCCTGTGAGACCAGTATTAGTTTCCGATACACCACTGAAGGTACAATGTATTCCTTGGGCCTTCACATTGACGATGAAACACAGAAATGGCATCGGAATTAAATACAAAAGGCACAATGCCGCCTTAAGTACAAGAATAGACACGCTTCTTAAAGTCGTTGCTTTAAGCATTCCCTGTGAGTCCAGTATTAGTTTCCGATACTCAACTGGAGGTTGAATGTATTCCGTGGAGCTTCACATTGACGATGAAACACAGAAATCGCATCGGAATTAAATACAAAATGCACAATGCCGCCTTAAGTACAAGAATACAGACTCTACTTACAGTCGGTGCTTTGAGCATTCCCTGTGAAACCAGTATTAGTTTCCGATACACCACTGCAGGTTCAATGTATTCCTTGGACATACACATTGACGATGAGACACTGAAATTACATCGGAATTAAATACAAAGGGCACAAAGACGCCTTAAGTACAAGAAGAGTGAGACTTCTTAGGGTCTGTGCTTTGATCCTTTCCTGTGAGACCAGTATTAGTTTCTGATACACCACTGCAGGTTCAATGTGTTCCTTGGACCTTCATATTGACGATGAAACACTGAAATCGCATCGGAATTAAATACAAAAGGCACAATGCCGCCTTCAGTACAAGATTAGAGACTCTTCTTACAGTCGGTGGTTTGAGCATTCCCTGTGAGACCAGTATTAGTTACCGATACACCACTGCTGGTTCAATGTATTTCTTGGACATTCACATTGGCGATGCTACAAAGAAATCGCATCGGAATTAAATACAAAAGGCACAATGCTGCTATGAAGTACATGAATAGAGACTCTTCTTACAGTCGGTGTATTGAGCATTCCGTGTGAGACCAGTATTAGTTTCCGATACACCACTGCTGGTTCAATGTATTTCTTGGACCTTCACATTGACAATGAAACACAGAAATCGCATCGGAAGTAAATACAAAAGGCAAAATGCCGCCTTAAGTACAAGAAAAGAGACTCTTCTTACAGTCGGTGCTTTGAGCATTCCCTGTGAGACTTGTATTAGTTTCCGATACACCACTGCAAGTTCAATGTATTCCTTGGACATACACATTGACGATGAACACAGAAATTACATCGTAATTAAATATGAAAGGCACAATGCCGCCTTAAGTGCAAGAAGAGTGAGACTTCTTAGAGACTGTGCTTTGATCCTTTCCTGTGAGACCAGTATTAGTTTCCGATACACCACTGCAGGTCCAATGTATTACTTTTACCTTCACATTGACGATAAAACACAGGAATCGCAACGGAATTAAATACAAAAGACACAATGCCGCCTTAAGGACAAGAATAGAGACTCTTTTTACAGTCGGTGCTTTGAGCATTCCCTGTGAGACCAGTATTAGTTTCCGATACACCACTGCATGCTCAATGTATTCCTTGTACCTTCACATTGTCGATGAAACACAGAAATCCCATCGGAACTATATACATAAGGCAAAATGCCGCCTTAAGTACATGAATAGAGACTCTTCTTGCAGTCGGTGCTTTGAGCATTCCCTGTGAGACCAGTATTAGTTTCCCATACACCACTGGATGTTCAATGTATTCCTTGGACATGCACATTGACGATGGATCACTGAAATTACATCGGAATTAAATACAAAAGGCACAATGCCGCCTTAAGTACAAGAATAGAGACTCTTCTTACTGTCGGTGCTTTAAGCATTCCCTGTGAGACCAGTATTAGTTTCCGATACACCACCGCACTTTCCATGTATTTCTTAGACATACACTTTGACGATGAAACACTGAAATTACATCGCAATTAAATACAAAGAGCACAATGACGCCTTAAGTACAGGAATAGAGACTCTCCTTACAGTCGGTGCTTTGAGCATCGCCTGAGAGACCAGTATTAGTAATCCGATACACCACTCCAGGTTCAATGCATTCCTTGGACCTTCACATTGACGATGAAACACAGAAATCGCATCGGAATTAAATACCAAAGGCACAATGAAGCCTTAAGTACAGGAATATAGACTCTTCTCACAGTCGGTGCTTCGAGTATTCCCTGTGAGACTAGTATTAGTTTCCGATACACCACTGCAGGTTCAATTTATTCCTTGCATCTTCACATTGACGATGAAACACAGAAATCGCATCGGAATTACATACAAAAGGCACAATGCCGCCTTAAGTACAAGAATAGAGACTCTTCTTACGGTCGGTGCTTTGAGCATCGCCTGAGAGACCAGCATTAGTAATCCGATACACCACTCCAGGTTCAATGTATTCCTTGGACCTTCACATTGACGATGAAACACAGAAATCGCATCGGAATTAAATACCAAAGGCACAATGAAGCCTTAAGTACAAGAATAGAGACTCTTCTCACAGTCGGAGTTTCGAGTATTCCCTGTGAGACTAGTATTAGTTTCCGATACACCACTGCAGGTTCAATGAATTCCTTGGACATATACATTGCCTATGAAACACTGAAATTACATCGGAATTAAACACAAAGGGCACAATGACGCCTTAACTACAAAAAGAGTGAGACTTCTTAGAGTCTGTGCTTTGATCCTTTTCTGTGAGACCAGTATTAGTTTCCGATACACCACTGCAGGTTCAATGTATTCCTTGGACCTTCAAATTGACGATGAAACACATAAATCGCATCGGAATTAAATACAAAAGGCACAATGCCGCCTTAAGTACAAGAAAAGAGACTCTTCTTACAGTCGGTGCTTTGAGCATTCCCTGTGAGACCAGTAATATTTTCCGATACACCACTGCAGGTTCAAAGTATTCCTTGGACATACACATTGATGATGAAACACTGAATATACATCGGAATTAAATATAAAGGGCACAATGACGCCTTAAGTGCAAGAAGAGTGAGACTTCTTAGAGGCTGAGCTTTGATCCTTTCCTGTGAGACCAGTATTAGTTTCCGATTTACAGCTGCCGGTTCAATGTATTCCTTGGTCCATCACATTGCCGAAGAAACACAGAAATCGCATCGGAATTAAATACAAAATGCACAATGCCGCATTAAGTACGAGAATAGAGACTCTTCTTACAGTCGGTGCTTTGAGCATTCCCCGTGAGACCAGTATTAGTTTCCGATACACCACTGCAGGTTCAATGTATTCCTTGGACCTTCACATTGATGATGAAACACAGAAATCGCATCGGAATTAAGTACAAATGGCACAATGCAGCCGTAAGTGAGGGAGTAGAGACTCATCTTACTGTCGTTGCTTTGAGCATTCCCTGTGAGACCAGTATTAGTTTCCGATACACCACTGCAGGTTCAATGTATTCCTTGGACATACACATTGACGATGAACACTGAAATTACATCGTAATTAAAAATGAAATTCACAATGCCGCCTTAAGTGCAAGAAGAGTGAGACTTCTTAGAGACTGTGCTTTGATCCTTTCCTGTGAGACCAGTATTAGTTTCCGATACACCACTGCAGGTCCAATGTATTACTTTTACCTTCACATTGACGATAAAACACAGGAACCGCAACGGAATTAAATACAAAAGG
Source organism: Schistocerca serialis cubense (assembly GCF_023864345.2). Lineage (NCBI taxonomy): Eukaryota > Metazoa > Arthropoda > Insecta > Orthoptera > Acrididae > Schistocerca > Schistocerca serialis. Next base: position 12,978,662 of record NC_064645.1, read on the forward strand.
CACAATGCCGCCTTAAGGACAAGAATAGAGACTCTTCTTACAGTCGGTGCTTTGAGCATTCCCTGTGAGACCAGTATTAGTTTCCGATACACCACTACACCACTGCATGCTCAATGTAATCCTTGTACCTTCACATTGTCGATGAAACACAGAAATCCCATCGGAATTAAATACATAAGGCAAAATGCCGCCTTAAGTACATGAATAGAGACTCTTCTTGCAGTCGGTGCTTTGAGCATTCCCTGTGAGACCAGTATTAGTTTCCCATACACCACTGCAGGTTCAGTGTATTCCTTGGACCATCACATTGACGATGAATCACAGAAATGGCATCGGAATTAAATACAGCAGGCACAATGCCGACTTTAGTACCAGAATAGACACTCTTCTTACAGTCGATGAATCAAGCATTCCCTGTGGAACCAGTATTTGTTTCCGATACATCACTGCAGGTTGAATGTATTCCTTGGACCTTCAAATTGACGAAGAAACACAGAAATCGCCCCGGAATTAAATACAAAAGGCACAATGCCGCCTTAAGTACAAGAATACAGACACTACTTACAGTCGGTGATTTGAGCATTGCCTGTGAGACCAGTATTAGTTTCCGATACAGCACTGCAGGTTCAATGTATTCCTTGGACCTTCACATTGACGATGAAACACAGATATTGCATCGGAATTAAATACAAAAGGCACATTGCCGCCTTAAGTACAAGTATAGAGTCTCTTCTTACAGTCGGTGCTTTGAGCAATGCCTGTGGGACCAGTATTAGTATCCGATACACGACTGCAAGTTCAATGTATTCCTTGGAGATACAAATTGACGATGAAACACTGAAATTACATCGGAATTAAATACAAAAGGAAGAATGAAGCCTTAAGTACAAGAATAGAGACTCTTTACTGTAGGTGATTTGAGCATTCCCTGTGAGAAAAGTATTAGTTTCCGATACACCACAGCAGGTTCAATGTATTCCTTAGACATACACATGGACGATGAAACACTGAAGTTACATCGGAATTAAATACAAAAACCACAATGCCACCTTAAGTGCAAGAAGAGTGTTGCTTCTTATAGGCTGTGCTTTGATCCTTTCCTGTGAGACAAGTATTAGTTTCCGATACACCACTGCAGGTTCAATGTATTCCTTGCACCTTCACATTGACGAAGAAACACAGTAATCGCATCGGAATTAAATACAAAAGGCACAATGCCGCCTTAAGTACAAGAATAGAGACTCTTCTTACTGTCGGTGCTTTAAGCATTCCCTGTGAGACCAGTATTAGTTTCCGATACACCACCGCACGTTCCATGTATTTCTTAGACATACACTTTGACGATGAAACACTGAAATTACATCGCAATTAAATACAAAGAGCACAATGACGCCTTAAGTACAGGAATAGAGACTCTCCTTACAGTCGGTGCTTTGAGCATCGCCTGAGAGACCAGTATTAGTAATCCGATACACCACTCCAGGTTCAATGTATTCCTTGGACGTCCACATTGACGATGGAACACTGAAATTACATCGGAATTAAATACAAAAGGCACAATGCCGCCTTAAGTACAAGAATAGAGACTCTTCTTACTGTCGGTGCTTTAAGCATTCCCTGTGAGACCAGTATTAGTTTCCGATACACCACCGCACGTTCCATGCATTTCTTAGACATACACTTTGACGATGAAACACTGAAATTACATCGCAATTAAATACAAAGAGCACAATGACGCATTAAGTACAGGAATAGAGACTCTCCTTACAGTCGGTGCTTTGAGCATCGCCTGAGAGACCAGTATTAGTAATCCGATACACCACTCCAGGTTCAATGTATTCCCTGGACCTTCACATTGACGATGAAACACAGAAATGACATCGGAATTAAATACCAAAGCCACAATGAAGCCTTAAGTACAAGAAAATAGACTCTTCTCACAGTCGGTGCTTCGAGTATTCCCTGTGAGACTAGTATTAGTTTCCGATACACCACTGCAGGTTCAATTTATTCCTTGCTTCTTCACATTGACGATGAAACACAGAAATCGCATCGGAATTACATACAAAAGGCACAATGCCGCCTTAAGTACAAGAATAGAGACTCTTCTTACAGTCGGTGCTTTGAGCATCGCCTGAGAGACCAGCATTAGTAATCCGATACACCACTCCAGGTTCAATGTATTCCTTGGACCTTCCCATTGACGATGAAACACAGAAATCGCATCGGAATTAAATACCAAAGGCACAATGAAGCCTTAAGTACAAGAATAGAGACTCTTCTCACAGTCGGAGTTTCGAGTATTCCCTGTGAGACTAGTATTAGTTTCCGATACACCACTGCAGGTTCAATGAATTCCTTGGACATATACATTACCTATGAAACACTGAAATTACATCGGAATTAAACACAAAGGGCACAATGACGCCTTAAGTACAAGAGGAGTGAGACTTCTTAGAATCTGTGCTTTGATCCTTTTCTGTGAGACCAGTATTAGTTTCCGATACACCACTGCAGGTTCAATGTATTCCTTGGACCTTCAAATTGACGATGAAACACATAAATCGCATCGGAATTAAATACAAAAGGCACAATGCCGCCTTAAGTACAAGAATAGAGACTCTTCTTACAGTCGGTGCTTTGAGCATTCCCTGTGAGACCAGTAATATTTTCCGATACACCACTGCAGGTTCAAAGTATTCCTTGGACATACACATTGTTGATGAAACACTGAATATACATCGGAATTAAATATAAAGGGCACAATGACGCCTTAAGTGCAAGAAGAGTGAGACTTCTTAGAGGCTGTGCTTTGCTCCTTTCCTGTGAGACCAGTATTAGTTTCCGATACACAGTTGCAGGTTCAATGTATTCCTTGGTCCATCACATTGCCGATGAAACACAGAAATCGCATCGGAATTAAATACAAAATGCACAATGCCGCATTAAGTACGAGAATAGGGACTCTTCTTACAGTCGGTGCTTTGAGCATTCCCCGTGAGACCAGTATTAGTTTCCGATACACCACTGCAGGTTCAATGTATTCCTTGGACGTTCACATTGATGATGAAACACAGAAATCGCATCGGAATTAAGTACAAATGGCACAATGCAGCCTTAAGTGAGGGAGTAGAGACTCATCTTACTGTCGTTGCTTTGAGCATTCCCTGTGAGACCAGTATTAGTTTCCGATACACCACTGCACGTTCAATGTATTCCTTGGACATTCACATTGACGATGAAACACTGAAATTACATTGGAATTAAATACAAAAGGCACAATGCCGACTTAATTGGAAGAAGAGTGAGACTTCTTAGAGGCTGTGCTTTCATCCTTTCCTGTGAGACCAGTATTAGTTTCCGATACACCACTGCAGGTTCAATGTATTCCTTGGACCTTCAAATTGACGATGAAACACATAAATCGCATCGGAATTAAACACAAAATGCACAATGCCGCATTAAGTTCGAGAATAGAGACTCTTCTTACAGTCGGTGCTTTGAGCATTCCCCGTGAGACCGGTATTAGTTTCCGATACACCACTGCAGGTTCAATGTATTCCTTGGACCTTCACATTGACTATGAAACACAGAAATCGCATCGGAATTAAATACTAAAGGCCCAATGCCGCCATAAGTACAAGAATACTGACTCTTCTTACAGTCGGTGTTTTGTGCATTCCCTGTGAGACCAGTATTAGTTTCCGATACACCACTGCAGATTCAATGTATTCCTTGGAGCTTCACATTGACGATGAAACACAGAAATCGCATAGGAATTAAGTACAAATGGCACAATGCAGCCTTAAGTGAGGGAGTAGAGACTCATCTTACTGTCGTTGCTTTGAGCATTTCCTGTGAGACCAGTATTAGTTTCCGATACACCACTGCAGGTCCAATGTATTACTTTTACCTTCACATTTACGATAAAACACAGGAATCGCAACGGAATTAAATACAAAAGGCACAATGCCGCCTTAAGGACAAGAATAGAGACTCTTCTTACAGTCGGTGCTTTTAGCATTCCCTGTGAGACCAGTATTAGTTTCCGATACACCACTGCACCACTGCATGCTCAATGTATTCCTTGTACCTTCACATTGTCGATGAAACACAGAAATCCCATCGGAAGTAAATACAAAAGGCACATTGGTGCCTTAAGTACAAGTATAGAGTCTCTTCTTATAGTCGGTGCTTTGAGCAATGCCTGTGAGACCAGTATTAGTATCCGATACACCACTGCAGGTTCAATGTATTCCTTGGAGATACAAATTGACGATGAAACACTGAAATTACATCGGAATTAAATACAAAAGGAAGAATGAAGCCTTAAGTACAAGAATAGAGACTCCTTACTGTAGGTGATTTGAGCATTCCCTGTGAGAAAAGTATTAGTTTCCGATACACCACTGCAGGTTCAATGTATTCCTTTGACATACACATGGACGATGAAACACTGAAGTTACATCGGAATTAAATACAAAAACCACAATGCCATCTTAAGTGCAAGAAGAGTGTTGCTTCTTATAGGCTGTGCTTTGATCCTTTCCTGTGAGACAAGTATTAGTTTCCGATACACCACTGCAGGTTCAATGTATTCCTTGCACCTTCACATTGACGAAGAAACACAGAAATAGTATCGGAATTAAATACAAAAGGTACAATGCCGCCTTAAGTACAAGATTAGAGACTGTTCTTACTGTCGGTGTTTTGAGCATTGCCTGTGAGACCAGTATTAGTTTCCGACACACCACTGCAGGTTCAGTGTATTTCTTGGACCTTCACATTGACGATGAAACGCAGAAATCGCATGGGAATTAAATACAAAAACCACAATGCCGCCTTAAGTACGAAAATAGAGACTCTTCTTACAGTCGGTGCTTTCAGCATTCCCTGTGAGACCAGAATTAGTTTCCGATTCACCACTGGATGTTCAATGTATTCCTTGGACGTCCACTTTGACGATGGAACACTGAAATTACATCGGAATTAAATACAAAAGGCACAATGCCGCTATAAGTACAAGAATATAGACTCTTCTCACAGTCGGTGCTTCGAGTATTCCCTGTGAGACTAGTATTAGTTTCCGATACACCACTGCAGGTTCAATTTATTCCTTGCATCTTCACATTGACGATGAAACACAGAAATCGCATCGGAATTACATACAAAAGGCACAATGCCGCCTTAAGTACAAGAATAGAGACTCTTCTTACAGTCGGTGCTTTGAGCATCGCCTGAGAGACTAGCATTAGTAATCCGATACACCACTCCAGGTTCAATGTATTCCTTGGACTTTCACATTGACGATGAAACACAGAAATCGCATCGGAATTAAATACCAAAGGCACAATGAAGCCTTAAGTACAACAACCGAGACTCTTCTCACAGTCGGAGTTTCGAGTATTCCCTGTGAGACTAGTATTAGTTTCCGATACACCACTGCAGGTTCAATGAATTCCTTGGACATATACATTACCTATGAAACACTGAAATTACATCGGAATTAAACACAAAGGGCACAATGACGCCTTAAGTACAAGAAGAGTGAGACTTCTTAGAGTCTGTGCTTTGATCCTTTTCTGAGAGACCAGTATTAGTTTCCGATACACCACAGCAGGTTCAATGTATTCCTTGGACCTTCAAATTGACGATGAAACACATAAATCGCATCGGAATTAGATACAAAAGGCACAATGCCGCCTTAAGTACAAGAATAGAGACTCTTCTTACAGTCGGTGCCTTGAGCATTCCCTGTGAGACCAGTAATATTTTCCGATACACCACTGCAGGTTCAAAGTATTCCTTGGACATACACATTGATGATGAAACACTGAATATACATCGGAATTAAATATAAAGGGCACAATGACGCCTTAAGTGCAAGAAGAGTGAGACTTCTTAGAGGCTGTGCTTTGATCCTTTCCTGTGAGACCAGTATTAGTTTTCGATACACAGTTGCAGGTTCAATGTATTCCTTGGTCCATCACATTGCCGATGAAACACAGAAATCGCATCGGAATTAAATACAAAATGCACAATGCCGCATTAAGTACGAGAATAGAGACTCTTCTTACAGTCGGTGCTTTGAGCATTCCCCGTGAGACCAGTATTAGTTTCCGATACACCACTGCAGGTTCAATGTATTCCTTGGACCTTCACATTGATGATGAAACACAGAAATCGCATCGGAATTAAGTACAAATGGCACAATGCAGCCTTAAGTTAGGGAGTAGAGACTCATCTTACTGTCGTTGCTTTGAGTATTCCCTGTGAGACCAGTATTAGTTTCCGATACACCACTGCAGGTTCAATGTATTCCTTGGACATTCACATTGACGATGAAACACTGAAATTACATTGGAATTAAATACAAAAGGCACAATGCCGACTTAATTGCAAGAAGAGTGAGACTTCTTAGAGGCTATGCATTCATCCTTTCCTGTGAGACCAGTATTAGTTTCCGATACACCACTGCAGGTTCAATGTATTCCTTGGACCTTCAAATTGACGATGAAACACATAAATCGCATCGGAATTAAACACAAAATGCACAATGCCGCATTAAGTTCGAGAATAGAGACTCTTCTTACAGTCGGTGCTTTGAGCATTCCCCGTGAGACCAGTATTAGTTTCCGATACACCACTGCAGGTTCAATGTATTCCTTGGACCTTCACATTGACTATGAAACACAGAAATCGCATCGGAATTAAATACTAAAGGCCCAATGCCGCCATAAGTACAAGAATACTGACTCTTCTTACAGTCGGTGTTTTGTGCATTCCCTGTGAGACCAGTATTAGTTTCCGATACACCACTGCAGATTCAATGTATTCCTTGGAGCTTCACATTGACGATGAAACACAGAAATCGCATAGGAATTAAGTACAAATGGCACAATGCAGCCTTAAGTGAGGGAGTAGAGACTCATCTTACTGTCGTTGCTTTGAGCATTTCCTGTGAGACCAGTATTAGTTTCCGATACACCACTGCAGGTCCAATGTATTACTTTTACCTTCACATTTACGATAAAACACAGGAATCGCAACGGAATTAAATACAAAAGGCACAATGCCGCCTTAAGGACAAGAATAGAGACTCTTCTTACAGTCGGTGCTTTTAGCATTCCCTGTGAGACCAGTATTAGTTTCCGATACACCACTGCACCACTGCATGCTCAATGTATTCCTTGTACCTTCACATTGTCGATGAAACACAGAAATCCCATCGGAAGTAAATACAAAAGGCACATTGGTGCCTTAAGTACAAGTATAGAGTCTCTTCTTATAGTCGGTGCTTTGAGCAATGCCTGTGAGACCAGTATTAGTATCCGATACACCACTGCAGGTTCAATGTATTCCTTGGAGATACAAATTGACGATGAAACACTGAAATTACATCGGAATTAAATACAAAAGGAAGTATGAAGCCTTAAGTACAAGAATAGAGACTCCTTACTGTAGGTGATTTGAGCATTCCCTGTGAGAAAAGTATTAGTTTCCGATACACCACTGCAGGTTCAATGTATTCCTTTGACATACACATGGACGATGAAACACTGAAGTTACATCGGAATTAAATACAAAAACCACAATGCCACCTTAAGTGCAAGAAGAGTGTTGCTTCTTATAGGCTGTGCTTTGATCCTTTCCTGTGAGACAAGTATTAGTTTCCGATACACCACTGCAGGTTCAATGTATTCCTTGCACCTTCACATTGACGAAGAAACACAGAAATAGTATCGGAATTAAATACAAAAGGTACAATGCCGCCTTAAGTACAAGAATAGAGACTGTTCTTACTGTCGGTGTTTTGAGCATTGCCTGTGAGACCAGTATTAGTTTCCGACACACCACTGCAGGTTCAGTGTATTTCTTGGACCTTCACATTGACGATGAAACGCAGAAATCGCATGGGAATTAAATACAAAAGGCACAATGCCGCCTTAAGTACGAAAATAGAGACTCTTCTTACAGTCGGTGCTTTCAGCATTCCCTGTGAGACCAGAATTAGTTTCCGATACACCACTGGATGTTCAATGTATTCCTTGGACGTCCACTTTGACGATGGAACACTGAAATTACATCGGAATTAAATACAAAAGGCACAATGCCGCTATAAGTACAAGAATATAGACTCTTCTCACAGTCGGTGCTTCGAGTATTCCCTGTGAGACTAGTATTAGTTTCCGATACACCACTGCAGGTTCAATTTATTCCTTGCATCTTCACATTGACGATGAAACACAGAAATCGCATCGGAATTACATACAAAAGGCACAATGCCGCCTTAAGTACAAGAATAGAGACTCTTCTTACAGTCGGTGCTTTGAGCATCGCCTGAGAGACTAGCATTAGTAATCCGATACACCACTCCAGGTTCAATGTATTCCTTGGACCTTCACATTGACGATGAAACACAGAAATCGCATCGGAATTAAATACCAAAGGCACAATGAAGCCTTAAGTACAACAACCGAGACTCTTCTCACAGTCGGAGTTTCGAGTATTCCCTGTGAGACTAGTATTAGTTTCCGATACACCACTGCAGGTTCAATGAATTCCTTGGACATATACATTACCTATGAAACACTGAAATTACATCGGAATTAAACACAAAGGGCACAATGACGCCTTAAGTACAAGAAGAGTGAGACTTCTTAGAGTCTGTGCTTTGATCCTTTTCTGTGAGACCAGTATTAGTTTCCGATACACCACTGCAGGTTCAATGTATTCCTTGGACCTTCAAATTGACGATGAAACACATAAATCGCATCGGAATTAGATACAAAAGGCACAATGCCGCCTTAAGTACAAGAATAGAGACTCTTCTTACAGTCGGTGCTTTGAGCATTCCCTGTGAGACCAGTAATATTTTCCGATACACCACTGCAGGTTCAAAGTATTCCTTGGACATACACATTGATGATGAAACACTGAATATACATCGGAATTAAATATAAAGGGCACAATGACGCCGTAAGTGCAAGAAGAGTGAGACTTCTTAGAGGCTGTGCTTTGTTCCTTTCCTGTGAGACCAGTATTAGTTTTCGATACACAGTTGCAGGTTCAATGTATTCCTTGGTCCATCACATTGCCGATGAAACACAGAAATCGCATCGGAATTAAATACAAAATGCACAATGCCGCATTAAGTACGAGAATAGAGACTCTTCTTACAGTCGGTGCTTTGAGCATTCCCCGTGAGACCAGTATTAGTTTCCGATACACCACTGCAGGTTCAATGTATTCCTTGGACCTTCACATTGATGATGAAACACAGAAATCGCATCGGAATTAAGTACAAATGGCACAATGCAGCCTTAAGTTAGGGAGTAGAGACTCATCTTACTGTCGTTGCTTTGAGCATTCCCTGTGAGACCAGTATTAGTTTCCGATACACCACTGCAGGTTCAATGTATTCCTTGGACATTCACATTGACGATGAAACACTGAAATAACATTGGAATTAAATACAAAAGGCACAATGCCGACTTAATTGCAAGAAGAGTGAGACTTCTTAGAGGCTGTGCATTCATCCTTTCCTGTGAGACCAGTATTAGTTTCCGATACACCACTGCAGGTTCAATGTATTCCTTGGACCTTCAAATTGACGATGAAACACATAAATCGCATCGGAATAAAACACAAAATGCACAATGCCGCATTAAGTTCGAGAATAGAGACTCTTCTTACAGTCGGTGCTTTGAGCATTCCCCGAGAGACCAGTATTAGTTTCCGATACACCACTGCAGGTTCAATGTATTCCTTGGACCTTCACATTGACTATGAAACACAGATATCGCATCGGAATTAAATACTAAAGGCCCAATGCCGCCATAAGTACAAGAATACTGACTCTTCTTACAGTCGGTGTTTTGTGCATTCCCTGTGAGACCAGTATTAGTTTCCGATACACCACTGCAGATTCAATGTATTCCTTGGAGCTTCACATTGACGATGAAACACAGAAATCGCATAGGAATTAAGTACAAATGGCACAATGCAGCCTTAAGTGAGGTAGTAGAGACTCATCTTACTGTCATTGCTTTGAGCATTCCCTGTGAGACCAGTATTAGTTTCCGATACACCACTGCAGGTTCAATGTATTCCTTGGACATTCACATTGACGATGAAACACTGAAATTACATTGGAATTAAATACAAAAGGCACAATGCCGACTTAATTGCAAGAAGAGTGAGACTTCTTAGAGTCTGTGCTTTGATCCTTTCCTGTGAGACCAGTATTAGTTTCCGATACACCACTGCAGGTTCAATGTATTCCATTGGACCTTCACATTGACGATGAAACACAAAAACCGCATCGGAATTAAATACAAAAGACACAATGCCGCCTTAAGTACAAGAACACAGACTCTTCTTACAGTCTGTGCTCTGAGAATTCCCTGTGAGACCAGTATTAGCTTCCGATACAATACTGCCGGTTCAATGTATTCCTTGGACCTTCACATTGACGATGAAACCCAGAAATCGCATCGGAATTAAATACAAAAGGCACAATGCCGCCTTAAGTACAAAAATAGAGGCTGTTCTTACAGTCGGTGCTTTGAGCATTCCCTGTTAAACCAGTATTAGTTTCCCATACACCACTGCACGTTCAATGTATTCCCTTTACCTTCAAATTGACGATGAATCACAGAAATCGCATCGGAATTTAATACAAAAGGAACAATGCCGCCTTAAGTGCAAGAGTAGAGACTCCTCTAACAGTCGGTGCTTTGAGCATTCCCTGTCAGACCAGTATTAGTTTCCGATACACCACTGCAGGTTCAATGTATTCCTTGGTCCTTCAAATTGACGATGAATCACAGAAATCGCATCGGAATTAAATACAAAAGGCACAATGCCGTCTTTAGTACAAGAATAGAGACTCTTCGTACAGTCGGTGCTTTGAGCATTCCCTCTGAGAGCAGTATTAGTTTCCGATAAACCACTGCAGGTTCAAGGTATTCCTAGGAACCTTGACAGTGACTATGAAACACAGAAATCGCATCGGAATTAAATACAAAAGGCCCAATGCCGCCATAAGTGCAAGAATAGAGACTCTTCTTACAGTCGGTGCTATGAGCATTCCCTGTGAGACCAGTATTAGTTTCCGACACACCACTGCCGGTTCAATGTATTCCTTGGACATTCACATTGACGATGAAACACTGAAATTACATTGGAATTAAATACAAAAGGCACAATGCCGCCTTAATTGCAAGAAGAGTGAGACTTCTTAGAGTCTGTGCTTTGATCCTTTCCTGTGAGACCAGTATTAGTTTCCGATACACCACTGCAGGTTCAATGTATTCCTTGGAACTTCACATTGACGATGAAGCACGGAAATCGCATCGGAATTAAATACAAAAGACACAATGCCGCCTTAAGTACAAGAACACAGACTCTTCTTACAGTCTGTGCTCTGAGCATTCCCTGTGAGACCAGTATTAGCTTCCGATACACCACAGCAGGTTCAATGTATTCCTTGGACCTTCGCATTGAAGATGAAACACAGAAATCGCATCGGAATTAAATACAAAAGGCACAATGCCACATTAAGTACAAAAATAGAGACTCTTCTTACAGTCGGTGCTTTGAGCATTCCCTGTGAGACCAGTATTAGTTTCCGATTCACCAATGCAGATTCAATGTATTCCTTGGAGCTTCACATTGACGATGAAACACAGAAATCGCATCGGAATTAAATACAAAAGGCACAATGCCACCTTAAGTGAGGGAGTAGAGACTCTTTTTACAGTCGTTGCTTTGAGCATTCCCTGTGAGACCAGTATTAGTTTCCGATACACCACTGCAGGTTCAATGTATTCCTTAGACATTCACATTGACGATCAAACACTGCAATTACATTGAAATTAAGTACAAAAGGCACAATGCCGCCTTAATTGCAAGAAGACTGAGACTTCTTAGAGTCAGTGCTTTGATCCATTCCTGTGAGACCAGTATTAGTTTCCGATACACCACTGCAGGTGCAATGTATTCCTTGGACCTTCACATTGCCGAAGAAACACAGAAATCGCATCAGAATTAAATACAAAAGGCACAATGCCGTCTTAAGTACAAGAATAAAGACTCTTCTTACAGTCGGTGTTTTGAGCATTCCCTCTGAGAGCAGTATTAGTTTCCGATACACCACTGCAGGTTCAAGGTATTCCTAGGAACCTTCACATTGACTATGAAACACAGAAATCGCATCGGAATTAAATACAAAAGGCATAATGCCGCCTTAAGTACAAGAATAGAGACTCTTCTTACAGTCGGTGTTTTGAGCATTCCCTGTGAGACAAGTATTAGTTTCCGATACACCACTGCAGGTTCAATGTATTCCTTTGACATACACATTGACGATGAAATACTGAAATTACATCGGATTTAAATACAAAAGCCACAATGCCGCCTTAAGTGGTAGAAGAGTGGGACATCTTAGAGTCTGTGCCTTGATCCTTTTCTGAGAGACCAGTATTAGTTTCCGATACACCACTGCAGGTTCAAGGTATTCCTAGGAACCTTCACATTGACTATGAAACACAGAAATCGCATCGGAATTAAATACAAAAGGCATAATGCCGCCTTAAGTACAAGAATAGAGACTCTTCTTACAGTCGGTGTTTTGAGCATTCCCTGTGAGACCAGTATTAGTTTCCGATACACCACTGCAGGTTCAATGTATTCCTTTGACATACACATTGACGATGAAATACTGAAATTACATCGGATTTAAATACAAAAGCGACAATGCCGCCTTAAGTGGTAGAAGAGTGGGACATCTTAGAGTCTGTGCCTTGATCCTTTCCTGAGAGACCAGTATTAGTTTCCGATACACCACTGCAAGTTCAATGTATTCCTTGGACCTTCACATTGACGATGAAAAACAGAAATCCCATCGGAATTAAATACAAAAGGCACAATGCCGCCGTAAGTACAAGAATAGAGACTCTTCTTACAGTCGGTGCTATTAGCATTCCCTGTGAGACCAGTATTAGTTTCCGATACACCACTGCAGGTTCAATGTATTCCTTGGACCTTCACATTGACGATGAAACATAGAATTCGCATCGGAATTAAATACAAAAGGCACAATGCCGCCTTAAGTGAGGGAGTAGAGACTCTTATTACTGTCGTTGCTTTGAGCATTCCCTGTGAGACCAGTATTAGTTTCCTGTAGACCACTGCGGGTTCAATGTATTCCTTGGACATTCACATTGACGATGAAACACTGAAATTACATTGGAATTAAATAAAAAAGGCACAATACCGCCTTAATTGCAAGAAGAGTGAGACTACTTAGAGTCTGTGCTTTGATCCTTTCCTGTGAGACCAGTATTAGTTTCCGATACACCACTGCAGGTTCAATGTATTCCTTGGACCTTCACATTGACGATGAAACACAGAAATGGCATCGGAAATAAATGCAAAAGGCACAATGCCGCCTTAAGTACAAGAACACAGACTCTTCTTACAGTCTGTGCTTTGAGCATTCCCTGTGAGACCAGTATTAGCTTCTGATACACCACTGCAGGTTCAATGTATTCCTTGGACCTTCACATTGATGATGAATCACAGAAATCGCCTCAGAATTTAATACAAACGGCACAATGCCGCCTTAAGTGCAAGGGTAGAGACTCCTCTTACAGTCAGTGCTTTGAGCATCCCCTGTCAGACCAGTATTGGTTTCCGATACACCACTGCAGGTTCAATGTATTCCATGGACATACACATTGATGATGAAACACTGAAATTACATCGGAATCAAATACAAAAGGCACAATGCCGCCTTAAGTACAACTATAGAGCCTCTTCTTACAGTCGGTGCTTTGAACATTCCCTGTGGGACCAGTATTAGTTTCCGATACACCACTGCAGGTTCAATGTATTCCTTGGACATACACATTGACGATGAAATACTGAAATTACTTCGGAATTAAATACAAAAGGCACAATGCCGCCTTATGTGCTAGAAGGATGAGACTTCCTAGAGTCCATTTTTGATACTTTCCTGTGAGTCCAGTATTAGTTTCCGATACACCACTGCAGGTTCAAAGTATTCCTTGGACCCTCACATTGCCCATAAAAAACAGAAATTGCATCGGAATTAAATACAAAAGGCACAATGCCGCCTTAAGTACAAGAATAGAGACATTTCTTACTGTCGGTGCTTTGAGCATTCATTGTGAAACCGGTATTAGTTTCCGATACACCACTGCAGGTTAAATGCATTCCTTGGACCTTCACATTGACGTTGAAACACAGGAATCGCATCGGAATTAAATACAAAATTCACAATGCCACCTTAATTACAAGAATAGTGACTCTTCTTACAGTCGGTGCTTTGAGCATTCCCTGTGAGACCAGTATAGTGTCCGATACACCACTGCAGGTTCAATGCATTCCTTGGACCTTCACATTGACGATGAAACACAGAAATCGCATCGGAATTAAATACAAAAGGCACAATGCCGCCTTAAGTACAACAATAGAAACACTTCTTACAGTCGGTGCTTTGAGCATTCCCTGTGAGACCAGTTATAGTTTCCGATACACCACTGCAGGTTCAATGTGTTCCTTGGACATACACATTGACGATGAAATACTGAAATTACATCGGAATTAAATACAAAAGGAACAATGCCGCCTTAAGTGCTAGAAGAGTGAGACTTCTTAGAGTCTGTGACTTGATCCTTTCCTGAGAGACCTGTATTAGTTTCCGATACACCACTGCAGGTTCAATGTATTCCTTGGACTTTCACACTGACGATGAAACACAGAAATCGCATCGGAATTAAATACAAAAGGAACAATGCCGCCTAAATTACGAGAATAGAGCCTCTTCTTACAGTCGGTGCTTTGAGCATTCCCTGTGAGACCAGTAATAGTTACCGATACACCACTGCAGGTTCAATGTATTCCTTGGACGTCCACATTCACGGTGAGACACAGAAATTGCATCGGAATTAAATACAAAAGGTACAATGCCGCCTTAAGTACAAGAATAGAGACACTTCTTGCAGTCGGTGATTTGAGCATTGCCTCTCAGAACAGTATTAGTTTCTGATACACCAATGCAGGTTCAAGGTATTCCTTGGACCTTCACATTCACTATGAAACACAGAAATCGCATCGGAATTAAATACAAAAGGCACAAGGAAGCCTTAAGTACAAGAATAGAGACTCTTCTTACAGTCGGTGCTTTGAGCATTCCCTGTGAAACCAGTATTAGTTTCCGATACACCACTGCAGGTTCAATGTATTCCTTGGACCTTCACATTGACGATGAAACATAGAAATCGTATCGGAATTCAATACAAAAGGCACAATGCCGCCTTAAGTACAAGAATAGAGACTCTTCTTACAGTCGGTGATTTGAGCATTCCCTGTGAGACCAGCATTACATTTTGATACACCACTGCAGGTTCAATGTATTCCTTGGACATACACAATGACGATGAAACACTGAAATTACATCGGAATTAAATACAAAAGGCACAATGCCGCCTTAAGTACAAGAATAGAGACTCTTCTTACAGTTGGTGCTTTGAGCATTCCCTGTGAAACCAGTATTAGTTTCCGATACACCACTGCAGGTTCAATGTATTCCTTGGTCCTTCACATTGACGATGAAACACAGAAATCGCATCGGAATTAAATACAAAATGCAGAATGCCGCATTAAGTACAAGAATAGAGACACCTCTTACAGTCGGTGCTTTGAGCATTCCCTCTGAGACCAGTATTAGTTTCCGATACACCACTGCTGGTTCAATGTATTTCTTGGACCTTCACGTTGACGATGAAACACAGAAATCGCATCGGAATTAAATACAAAAGGCACAATGCCGCCTTAAGTACAAGAATAGAGACTCTTCTTACAGTTGGTGTTATGAGTATTCCCTGTGAGACCAGTATTAGTTTCCGATACACCACTGCAGGTGCAATGTATTCCTTGGACCTTCACATTGACGATGAAACACTGGGATCGCATCGGAATTATATACAAAAGGCACAATGCCGCATTAAGTACAAGAACACAGACTCTTCTTACAGTCGGTGCTTTGAGCATTCCCTGTCAGACCAGTAATAGTTTCCGATACACCACTGCAGGGTCAATGTATTCCTTGGACATACACATTGACGATGAAACACTGAAATTACATCGGAATTAAATACAAAAGACACAATGCCGCCTTAATGCAAAAAGAGTGAGTCTTCTTAGAGTCCATTTCTTTGATACTTTCCTGTGAGTCCAGTATTAGTTTGCGATACACTACTGCAGGTTCAAAGTATTCCTTGGACCCTCTTATTGACGATAAAAAACAGAAATTGCATCGGGATTAAATACAAAAGGCACAATGCCGGCTTAAGTACAAGAATAGAGACTCTTCTTACTGGTGGTGATTTGAGCATTCATTGTGAAACCAGTATTAGTTTCCGATACACCACTGCAGGTTCAATGCATTCCCTGGGCCTTCACATTGACGATGAAACACAGAAATCGCGTCGGAATTAGATACAAAAGGCACAATACCACCTTAATTACCAGAATAGAGACTCTATTTACAGTCGGTGTTTTGAGCATTCCCTGTGAGACCAGTATTAGTGTCCGATACACCACTGCAGGTTCAATGTATTCCTTGGACCTTCACATTGACGATGAAACATAGAAATCGTATCGGAATTCAATACAAAAGGCACAATGCCGCCTTAAGTACAAGAATAGAGACTCTTCTTGCAGTCGGTGATTTGAGCATTCCCTGTGAGACCAGCATTACATTTTGATACACCACTGCAGGTTCAATGTATTCCTTGGACATTCACATTGACGATGAAACACTGAAATTACATTGGAATTAAATACAAAAGGCACAATGCCGCCTTAATTGCAAGAAGAGTGAGACTTCTTAGAGTCTGTGCTTTGATCCTTTCCTGTGAGACCAGTATTAGTTTCCGATACACCACTGCAGGTTCAATGTATTCCTTGGAACTTCACATTGACAATGAAGCACGGAAATCGCATCGGAATTAAATACAAAAGACCCAATGCCGCCTTAAGTACAAGAACACAGACTCTTCTTACAGTCTGTGCTCTGAGCATTCCCTGTGAGACCAGTATTAGCTTCCGATACACCACTGCAGGTTCAATGTATTCCTTGGACCTTCGCATTGAAGATGAAACACAGAAATCGCATCGGAATTAAATACAAAAGGCACAATGCCACCTTAAGTACAAAAATAGAGACTCTTCTTACAGTCGGTGCTTTGAGCATTCCCTGTGAGACCAGTATTAGTTTCCGATTCACCAATGCAGATTCAATGTATTCCTTGGAGCTTCACATTGACGATGAAACACAGAAATCGCATCGGAATTAAATACAAAAGGCACAATGCCACCTTAAGTGAGGGAGTAGAGACTCTTTTTACAGTCGTTGCTTTGAGCATTCCCTGTGAGACCAGTATTAGTTTCCGATACACCACTGCAGGTTCAATGTATTCCTTAGACATTCACATTGACGATCAAACACTGCAATTACATTGAAATTAAGTACAAAAGGCACAATGCCGCCTTAATTGCAAGAAGACTGAGACTTCTTAGAGTCAGTGCTTTGATCCATTCCTGTGAGACCAGTATTAGTTTCCGATACACCACTGCAGGTGCAATGTATTCCTTGGACCTTCACATTGCCGAAGAAACACAGAAATCGCATCAGAATTAAATACAAAAGGCACAATGCCGTCTTAAGTACAAGAATAAAGACTCTTCTTACAGTCGGTGCTTTGAGCATTCCCTCTGAGAGCAGTATTAGTTTCCGATACACCACTGCAGGTTCAAGGTATTCCTAGGAACCTTCACATTGACTATGAAACACAGAAATCGCATCGGAATTAAATACAAAAGGCATAATGCCGCCTTAAGTACAAGAATAGAGACTCTTCTTACAGTCGGTGTTTTGAGCATTCCCTGTGAGACCAGTATTAGTTTCCGATACACCACTGCAGGTTCAATGTATTCCTTTGACATACACATTGACGATGAAATACTGAAATTACATCGGATTTAAATACAAAAGCCACAATGCCGCCTTAAGTGGTAGAAGAGTGGGACATCTTAGAGTCTGTGCCTTGATCCTTTTCTGAGAGACCAGTATTAGTTTCCGATACACCACTGCAGGTTCAAGGTATTCCTAGGAACCTTCACATTGACTATGAAACACAGAAATCGAATCGGAATTAAATACAAAAGGCATAATGCCGCCTTAAGTACAAGAATAGAGACTCTTCTTACAGTCGGTGTTTTGAGCATTCCCTGTGAGACCAGTATTAGTTTCCGATACACCACTGCAGGTTCAATGTATTCCTTTGACATACACATTGACGATGAAATACTGAAATTACATCGGATTTAAATACAAAAGCGACAATGCCACCTTAAGTGGTAGAAGAGTGGGACATCTTAGAGTCTGTGCCTTGATCCTTTCCTGAGAGACCAGTATTAGTTTCCGATACACCACTGCAGGTTCAATGTATTCCTTGGACCTTCACATTGACGATGAAAAACAGAAATCCCATCGGAATTAAATACAAAAGGCACAATGCCGCCGTAAGTACAAGAATAGAGACTCTTCTTACAGTCGGTGCTATTAGCATTCCCTGTGAGACCAGTATTAGTTTCCGATACACCACTGCAGGTTCAATGTATTCCTTGGACCTTCACATTGACGATGAAACATAGAATTCGCATCGGAATTAAATACAAAAGGCACAATGCCGCCTTAAGTGAGGGAGTAGAGACTCTTATTACTGTCGTTGCTTTGAGCATTCCCTGTGAGACCAGTATTAGTTTCCTGTAGATCACTGCGGGTTCAATGTATTCCTTGGACATTCACATTGACGATGAAACACTGAAATTACATTGGAATTAAATAAAAAAGGCACAATACCGCCTTAATTGCAAGAAGAGTGAGACTACTTAGAGTCTGTGCTTTGATCCTTTCCTGTGAGACCAGTATTAGTTTCCGATACACCACTGCAGGTTCAATGTATTCCTTGGACCTTCACATTGACGATGAAACACAGAAATGGCATCGGAATTAAATGCAAAAGGCACAATGCCGCCTTAAGTACAAGAACACAGACTCTTCTTACAGTCTGTGCTTTGAGCATTCCCTGTGAGACCAGTATTAGCTTCTGATACACCACTGCAGGTTCAATGTATTCCTTGGACCTTCACATTGATGATGAATCACAGAAATCGCCTCAGAATTTAATACAAACGGCACAATGCCGCCTTAAGTGCAAGGGTAGAGACTCCTCTTACAGTCAGTGCTTTGAGCATCCCCTGTCAGACCAGTATTGGTTTCCGATACACCACTGCAGGTTCAATGTATTCCATGGACATACACATTGATGATGAAACACTGAAATTACATCGGAATTAAATACAAAAGGCACAATGCCGCCTTAATTGCAAGAAGAGTGAGACTTCTTAGAGTCTGCGCTTTGATCCTTACCTGTGCGACCAGTATTAGTTTCCGAAACACCACTGCAAGTTCAATGCATGCCTCGGACCGTCACATTGAATATGAAAGACAGAAATCGTATCGGAATTAAACTCAAAAGGCACTAAACCGCCTTAAGTACACGAATACAGACTCTTCTTACAGTCGGTGCTTTAAGCATTTCCTGTGAGACCTGTATTAGTTTGCGATACACCACTGCAGATTCAATGTATTCCTTGGACCTTCACATTGACGATGAAACACAGAAATCGCATCGGAATTAAATACAAAAGGAACAATGCCGCCTAAATTACGAAAATAGAGCCTCTTCTTACAGTCGGTGCTTTGAGAATTCTCTGTGAGACCAGTAATAGTTACCGATACACCACTGCAGGTTCAATGTATTCCTTGGACGTCCACATTCACGGTGAGACACAGAAATTGCATCGGAATTAAATACAAAAGGTACAATGCCGCCTTAAGTACAAGAATAGAGACACTTCTTGCAGTCGGTGATTTGAGCATTGCCTCTCAGAGCAGTATTAGTTTCTGAAACACCAATGCAGGTTCAAGGTATTCCTTGGACCTTCACATTCACTATGAAACACAGAAATCGCATCGGAATTAAATACAAAAGGCACAAGGAAGCCTTAAGTACAAGAATAGAGACTCTTCTTACAGTCGGTGCTTTGAGCATTCCCTGTGAAACCAGTATTAGCTTCCGATACACCACTGCAGGTTCAATGTATTCCTTGGACATACACATTGACGATGAAACATAGAAATCGTATCGGAATTCAATACAAAAGGCACAATGCCGCCTTAAGTACAAGAATAGAGACTCTTCTTACAGTCGGTGATTTGAGCATTCCCTGTGAGACCAGCATTACATTTTGATACACCACTGCAGGTTCAATGTATTCCTTGGACATACACAATGACGATGAAACACTGAAATTACATCGGAATTAAATACAAAAGGCACAATGCCGCCTTAAGTACAAGAATAGAGACTCTTCTTACAGTTGGTGCTTTGAGCATTCCCTGTGAAACCAGTATTAGTTTCCGATACACCACTGCAGGTTCAATGTATTCCTTGGTCCTTCACATTGACGATGAAACACAGAAATCGCATCGGAATTAAATACAAAATGCAGAATGCCGCATTAAGTACAAGAATAGAGACACCTCTTACAGTCGGTGCTTTGAGCATTCCCTCTGAGACCAGTATTAGTTTCCGATACACCACTGCTGGTTCAATGTATTTCTTGGACCTTCACGTTGACGATGAAACACAGAAATCGCATCGGAATTAAATACAAAAGGCACAATGCCGCCTTAAGTACAAGAATAGAGACTCTTCTTACAGTTGGTGTTATGAGTATTCCCTGTGAGACCAGTATTAGTTTCCGATACACCACTGCAGGTGCAATGTATTCCTTGGACCTTCACATTGACGATGAAACACTGGGATCGCATCGGAATTATATACAAAAGGCACAATGCCGCATTAAGTACAAGAACACAGACTCTTCTTACAGTCGGTGCTTTGAGCATTCCCTGTCAGACCAGTAATAGTTTCCGATACACCACTGCAGGGTCAATGTATTCCTTGGACATACACATTGACGATGAAACACTGAAATTACATCGGAATTAAATACAAAAGACACAATGCCGCCTTAATGCAAAAAGAGTGAGTCTTCTTAGAGTCCATTTCTTTGATACTTTCCTGTGAGTCCAGTATTAGTTTGCGATACACTACTGCAGGTTCAAAGTATTCCTTGGACCCTCTTATTGACGATAAAAAACAGAAATTGCATCGGGATTAAATACAAAAGGCACAATGCCGCCTTAAGTACAAGAATAGAGACTCTTCTTACTGGTGGTGCTTTGAGCATTCATTGTGAAACCAGTATTAGTTTCCGATACACCACTGCAGGTTCAATGCATTCCCTGGGCCTTCACATTGACGATGAAACACAGAAATCGCGTCGGAATTAGATACAAAAGGCACAATACCACCTTAATTACCAGAATAGAGACTCTATTTACAGTCGGTGTTTTGAGCATTCCCTGTGAGACCAGTATTAGTGTCCGATACACCACTGCAGATTCAATGTATTCCTTGGACCTTCACATTAACGATGAAACACAGAAATCGCATCGGAATTAAATACAAAATGCACAATGCCGCCTTAAGTACAACAATAGAGGCTCTTCTTACAGTCGGTGCTTTGAACATTCCCTGTGGGACCAGTATTAGTTTCCGATACACCACTGCAGGTTCAATCTATTCCTTGGACATACACATTGACGATGAAATACTGAAATTACATCGGAATTAAATACCAAAGGCACAATGCCGCCTTAAGTGCTAGAAGAGTGAGACTTCCTAGAGCCTGTGCCTTGATCCTCTCCTGAGAGACCAGTATTAGTTTCCGATACACCACTGCAGGTTCAAAGTATTCCTTGAACCTTCACATTGACGATGAAACACAGAAATCGCATCGGAATTAAATACAAAATGCACAATGCCGACTTGAGTACAACAAGAGAGGATCTTCTTACAGTCGGTGCTTTGAACATTCCCTGTGGGACCAGTATTAGTTTCCGATACACCACTGCAGGGACAATGTATTCCTTGGACATACACTTTGACTATGAAGCACTGAAATTAGATCGGAATTAAATACAAATGGCACTATGCCACCTTAATTGCAAGAAGAGTGAGACTTCTCAGAGTCTGTGCTTTGATCCTTTCCTGTGAGCCCAGTATTAGTTTCTGATACACCACTGCACGTTCAATGTAATTCTAGGACCGTCACATTGACGATGAAAAACAGAAATCGCACTGGAATTAAATACAAAAGGCACAATGCCGCCTTAAGTACAAGAATACAGACTCTTCTTACAGTCGGTGTTATGAGTATTCCCTGTGAGACCAGTATTCGTTTCCGATACACCACTGCAGGTGCAATGTATTCCTTGGACCTTCACGTTGACGATGAAACTGAGAAATCGCATCGGAATTAAATTCAAAAGGCACAATGCCGCCTTAAGTACAAGAATAGAGACTCTTCTTACAGTCGGTGCTATGAGCATTCCCTGTGAGACCAGTATTAGTTTCCGGTACACCACTGCAGGTTGAATGTATTCCTTGGACATTCACATTGACGATGAATCACAGAAATCGCATCGGAATTAAATACAAAAGGCACAATGCCGCCTTAAGTACAAGAATAGAGACTCCTCTTACTGTTGGTGTTATGAGTATTCCCTGTGAGACCAGTATTAGTTTCCGATACACCACTGCAGGTGCAATGTATTCCTTGGACCTTCACATTGACGGTGAAACACTGGGATCGCATCGGAATTATATACAAAAGGCACAATGCCGCCTTAAGTACAAGAACACAAACTCTTCTTTCAGTCTGTGATTTGAGCATTCCCTGTGAGACCAGTATTAGTTTCCGATACACCACTGCAGGTTCAATGTATTCCTTGGACCTGCACATTTGCGAAGAAACTCCGAAGTCGCATTGGAATTAAATACAAAAGGCACAATGCCGCCTTAAGTACAAGAATAGAGACTATTCTTACAGTTGGTGCTTTGAGCATTCCCTGTGAAACCAGTATTAGTTTCCGATACACCACTGCAGGTTCAATGTATTCCTTGGACCTTCACATTGACGATGAAACACAGAAATCGCATCGGAATTAAATACAAAAGGCAGAATGCCGCCTTAAGTACAAGAATAGAGACACCTCTTACAGTCGGTGCTTTGAGCATTCCCTCTGAGACCAGTATTAGTGTCCGATACACCACTGAAGGTTCAATGTATTCCTTGGACTTTCACGTTGACGATGAAACACAGAAATCGCATCGGAATTAAATACAAAAGGCACAATGCCGCCTTAAGTACAAGAATAGAGACTCTTCTTACAGTCGGTGCTTTGAGCATTCCCTTTCAGACCAGTAATAGTTTCCGATACACCACTGCAGGGTCAATGTATTCCTTGGACATACCCATTGACGATGAAACACTGAAATTACATCAGAATTAAAAACAAAAGGCACTATGCCACCTTAATTGCAAGAAGAGTGAGACTTCTCAGAGTCTGTGCTTTGATCCTTTCCTGTGAGCCCAGTATTAGTTTCTGATACACCACTGCACGTTCAATGTAATTCTAGGACCGTCACATTGACGATGATAAACAGAAATCGCACTGGAATTACAGTCGGTTCTTTGAGCATTCTCTTTGAGACCTGTATTAGTTTCCGATACACCACTGCAGGTTCAATGTATTCCTTGGACCTTCACATTGACGATGAAACACAGAAATCGCATCTGAATTAAATACAAAATGCACAATGCCGCCTTAAG
Organism: Schistocerca serialis cubense; assembly: GCF_023864345.2. Taxonomy (NCBI): domain Eukaryota; kingdom Metazoa; phylum Arthropoda; class Insecta; order Orthoptera; family Acrididae; genus Schistocerca; species Schistocerca serialis. Next base: position 13,002,563 of record NC_064645.1, read on the forward strand.
TACAAGAATACAGACTTTTCTTACAGTCGGTGCTTTGAGCATTCCCTGTGAGACCAGTATTACTTTCTGATATACCACTGCAGGTGCAATGTATTCCTTGGACATACACAATTACGATGAAACACTGAAATTACATCGGAATTAAATACAAAAGACACAATGCCGCCTTAAGTACAAGAATAGAAACTCTTCTTAAAGTCGTTGCTTTGAGCATTCCCTGTGAGACCAGTATTAGTTTCCGATACACAGCTGCAGGTTCAATGTATTCCTTGGACATTCACATTGACGATCAAACACTGAAATTGCATTGGAATTAATTACAAAAGGCACAATGCTGCCTTAATTGCAAGAAGAGTGAGACTTCTAAGAATCTGTGCTTTGATCCTTTCCTGTGAGACCAGTATTAGTTTCCGATTCACCACTGCACGTTCAATGTATTCCTTGGGCGGTCAAATTGAATATGACAGACAGAAATCGTATCGGAATTAAACTTAAAAGGCACTAAGCCGCCTTAAGTACAAGAATAGAGACTCTTCTTACAGTCGGTGCTATGAGCTTTCCCTGTGAGATCAGTATTAATTTCCAGTACACCACGGCAGGTTCAATGTATTCCTTGGACCTTCACATTGACGATGAAACACTGGGATCGCATCGGAATTAAATACAAAAGGGAACATGCCGCCTTAAGTGCAAGAAGAGTGAGACTTCTTAGAGTCTGTGCTTTGATCCTTTCCTGTGAGACCAGTATTAGTTTCTGATACACCACTGTAGCTTCAATGTATTCCTTGGACCTTCACATTGACGATGAATCACAGAAATCGCATCGGAATTAAATACAAAAGGCACAATGGAGCCTTAAGTATTAGAATAGAGACTCTTCTTACAGTTGTTGCTTTGAGCATTCCCTGTGAGATCAGTATTAGTTTCCGATACACAGCTGCAGGTTCAATGTATTCCTTGGACATTCACATTGACGATCAAACACTGAAATTACATTGGAATTAAATTCAAAAGGCACATTGCCGCTTTATTGCAAGAAGAGTGAGACTTCTTAGAGTAAGCGCTTTGATCCTTTCCTGTGAGACCAGTGTTAGTTTCCGATACACTACTGCAGGTTCAATGTATTCCTTGGACCTTCACATTGACGATGAAACACAGAAATCGCATCGGAATTAAATACAAAAGGCACAATGCCGCCTTAAGTACAAGAACACAGACTCTTCTTACAGTCTGTGATTTGAGCATTCCCTGTGAGACCAGTATTAGTTTCCGATACACCACTGCAGGTTCAATGTATTTCTTGGACCTTCACATTGTCGATGAAGCACAGAAATCGCATCGGCATTAAATACAAAAGGCACAATGCCGCCTTAAGTACAAGAATACAGACTCTTCTTACAGTCGGTGCTTTGAGCATTCCCTGTGAAACCTGTATTAGTTTCCGATACACCACTGCAGGTTCAATGTATTCCTTGGACCTTCACATTGTCGATGAAGCACAGAAATCGCATCGGCATTAAATACAAAAGGCACAATGCCGCCTTAAGTACAAGAATACAGACTCTTCTTACAGTCGGTGCTTTGAGCATTCCCTGTGAGACCAGTATTACTTTCTGATACACCACTGCAGGTGCAATGTATTCCTTGGACATACACAATGACGATGAAACACTGAAATTACATCGGAATTAAATACAAAAGACACAATGCCGCCTTAATGCAAGACGAGTGAGACTTCATAGAGTCCATTCTTTGAACCTTTCCTGTGAGTCCAGTATTAGTTTCCGATAGACCACTGCAGGTTCAATGTATTCCTAGGACCCTCGCATTGACGATAAAAAACAGAAATTGCATCGGAATTAAATACAAAAGGCACAATGCCGCCTTAAGTACAAGAATAGAGACTCTCCTTACAGTCGGTGTTTTGAGCATTCCCTGTGAGACCAGTTTTAGTTTCCGATACACGACTACAGGTTCAGTGTATTCCTTGGACCTACACATTGACGATGAAACACAGAAATCGCATCGGATTTCATTACAAAAGGCACAATGCCGCTTTAAGTAGAAGAATAGAGGCTCTTCTTACAGTCGGTGCTTTGAGCATTCCCTGTGAGACCAGTATTAGTTTCTGATACACCACTGCTGGTTCAATGTAATTCTTGGACATACACATTGACTATGAAATACTGAAATTACATCGGAATTAAAAACAAAAGTCACAATGCCGCCTTAAGTGCTAGAAGAGTGAGACTTCTTAGAGTCTGTGCCTTGATCCTTTCCTGTCAGACCAGTATTAGTTTCCGATACACCACTGCAGGTGCAATGTATTCCTTGGACCTTCACATTGACGGTGAAACACTGGGATCGCATCGGAATTATATACAAAAGGCACAATGCCGCCTTAAGTACAAGAACACAAACTCTTCTTACAGTCTGTGATTTGAGCATTCCCTGTGAGACCAGTATTAGTTTCCGATACACCACTGCAGGTTCAATGTATTCCTTGGACCTTCACATTTGCGAAGAAACTCCGAAATCGCATTGGAATTAAATACAAAAGGCACAATGCCGCCTTAAGTACAAGAATAGAGACTATTCTTACAGTTGGTGCTTTGAGCATTCCCTGTGAAACCAGTATTAGTTTCCGATACACCACTGCAGGTTCAATGTATTCCTTGGACCTTCACATTGACGATGAAACACAGAAATCGCATCGGAATTAAATACAAAAGGCAGAATGCCGCCTTAAGTACAAGAATAGAGACACCTCTTACAGTCGGTGCTTTGAGCATTCCCTCTGAGACCAGTATTAGTTTCCGATACACCACTGAAGGTTCAATGTATTCCTTGGACCTTCACGTTGACGATGAAACACACAAATCGCATCGGAATTAAATACAAAAGGCACAATGCCGCCTTAAGTACAAGAATAGAGACTCTTCTTACAGTCGGTGCTTTGAGCATTCCCTGTCAGACCAGTAATAGTTTCCGATACACCACTGCAGGGTCAATGTATTCCTTGGACATACCCATTGACGATGAAACACTGAAATTACATCAGAATTAAATACAAAAGGCACTATGCCACCTTAATTGCAAGAAGAGTGAGACTTCTCAGAGTCTGTGCTTTGATCCTTTCCTGTGAGCCCAGTATTAGTTTCTGATACACCACTGCACGTTCAATGTAATTCTAGGACCGTAACATTGACGATGATAAACAGAAATCGCACTGGAATTAAATACAAAAGGCACAATGCCGCCTTAAGTACAAGAATACAGACTCTTCTTACAGTCGGTTCTTTGAGCATTCTCTTTGAGACCTGTATTAGTTTCCGATACACCACTGCAGGTTCAATGTATTCCTTGGACCTTCACATTGACGATGAAACACAGAAATCGCATCTGAATTAAATACAAAATGCACAATGCCGCCTTAAGTACACGAATACAGACTTTTATTACAGTCGGTGCTTTGAGCATTCCCTGTGAGACCAGTATTACTTTCTGATATACCACTGCAGGTGCAATGTATTCCTTGGACATACACAATTACGATGAAACACTGAAATTACATCGGAATTAAATACAAAAGACACAATGCCGCCTTAATGCAAGACGAGTGAGACTTTATAGAGTCCATTCTTTGAACCTTTCCTGTGAGTCCAGTATTAGTTTCCGATACACCACTGCAGGTTCAATGTATTCCTTGGACATTCACATTGACGTTGAAATACAGAAATCGCATCGGAATTAAATACAAAAGCCACAATGCCGCCTTAAGTACAAGAATAGAAACTCTTCTTAAAGTCGTTGCTTTGAGCATTCCCTGTGAGACCAGTATTAGTTTCCGATACACAGCTGCAGGTTCAATGTATTCCTTGGACATTCACATTGACGATCAAACACTGAAATTGCATTGGAATTAATTACAAAAGGCACAATGCTGCCTTAATTGCAAGAAGAGTGAGACTTCTAAGAATCTGTGCTTTGATCCTTTCCTGTGAGACCAGTATTAGTTTCCGATTCACCACTGCACGTTCAATGTATTCCTTGGACGGTCAAATTGAATATGACAGACAGAAATCGTATCGGAATTAAACTCAAAAGGCACTAAGCCGCCTTATGTACAAGAATAGAGACTCATCTTACAGTCGGTGCTATGAGCTCTCCCTGTGAGATCAGTATTAGTTTCTAGTACACCACGGCAGGTTCAATGTATTCCTTGGACCTTCACATTGACGATGAAACACTGGGATCGCATCGGAATTAAATACAAAAGGGAACATGCCGCCTTAAGTGCAAGAAGAGTGAGACTTCTTAGAGTCTGTGCTTTGATCCTTTCCTGTGAGACCAGTATTAGTTTCTGATACACCACTGCAGGTTCAATGTATTCCTTGGACCTTCACATTGACGATGAATCACAGAAATCGCATCGGAATTAAATACAAAAGGCACAATGGAGCCTTAAGTATAAGAATAGAGACTCTTCTTACAGTCGTTGCTTTGAGCATTCCCTGTGAGATCAGTATTAGTTTCCGATACACAGCTGCAGGTTCAATGTATTCCTTGGACATTCACATTGACGATCAAACACTGAAATTACATTGGAATTAAATTCAAAAGGCACATTGCCGCTTTATTGCAAGAAGAGTGAGACTTCTTAGAGTAAGCGCTTTGATCCATTCCTGTGAGACCAGTGTTAGTTTCCGATACACTACTGCAGGTTCAATGTATTCCTTGGACCTTCACATTGACGATGAAACACAGAAATCGCATCGGAATTAAATACAAAAGGCACAATGCCGCCTTAAGTACAAGAACACAGACTCTTCTTACAGTCTGTGATTTGAGCATTCCCTGTGAGACCAGTATTAGTTTCCGATACACCACTGCAGGTTCAATGTATTTCTTGGACCTTCACATTTGCGAAGAAACACCGAAATCGCATCGGAATTAAATACAAAAGGGAACATGCCGCCTTAAGTGCAAGAAGAGTGAGACTTCTTAGAGTCTGTGCTTTGATCCTTTCCTGTGAGACCAGTATTAGTTTCTGATACACCACTGCCGGTTCAATGTATTCCTTGGACCTTCACATTGACGATGAATCACAGAAATCGCATCGGAATTAAATACAAAAGGCACAATGCCGCCTTAAGTACAAGAATACAGACTCTTCTTACAGTCGGTGCTTTGAGCATTCCCTGTGAGACCAGTATTACTTTCTGATACACCACTGCAGGTGCAATGTATTCCTTGGACATACACAATGACGATGAAACACTGAAATTACATCGGAATTAAATACAAAAGACACAATGCCGCCTTAATGCAAGACGAGTGAGACTTCATAGAGTCCATTCTTTGAACCTTTCCTGTGAGTCCAGTATTAGTTTCCGATAGACCACTGCAGGTTCAATGTATTCCTTGGACCCTCGCATTGACGATAAAAAACAGAAATTGCATCGGAATTAAATACAAAAGGCACAATGCCGCCTTAAGTACAAGAATAGAGACTCTCTTTACGGTCGGTGTTCTGAGCATTCCCTGTGAGACCAGTATTAGTTTCCGATACACGACTACAGGTTCAATGTATTCCTTGGACCTACACATTGACGATGAAACGCAGAAATCGCATCGGAATTAAATACAAAAGGAACAATGCCGCCTAAATTACGAAAATAGAGCCTCTTCTTACAGTCGGTGCTTTGAGCATTCTCTGTGAGACCAGTAATAGTTACCGATACACCACTGCAGGTTCAATGTATTCCTTGGACGTCCACATTCACGGTGAGACACAGAAATTGCATCGGAATTAAATACAAAAGGTACAATGCCGCCTTAAGTACAAGAATAGAGACACTTCTTGCAGTCGGTGATTTGAGCATTGCCTCTCAGAGCAGTATTAGTTTCTGATACACCAATGCAGGTTCAAGGTATTCCTTGGACCTTCACATTCACTATGAAACACAGAAATCGCATCGGAATTAAATACAAAAGGCACAAGGAAGCCTTAAGTACAAGAATAGAAACTCTTCTTACAGTCGGTGCTTTGAGCATTCCCTGTGAAACCAGTATTAGTTTCCGATACACCACTGCAGGTTCAATGTATTCCTTGGACATACACATTGACGATGAAACATAGAAATCGTATCGGAATTCAATACAAAAGGCACAATGCCGCCTTAAGTACAAGAATAGAGACTCTTCTTACAGTCGGTGATTTGAGCATTCCCTGTGAGACCAGCATTACATTTTGATACACCACTGCAGGTTCAATGTATTCCTTGGACATACACAATGACGATGAAACACTGAAATTACATCGGAATTAAATACAAAAGGCACAATGCCGCCTTAAGTACAAGAATAGAGACTCTTCTTACAGTTGGTGCTTTGAGCATTCCCTGTGAAACCAGTATTAGTTTCCGATACACCACTGCAGGTTCAATGTATTCCTTGGTCCTTCACATTGACGATGAAACACAGAAATCGCATCGGAATTAAATACAAAATGCAGAATGCCGCATTAAGTACAAGAATAGAGACACCTCTTACAGTCGGTGCTTTGAGCATTCCCTCTGAGACCAGTATTAGTTTCCGATACACCACTGCTGGTTCAATGTATTTCTTGGACCTTCACGTTGACGATGAAACACAGAAATCGCATCGGAATTAAATACAAAAGGCACAATGCCGCCTTAAGTACAAGAATAGAGACTCTTCTTACAGTTGGTGTTATGAGTATTCCCTGTGAGACCAGTATTAGTTTCCGATACACCACTGCAGGTGCAATGTATTCCTTGGGCCTTCACATTGACGATGAAACACTGAAATTACATCGGAATTAAATACAAAAGACACAATGCCGCCTTAATGCAAAAAGAGTGAGTCTTCTTAGAGTCCATTTCTTTGATACTTTCCTGTGAGTCCAGTATTAGTTTGCGATACACTACTGCAGGTTCAAAGTATTCCTTGGACCCTCTAATTGACGATAAAAAACAGAAATTGCATCGGGATTAAATACAAAAGGCACAATGCCGCCTTAAGTACAAGAATAGAGACTCTTCTTACTGGTGGTGCTTTGAGCATTCATTGTGAAACCTGTATTAGTTTCCGATACACCACTGCAGGTTCAATGCATTCCCTGGGCCCTCACATTGACGATGAAACACAGAAATCGCGTCGGAATTAGATACAAAAGGCACAATACCACCTTAATTACCAGAATAGAGACTCTATTTACAGTCGGTGTTTTGAGCATTCCCTGTGAGACCAGTATTAGTGTCCGATACACCACTGCAGATTCAATGTATTCCTTGGACCTTCACATTGACGATGAAACACAGAAATCGCATCGGAATTAAATACAAAATGCACAATGCCGCCTTAAGTACAACAATAGAGGCTCTTCTTACAGTCGGTGCTTTGAACATTCCCTGTGGGACCAGTATTAGTTTCCGATACACCACTGCAGGTTCAATCTATTCCTTGGACATACACATTGACGATGAAATACTGAAATTACATCGGAATTAAATACCAAAGGCACAATGCCGCCTTAAGTGCTAGAAGAGTGAGACTTCCTAGAGCCTGTGCCTTGATCCTTTCCTGAGAGACCAGTATTAGTTTCCGATACACCACTGCAGGTTCAAAGTATTCCTTGGACCTTCACATTGACGATGAAACACAGAAATCGCATCGGAATTAAATACAAAATGCACAATGCCGACTTGAGTACAACAAGAGAGGATCTTCTTACAGTCGGTGCTTTGAACATTCCCTGTGGGACCAGTATTAGTTTCCGATACACCACTGCAGGGACAATGGATTCCTTGGACATACACATTGACTATGAAGCACTGAAATTAGATCGGAATTAAATACAAATGGCACTATGCCACCTTAATTGCAAGAAGAGTGAGACTTCTCAGAGTCTGTGCTTTGATCCTTTCCTGTGAGCCCAGTATTAGTTTCTGATACACCACTGCACGTTCAATGTAATTCTAGGACCGTCACATTGACGAAGAAAAACAGAAATCGCACTGGAATTAAATACAAAAGGCACAATGCGGCCTTAAGTACAAGAATACAGACTCTTCTTACAGTCGGTGTTATGAGTATTCCCTGTGAGACCAGTATTCGTTTCCGATACACCACTGCAGGTGCAATGTATTCCTTGGACCTTCACGTTGACGATGAAACTGAGAAATCGCATCGGAATTAAATTCAAAAGGCACAATGCCGCCTTAAGTACAAGAATAGAGACTCTTCTTACAGTCGGTGCTATGAGCATTCCCTGTGAGACCAGTATTAGTTTCCGGTACACCACTGCAGGTTGAATGTATTCCTTGGACATTCACATTGACGATGAATCACAGAAATCGCATCGGAATTAAATACAAAAGGCACAATGCCGCCTTAAGTACAAGAATAGAGACTCCTCTTACTGTTGGTGTTATGAGTATTCCCTGTGAGACCAGTATTAGCTTCCGATACACCACTGCAGGTGCAATGTATTCCTTGGACCTTCACATTGACGGTGAAACACTGGGATCGCATCGGAATTATATACAAAAGGCACAATGCCGCCTTAAGTACAAGAACACAAACTCTTCTTACAGTCTGTGATTTGAGCATTCCCTGTGAGACCAGTATTAGTTTCCGATACACCACTGCAGGTTCAATGTATTCCTTGGACCTGCACATTTGCGAAGAAACTCCGAAATCGCATTGGAATTAAATACAAAAGGCACAATGCCGCCTTAAGTACAAGAATAGAGACTATTCTTACAGTTGGTGCTTTGAGCATTCCCTGTGAAACCAGTATTAGTTTCCGATACACCACTGCAGGTTCAATGTATTCCTTGGACCTTCACATTGACGATGAAACACAGAAATCGCATCGGAATTAAATACAAAAGGCACAATGCCGCCTTAAGTACAAGAATAGAGACTCTTCTTACAGTCGGTGCTTTGAGCATTCCCTTTCAGACCAGTAATAGTTTCCGATACACCACTGTAGGGTCAATGTATTCCTTGGACATACCCATTGACGATGAAACACTGAAATTACATCAGAATTAAATACAAAAGGCACTATGCCACCTTAATTGCAAGAAGAGTGAGACTTCTCAGAGTCTGTGCTTTGATCCTTTCCTGTGAGCCCAGTATTAGTTTCTGATACACCACTGCACGTTCAATGTAATTCTAGGACCGTCACATTGACGATGATAAACAGAAATCGCACTGGAATTACAGTCGGTTCTTTGAGCATTCTCTTTGAGACCTGTATTAGTTTCCGATACACCACTGCAGGTTCAATGTATTCCTTGGACCTTCACATTGACGATGAAACACAGAAATCGCATCTGAATTAAATACAAAATGCACAATGCCGCCTTAAGTACAAGAATACAGACTTTTCTTACAGTCGGTGCTTTGAGCATTCCCTGTGAGACCAGTATTACTTTCTGATATACCACTGCAGGTGCAATGTATTCCTTGGACATACACAATTACGATGAAACACTGAAATTACATCGGAATTAAATACAAAAGACACAATGCCGCCTTAAGTACAAGAATAGAAACTCTTCTTAAAGTCGTTGCTTTGAGCATTCCCTGTGAGACCAGTATTAGTTTCCGATACACAGCTGCAGGTTCAATGTATTCCTTGGACATTCACATTGACGATCAAACACAGAAATTGCATTGGAATTAATTACAAAAGGCACAATGCTGCCTTAATTGCAAGAAGAGTGAGACTTCTAAGAATCTGTGCTTTGATCCTTTCCTGTGAGACCAGTATTAGTTTCCGATTCACCACTGCACGTTCAATGTATTCCTTGGGCGGTCAAATTGAATAGGACAGACAGAAATCGTATCGGAATTAAACTTAAAAGGCACTAAGCCGCCTTAAGTACAAGAATAGAGACTCTTCTTACAGTCGGTGCTATGAGCTTTCCCTGTGAGATCAGTATTATTTTCCAGTACACCACGGCAGGTTCAATGTATTCCTTGGACCTTCACATTGACGATGAAACACTGGGATCGCATCGGAATTAAATACAAAAGGGAACATGCCGCCTTAAGTGCAAGAAGAGTGAGACTTCTTAGAGTCTGTGCTTTGATCCTTTCCTGTGAGACCAGTATTAGTTTCTGATACACCACTGTAGGTTCAATGTATTCCTTGGACCTTCACATTGACGATGAATCACAGAAATCGCATCGGAATTAAATACAAAAGGCACAATGGAGCCTTAAGTATAAGAATAGAGACTCTTCTTACAGTTGTTGCTTTGAGCATTCCCTGTGAGATCAGTATTAGTTTCCGATACACAGCTGCAGGTTCAATGTATTCCTTGGACATTCACATTGACGATCAAACACTGAAATTACATTGGAATTAAATTCAAAAGGCACATTGCCGCTTTATTGCAAGAAGAGTGAGACTTCTTAGAGTAAGCGCTTTGATCCTTTCCTGTGAGACCAGTGTTAGTTTCCGATACACTACTGCAGGTTCAATGTATTCCTTGGACCTTCACATTGACGATGAAACACAGAAATCGCATCGGAATTAAATACAAAAGGCACAATGCCGCCTTAAGTACAAGAACACAGACTCTTCTTACAGTCTGTGATTTGAGCATTCCCTGTGAGACCAGTATTAGTTTCCGATACACCACTGCAGGTTCAATGTATTTCTTGGACCTTCACATTTGCGAAGAAACACCGAAATCGCATCGGAATTAAATACAAAAGGCACAATGCCGCCTTAAGTACAAGAATAGAGACTCTTCTTACAGTTGGTGCTTTGAGCATTCCCTGTGAAACCTGTATTAGTTTCCGATACACCACTGCAGGTTCAATGTATTCCTTGGACCTTCACATTGTCGATGAAGCACAGAAATCGCATCGGCATTAAATACAAAAGGCACAATGCCGCCTTAAGTACAAGAATACAGACTCTTCTTACAGTCGGTGCTTTGAGCATTCCCTGTGAGACCAGTATTACTTTCTGATACACCACTGCAGGTGCAATGTATTCCTTGGACATACACAATGACGATGAAACACTGAAATTACATCGGAATTATATACAAAAGACACAATGCCGCCTTAATGCAAGACGAGTGAGACTTCATAGAGTCCATTCTTTGAACCTTTCCTGTGAGTCCAGTATTAGTTTCCGATAGACCACTGCAGGTTCAATGTATTCCTAGGACCCTCGCATTGACGATAAAAAACAGAAATTGCATCGGAATTAAATACAAAAGGCACAATGCCGCCTTAAGTACAAGAATAGAGACTCTCCTTACAGTCGGTGTTTTGAGCATTCCCTGTGAGACCAGTATTAGTTTCCGATACACGACTACAGGTTCAATGTATTCCTTGGACCTACACATTGACGATGAAACACAGAAATCGCATCGGATTTCATTACAAAAGGCACAATGCCGCTTTAAGTAGAAGAATAGAGGCTCTTCTTACAGTCGGTGCTTTGAGCATTCCCTGTGAGACCAGTATTAGTTTCTGATACACCACTGCTGGTTCAATGTAATTCTTGGACATACACATTGACTATGAAATACTGAAATTACATCGGAATTAAAAACAAAAGTCACAATGCCGCCTTAAGTGCTAGAAGAGTGAGACTTCTTAGAGTCTGTGCCTTGATCCTTTCCTGTCAGACCAGTATTAGTTTCCGATACACCACTGCAGGTGCAATGTATTCCTTGGACCTTCACATTGACGGTGAAACACTGGGATCGCATCGGAATTATATACAAAAGGCACAATGCCGCCTTAAGTACAAGAACACAAACTCTTCTTACAGTCTGTGATTTGAGCATTCCCTGTGAGACCAGTATTAGTTTCCGATACACCACTGCAGGTTCAATGTATTCCTTGGACCTTCACATTTGCGAAGAAACTCCGAAATCGCATTGGAATTAAATACAAAAGGCACAATGCCGCCTTAAGTACAAGAATAGAAACTATTCTTACAGTTGGTGCTTTGAGCATTCCCTGTGAAACCAGTATTAGTTTCCGATACACCACTGCAGGTTCAATGTATTCCTTGGACCTTCACATTGACGATGAAACACAGAAATCGCATCGGAATTAAACACAAAAGGCAGAATGCCGCCTTAAGTACAAGAATAGAGACACCTCTTACAGTCGGTGCTTTGAGCATTCCCTCTGAGACCAGTATTAGTTTCCGATACACCACTGAAGGTTCAATGTATTCCTTGGACCTTCACGTTGACGATGAAACACACAAATCGCATCGGAATTAAATACAAAAGGCACAATGCCGCCATAAGTACAAGAATAGAGACTCTTCTTACAGTCGGTGCTTTGAGCATTCCCTGTCAGACCAGTAATAGTTTCCGATACACCACTGCAGGGTCAATGTATTCCTTGGACATACCCATTGACGATGAAACACTGAAATTACATCAGAATTAAATACAAAAGGCACTATGCCACCTTAATTGCAAGAAGAGTGAGACTTCTCAGAGTCTGTGCTTTGATCCTTTCCTGTGAGCCCAGTATTAGTTTCTGATACACCACTGCACGTTCAATGTAATTCTAGGACCGTAACATTGACGATGATAAACAGAAATCGCACTGGAATTAAATACAAAAGGCACAATGCCGCCTTAAGTACAAGAATACAGACTCTTCTTACAGTCGGTTCTTTGAGCATTCTCTTTGAGACCTGTATTAGTTTCCGATACACCACTGCAGGTTCAATGTATTCCTTGGACCTTCACATTGACGATGAAACACAGAAATCGCATCTGAATTAAATACAAAATGCACAATGCCGCCTTAAGTACACGAATACAGACTTTTATTACAGTCGGTGCTTTGAGCATTCCCTGTGAGACCAGTATTACTTTCTGATATACCACTGCAGGTGCAATGTATTCCTTGGACATACACAATTACAATGAAACACTGAAATTACATCGGAATTAAATACAAAAGACACAATGCCGCCTTAATGCAAGACGAGTGAGACTTTATAGAGTCCATTCTTTGAACCTTTCCTGTGAGTCCAGTATTAGTTTCCGATACACCACTGCAGGTTCAATGTATTCCTTGGACATTCACATTGACGTTGAAATACAGAAATCGCATCGGAATTAAATACAAAAGGCACAATGCCGCCTTAAGTACAAGAATAGAAACTCTTCTTAAAGTCGTTGCTTTGAGCATTCCCTGTGAGACCAGTATTAGTTTCCGATACACAGCTGCAGGTTCAATGTATTCCTTGGACATTCACATTGACGATCAAACACTGAAATTGCATTGGAATTAATTACAAAAGGCACAATGCTGCCTTAATTGCAAGAAGAGTGAGACTTCTAAGAATCTGTGCTTTGATCCTTTCCTGTGAGACCAGTATTAGTTTCCGATTCACCACTGCACGTTCAATGTATTCCTTGGACGGTCAAATTGAATATGACAGACAGAAATCGTATCGGAATTAAACTCAAAAGGCACTAAGCCGCCTTAAGTACAAGAATAGAGACTCTTCTTACAGTCGGTGCTATGAGCTCTCCCTGTGAGATCAGTATTAGTTTCTAGTACACCACGGCAGGTTCAATGTATTCCTTGGACCTTCACATTGACGATGAAACACTGGGATCGCATCGGAATTAAATACAAAAGGGAACATGCCGCCTTAAGTGCAAGAAGAGTGAGACTTCTTAGAGTCTGTGCTTTGATCCTTTCCTGTGAGACCAGTATTAGTTTCTGATACACCACTGCAGGTTCAATGTATTCCTTGGACCTTCACATTGACGATGAATCACAGAAATCGCATCGGAATTAAATACAAAAGGCACAATGGAGCCTTAAGTATAAGAATAGAGACTCTTCTTACAGTCGTTGCTTTGAGCATTCCCTGTGAGATCAGTATTAGTTTCCGATACACAGCTGCAGGTTCAATGTATTCCTTGGACATTCACATTGACGATCAAACACTGAAATTACATTGGAATTAAATTCAAAAGGCACATTGCCGCTTTATTGCAAGAAGAGTGAGACTTCTTAGAGTAAGCGCTTTGATCCTTTCCTGTGGGACCAGTGTTAGTTTCCGATACACTACTGCAGGTTCAATGTATTCCTTGGACCATCACATTGACGATGAAACACAGAAATCGCATCGGAATTAAATACAAAAGGCACAATGCCGCCTTAAGTACAAGAACACAGACTCTTCTTACAGTCTGTGATTTGAGCATTCCCTGTGAGACCAGTATTAGTTTCCGATACACCACTGCAGGTTCAATGTATTTCTTGGACCTTCACATTTGCGAAGAAACACCGAAATCGCATCGGAATTAAATACAAAAGGGAACATGCCGCCTTAAGTGCAAGAAGGGTGAGACTTCTTAGAGTCTGTGCTTTGATCCTTTCCTGTGAGACCAGTATTAGTTTCTGATACACCACTGCCGGTTCAATGTATTCCTTGGACCTTCACATTGACGATGAATCACAGAAATCGCATCGGAATTAAATACAAAAGGCACAATGCCGCCTTAAGTACAAGAATACAGACTCTTCTTACAGTCGGTGCTTTGAGCATTCCCTGTGAGACCAGTATTACTTTCTGATACACCACTGCAGGTGCAATGTATTCCTTGGACATACACAATGACGATGAAACACTGAAATTACATCGGAATTAAATACAAAAGACACAATGCCGCCTTAATGCAAGACGAGTGAGACTTCATAGAGTCCATTCTTTGAACCTTTCCTGTGAGTCCAGTATTAGTTTCCGATAGACCACTGCAGGTTCAATGTATTCCTTGGACCCTCGCATTGACGATAAAAAACAGAAATTGCATCGGAATTAAATACAAAAGGCACAATGCCGCCTTAAGTACAAGAATAGAGACTCTCTTTACAGTCGGTGTTTTGAGCATTCCCTGTGAGACCAGTATTAGTTTCCGATACACGACTACAGGTTCAATGTATTCCTTGGACCTACACATTGACGATGAAATGCAGAAATCGCATCGGATTTAATTACAAAAGGCACAATGCCGCTTTAAGTAGAAGAATAGAGGCTCTTCTTACAGTCGGTGCTTTGAGCATTCCCTGTGAGACCAGTATTAGTTTCTGATACACCACTGCTGGTTCAATGTAATTCTTGGACATACACATTGACGATGAAATACTGAAATTACATCGGAATTAAATACAAAAGTCACAATGCCGCCTTAAGTGCTAGAAGAGTGAGACTTCTTAGACTCTGTGCCTTGATCCTTTTCTGTCAGACCAGTATTAGTTTCCGATACACCACTGCAGGTTCAATGTATTCCTTGGACATTCACATTGACGATGAAACACAGAAATGGCATCGGAATTAAATACAAAAGGCACAATGCCGCCTTAAGTACAAGAATAGAGACTCTTCTTACAGTCGGGGCTTTGAGCATTCCCTGTGAGACCAGTATTAATTTCCGATACACCACTGCAGGTTCAATGTATTCCTTGAACATACACATTGACGATGAAATACTTAAATTACATCGGATTTAAGTACAATAGACACAATGCCGCCTTAAGTACAAGAATACAGACTCTTCTTACAGACGGTGCTTTGAGCATTCCCTGTGAGACCAGTATTAGTTTCCGAAAAAACCACTACAGGTTTAATGTATTCCTTGGACTTTCACATTCACGATGAAACACAGAAATCGCATCGTGATTAAATACAAAAGGCACAATGCCGCCTTAAGTACAAGAATAGAGACACTTCTTTCAGTCGGTGCTTTGAGCATTGCCTCTCAGAGCAGTATTAGTTTCCGATACACCACTGCAGGTTCAAGGTATTCCTTAGACGTTCACATTGACTATGAAACACAGAAATCGCATCGGAATTAAATACAAAAGGCACAATGCCGCCTTAAGAACAAGAATAGAAAAACTTCTTACAGTCGGAACATTGAGCATTCCCTGTGAGACCAGTATTAGTTTCCGATACACCACTGCAGGTTCAAAGTATTCCTTGGACCTTCACTTTGACTATGAAACACAGAAATCGCATCGGAATTAAATGCAAAATGCACAAAGCCACCTTAAGTACAAGAATAGAGACTCTTCTTACAGTCGGTATTTTGAGCAATTCCTGTGAGAACAGTATTAGTTTCCGATACACCACTGCACATTCAAAGTATTCCTTGGACCTTCACGTTGACTATGAAACACAGAAATCGCATCGGAATTAAATGCAAAATGCACAAAGCCGCCTTAAGTACAAGAATAGAGACTCTTCTAACAGTCGGTATTTTGAGCATTTCCTGTGAGACCAGTATTAGTTTCCGATACACCACTGCAGGTTCAATGTATTCCTTGGACATTCACATTGACGATGAAACACAGAAATGGCGTCGGAATTAAATACAAAAGGCACAATGCCGCCTTAAGAACAAGAATAGAGACTCTTCTTACAGTCGGGGCTTTGAGCATTCCCTGTGAGACCAGTATTAATTTCCGATACACCACTGCAGGTTCAATGTATTCCTTGGACATACACATTGACGATGAAATACTTAAATTACATCGGAATTAAATACAATAGACACAATGCCGCCTTAAGTACAAGAATACAGACTCTTCTTACAGTCGGTGCTTTGAGCATTCCCTGTGAGACCAGTATTAGTTTCCGAAAAAACCACTACAGGTTTAATGTAATCCTTGGACTTTCATATTCACGATGAAACACAGAAATCGCATCGGGATTAAATACAAAAGGCACAATGCCGCCTTAAGTACAAGAATAGAGACACTTCTTTCAGTCGGTGCTTTGAGCATTGCCTCTGAGAGCAGTATTAGTTTCCGATACACCACTGCAGGTTCAAGGTATTCCTTGGACGTTCACATTGACTATGAAACACAGAAATCGCATCGGAATTAAATACAAAAGGCACAATGCCGCCTTAAGAACAAGAATAGAGAAACTTCTTACAGTCGGAACTTTGAGCATTCCCTGTGAGACCAGTATTAGTTTCCGATACACCACTGCAGGTTCAATGTATTCTCTGGACATACACATTGACGATGAAACACTGAAATTACATCGGAATTAAATACAAAAGACACAATGCCGCCTTAATGCAAGAAGAGTGAGACTTCTTAGAGTCTGTGATTTGATCCTTTCCTGTGAGACCAGTATTAATTTCCGATACACCACTGCATGTTCAATGTATTCCATGGACCTTCAAATTGACGATGAAACAAAGAAATCGCATCGGATTTAAATACAAAAGGCACAATGCCGCCTTAATTACAAGAATAGAGACTCTTCTTACAGTCGGTGCTTTTAGCATTCCCTGTGAGACCAGTATTAGTTTCTGATACACCACCGAAGGTTCAATGTATTCCTTAGAACTTCACATTGACGATGAGACACAGAAATCGCATGGGAATTAAATACAAAAGGCACAATGCCGCCTTAAGTACATGAATAGGGACACTTATTACAGTCGGTGATTTGAGCATTCCCTCTGATAGCAGTATTAGTTTCCGATACACCACTGCTGGTTCAAGGTATTCCTTGGACATTCACATTGACTATGAAACACAGAAATCGCATCGGAATTAAATACAAAAGTCACAAGGCCGCCTTAAGTACAAGAATAGGGACTCTTCTTACAGTCAGCGCTTCGAGCATTCCCTGTGAGACCAGTATTACTTTCCGATACAAAACTGCAGGTTCAAAGTATTCCTTGGACCTTCACATTGACTATGAAACACAGAAATCGCATCGGAATTAAATACAAAAGGCACAATGCCGCCTTAAGTACAAGAATAGAGACTCTTCTTACAGTCGGTGCTGTGAGCATTCCCTGTGAGACTAGTATTAGTTTCCGATACACCGCTGCAGGTTCAATGTATTCCTTGGACCGTCACATTGACGATGAAACACAGAAATCGCATCGGAATTAAATTCAAAAGGCAAAATGCCGCCTTAATTCCAAGAAGAGTGAGACTTCTTAGAGTCTGTACCTTGATCCTTTCCTGTGAGACCAGTATTAGTTTCCGATACACCACTGCAGGTTCAATGTATTCCTTGGAACATCACATTGACGATGAAACACAGAAATCGCATCGGAATTAAATACAAAAGGCACAATGCCGCCTTAATTACAAGAATAGAGACTCTTCTTACAGTCGGTGCTTTGAGCATTCCCTGTGAGACCAGTAATAGTTTCCGATACACCACTGCAGGCTCAATGAATTCCTTGGACGTTCACATTCACGATGAAACATAGAAATCGCATGGGAATTAAATACAAAAGGCACAATGCCGCCTTACGTACAAGAATAGAGACTCTTCTTACAGTCGGTGCTTTGAGCATTCCCTGTGAGACCAGTATTAGTTTCCGATACACCACTGCAGGTTCAATGTATTCCTTGGACCTTCACATTGACGATGAAACACATAATCGCATCGGAATTAAATACAAAAGGCACAATGCCGCCTTAGGTACAAGAATAGTGACACTTCTTACAGTCGGTGATTTGAGCATTTCTTCTGAGAGCAGTATTAAATTCCGATACACCACTGCAGGTTCGAGGTATTCCTAGGACCTTCACATTGACTATGAAACACAGAAATCGCATCGGAATCAAATACAAAACTCACAAGGACGCCTTAAGTACAAGAATAGAGACTCTTCTTACTGTCAGTGCCTTGAGCCTTTCCTGTGAGACCAGTATTACTTTCCGATACACCTCTGCAGGTTCAAAGTATTCCTTGGACCTTCACATGGGCTATGAAACACAGAAATCGCATCGGGATTAAATACAAAAGGCACAATGCCGCCTTAAGTACAATTATAGAGAGTCTTCTTACAGTCGTTGCTTTGAGCATTCCCTGTGAGACTAGTATTAGTTTCCGATACACCACTGCAGGTTCAATGTATTCCTTGGACCTTCACATTGACGATGAAACACAGAAATCGCATCGGATTTAAATACAAAAGGCACAATGCCGCCTTAATTACAAGAATAGAGACTCTTCTTACAGTCGGTGTTTTGAGCATTCCCTGTGATACCAGTATTAGTTTCAGATACACCACTGCAGGTTCAATGTATTCCTTGGACCTTCACATTGACGATGAAACACAGTAATCTCATCGGAATTAAATACAAAAGGCACAATGCCGCCTTAAGTACAAGGTTAGAGACTCTTCTTACAGTCGGTGCTTTTAGCATTACCTCTGAGACCAGTATTTGTTTCTGATACACCACAGCAGGTTCAATGTATTCCTTGGACATACACATTGACGATCAAATACTTAAATTACATCGGAATTAAATACAATAGACACAATGCCGCCTTATGTACAAGAATACAGACTCTTCTTACAGTCGGTGCTTTGAGCATTCCCTGTGAGACCAGTATTAGTTTCCGAAAAAACCACTACAGGTTTAATGTATTCCTTGGACTTTCACATTCACGATGAAACACAGAAATCGCATCGGGATTAAATACAAAAGGCACAATGCCGCCTTAAGTACAAGAATAGAGACACTTCTTTCAGTCGGAAGTTTGAGCATTCCCTGTGAGACCAGTATTAGTTTCCGATACACCACTGCAGGTTCAATGTATTCCCTGGACATACACATTGACGATGAAACACTGAAATTACATCGGAATTAAATACAAAAGACACAATGCCGCCTTAATGCAAGAAGAGTGAGACTTCTTAGAGTCTGTGATTTGATCCTTTCCTGTGAGACCAGTATTAATTTCCGATACACCACTGCATGTTCAATGTATTCCTTGGACCTTCAAATTGACGATGAAACAAAGAAATCGCATCGGAATTAAATACAAAAGGCACAATATCGCCTTAATTACAAGAATAGAGACTCTTCTTACAGTCGGTGCTTTTAGCATTCCCTGTGAGACCAGTATTAGTTTCCGATACACCACCGAAGGTTCAATGTATTCCTTAGAACTTCACATTGACGATGAGACACAGAAATCGCATGGGAATTAAATACAGAAGGCTCAATGCCGCCTTAAGTACAAGCATAGGGACACTTATTACAGTCGGTGATTTGAGCATTCCCTCTGAGAGCAGTATTAGTTTCCGATACACCACTGCTGGTTCAAGGTATTCCTTGGACATTCACATTGACTATGAAACACAGAAATCGCATCGGAATTAAATACAAAAGTCACAATGCCGCCTTAAGTACAAGAATAGAGACTCTTCTTACAGTCAGCGCTTTGAGCAATCCCTGTGAGACCAGTATTACTTTCCGATACAAAACTGCAGGTTCAAAGTATTCCTTGGACCTTCACATTGACTATGAAACACAGAAATCGCATCGGAATTAAATACAAAAGGCACAATGCCGCCTTAAGTACAAGAATAGAGACTCTTCTTACAGTCGGTGCTTTGAGCATTCCCTGTGAGACTAGTATTAGTTTCCGATACACCGCTGCAGGTTCAATGTATTCCTTGGACCGTCACATTGACGATGAAACACAGAAATCGCATCGGAATTAAATTCAATAGGCAAAATGCCGCCTTAATTCCAAGAAGAGTGAGACTTCTTAGAGACTGTGCCTTGATCCTTTCCTGTGAGACCAGTATTAGTTTCCGATACACCACTGCAGGTTCAATGTATTCCTTGGAACATCACATTGACGATGAAACACAGAAATCGCATCGGAATTAAATACAAAAGGCACAATGCCGCCTTAATTACAAGAATAGAGACTCTTCTTACAGTCGGTGTTTTGAGCATTCCCTGTGAGACCAGTAATAGTTTCCGATACACCACTGCAGGTTCAATGTATTCCATGGACGTTCACATTCACGATGAAACATAGAAATCGCATCGGAATTAAATACAAAAGGCACAATGCCGCCTTAAGTACAAGAATAGAGACACTTCTTACAGTCGGTGCTTTGAACATTGCCTCTGAGGGCTGTATTAGTTTCCGATACACCACTGCAGGTTCAAAGTATTCCTTGGACCTTCACATTGACTATGAAACACAGAAATCGCATCGGAATTAAATACAAAAGGCACAATGCCGCCTTACGTACAAGAATAGAGACTCTTCTTACAGTCGGTGCTTTGAGCATTCCCTGTGAGACCAGTATTAGTTTTCGATACACCACTGCAGGTTCGATGTATTCCTTGGAACTTCACATTGACGATGAAACACATAAATCGCATCGGAATTAAATACAAAAGGCACAATGACGCATTAATTACAAGAATAGAGACTCTTCTTACAGTCGGTGCTTTGAGCATTCCCTATGAGACCAGTAATAGTTTCCGATACACCACTACAGGTTCAATGTATTCCATGGACCTTCACATTGACGATGAAACACAGAAATCGCATCGGAATTAAATACAAAAGGCACAATGCCGAGTTAAGTACAAGAATAGAGACTCTTCTTACAGTCGGTGCTTTGAGCATTCCCTGTGAGACCAGTATTAGTTTCCGATACACAACTGCAGGTTCAATGTATTCCTTGGACCTTCACATTGACGATGAAACACATAATCACATCGGAATTAAATACAAAAGGCACAATGCCGCCTTAGGTACAAGAATAGTGACACTTCTTACAGTCGGTGATTTGAGCATTTCTTCTGAGAGCAGTATTAAATTCCGATACACCACTGCAGGTTCAAGGTATTCCTTGGACCTTCACATTGACTATGAAACACAGAAATCGCATCGGAATTAAATACAAAAGTCACAAGGACGCCTTAAGTACAAGAATAGAGACTCTTCTTACAGTCAGTGCCTTGAGCATTCCCTGTGAGACCAGTATTACTTTCCGATACACCTCTGCAGGTTCAAACTATTCCTTGGACCTTCACATGGGCTATGAAACACAGAAATCGCATCGGAATTAAATACAAAAGGCACAATGCCGCCTTAAGTACAATTATAGAGAGTCTTCTTACAGTCAGTGTTTGAGCATTCCCTGTGAGACTAGTATTAGTTTCCGATACACCACTGCAGGTTCAATGTATTCCTTGGACCTTCACATTGACGATAAAACACAGAAATCGCATCGGATTTAAATACAAAAGGCTCAATGCCGCCTTAATTACAAGAATAGAGACTCTTCTTACAGTCGGTGTTTTGAGCATTCCCTGTGATACCAGTATTAGTTTCAGATACACCACTGCAGGTTCAATGTATTCCTTGGACCTCCACATTGACGATGAAACACAGTAATCTCATCGGAATTAAATACAAAAGGCACAATGCCGCCTTAAGTACAAGGTTTGAGACTCTTCTTACAGTCGGTGCTTTTAGCATTACCTCTGTGACCAGTATTTGTTTCTGATACACCACAGCAGGTTCAATGTATTCCTTGGACATACACATTGACGATGAAATACGTAAATTACATCGGAATTAAATACAATAGACACAATGCCGCCTTAAGTACAAGAATACAGACTCTTCTTACAGTCGGTGCTTTGAGCATTCCCTGTGAGACCTGTATTAGTTTCCGAAAAAACCACTACAGGTTTAATGTATTCCTTGGACTTTCACATTCACGATGAAACACAGAAATCGCATCGGGATTAAATACAAAAGGCACAATGCCGCCTTAAGTACAAGAATAGAGACACTTCTTTTAGTCGGTGCTTTGAGCATTGCCTCTGAGAGCAGTATTAGTTTCCGATACACCACTGCAGGTTCAAGGTATTCCTTGGACGTTCACATTCACTATGAAACACAGAAATCGCATCGGAATTAAATACAAAAGGCACAATGCCGCCTTAAGAACAAGAATAGAGAAACTTCTTACAGTCGGAACTTTGAGCATTCCCTGTGAGACCAGTATTAGTTTCCGATACACCACTGCAGGTTCAATGTATTCCCTGGACATACACATTGACGATGAAACACTGAAATTACATCGGAATTAAATACAAAAGACACAATGCCGCCTTAATGCAAGAAGAGTGAGACTTCTTAGAGTCTGTGATTTGATCCTTTCCTGTGAGACCAGTATTAATTTCCGATACACCACTGCATGTTCAATGTATTCCTTGGACCTTCAAATTGACGATGAAACAAAGAAATCGCATCGGAATTAAATACAAAAGGCACAATATCGCCTTAATTACAAGAATAGAGACTCTTCTTACAGTCGGTGCTTTTAGCATTCCCTGTGAGACCAGTATTAGTTTCCGATACACCACCGAAGGTTCAATGTATTCCTTAGAACTTCACATTGACGATGAGACACAGAAATCGCATGGGAATTAAATACAAAAGGCACAATGCCGCCATAAGTACAAGAATAGGGACACTTATTACAGTCGGTGATTTGAGCATTCCCTCTGAGAGCAGTATTAGTTTCCGATACACCACTGCTGGTTCAAGGTATTCCTTGGACATTCACATTGACTATGAAACACAGAAATCGCATCGGAATTAAATACAAAAGTCACAAGGCCGCCTTAAGTACAAAAGTAGAGACTCTTCTTACAGTCAGCGCTTTGAGCATTCCCTGTGAGACCAGTATTACTTTCCGATACAAAACTGCAGGTTCAAAGTATTCCTTGGACTTTCACATTGACTATGAAACACGGAAATCGCATCGGAATTAAAAACAAAAGGCACAATGCCGCCTTAAGTACAAGAATAGAGACTCTTCTTACAGTCGGTGCTTTGAGCATTCCCTGTGAGACTAGTATTAGTTTCCGATACACCGCTGCAGGTTCAATGTATTCCTTGGACCGTCACATTGACGATGAAACACAGAAATCGCATCGGAATTAAATTCAATAGGCAAAATGCCGCCTTAATTCCAAGAAGAGTGAGACTTCTTAGAGACTGTGCCTTGATCCTTTCCTGTGAGACCAGTATTAGTTTCCGATACACCACTGCAGGTTCAATGTATTCCTTGGAACATCACATTGACGATGAAACACAGAAATCGCATCGGAATTAAATACAAAAGGCACAATGCCGCCTTAATTACAAGAATAGAGACTCTTCTTACAGTCGGTGTTTTGAGCATTCCCTGTGAGACCAGTAATAGTTTCCGATACACCACTGCAGGTTCAATGTATTCCATGGACGTTCACATTCACGATGAAACATAGAAATCGCATCGGAATTAAATACAAAAGGCACAATGCCGCCTTAAGTACAAGAATAGAGACACTTCTTACAGTCGGTGCTTTGAACATTGCCTCTGAGGGCTGTATTAGTTTCCGATACACCACTGCAGGTTCAAAGTATTCCTTGGACCTTCACATTGACTATGAAACACAGAAATCGCATCGGAATTAAATACAAAAGGCACAATGCCGCCTTACGTACAAGAATAGAGACTCTTCTTACAGTCGGTGCTTTGAGCATTCCCTGTGAGACCAGTATTAGTTTTCGATACACCACTGCAGGTTCGATGTATTCCTTGGAACTTCACATTGACGATGAAACACATAAATCGCATCGGAATTAAATACAAAAGGCACAATGACGCATTAATTACAAGAATAGAGACTCTTCTTACAGTCGGTGCTTTGAGCATTCCCTATGAGACCAGTAATAGTTTCCGATACACCACTACAGGTTCAATGTATTCCATGGACCTTCACATTGACGATGAAACACAGAAATCGCATCGGAATTAAATACAAAAGGCACAATGCCGAGTTAAGTACAAGAATAGAGACTCTTCTTACAGTCGGTGCTTTGAGCATTCCCTGTGAGACCAGTATTAGTTTCCGATACACAACTGCAGGTTCAATGTATTCCTTGGACCTTCACATTGACGATGAAACACATAATCACATCGGAATTAAATACAAAAGGCACAATGCCGCCTTAGGTACAAGAATAGTGACACTTCTTACAGTCGGTGATTTGAGCATTTCTTCTGAGAGCAGTATTAAATTCCGATACACCACTGCAGGTTCAAGGTATTCCTTGGACCTTCACATTGACTATGAAACACAGAAATCGCATCGGAATTAAATACAAAAGTCACAAGGACGCCTTAAGTACAAGAATAGAGACTCTTCTTACAGTCAGTGCCTTGAGCATTCCCTGTGAGACCAGTATTACTTTCCGATACACCTCTGCAGGTTCAAACTATTCCTTGGACCTTCACATGGGCTATGAAACACAGAAATCGCATCGGAATTAAATACAAAAGGCACAATGCCGCCTTAAGTACAATTATAGAGAGTCTTCTTACAGTCAGTGTTTGAGCATTCCCTGTGAGACTAGTATTAGTTTCCGATACACCACTGCAGGTTCAATGTATTCCTTGGACCTTCACATTGACGATAAAACACAGAAATCGCATCGGATTTAAATACAAAAGGCTCAATGCCGCCTTAATTACAAGAATAGAGACTCTTCTTACAGTCGGTGTTTTGAGCATTCCCTGTGATACCAGTATTAGTTTCAGATACACCACTGCAGGTTCAATGTATTCCTTGGACCTCCACATTGACGATGAAACACAGTAATCTCATCGGAATTAAATACAAAAGGCACAATGCCGCCTTAAGTACAAGGTTTGAGACTCTTCTTACAGTCGGTGCTTTTAGCATTACCTCTGTGACCAGTATTTGTTTCTGATACACCACAGCAGGTTCAATGTATTCCTTGGACATACACATTGACGATGAAATACGTAAATTACATCGGAATTAAATACAATAGACACAATGCCGCCTTAAGTACAAGAATACAGACTCTTCTTACAGTCGGTGCTTTGAGCATTCCCTGTGAGACCTGTATTAGTTTCCGAAAAAACCACTACAGGTTTAATGTATTCCTTGGACTTTCACATTCACGATGAAACACAGAAATCGCATCGGGATTAAATACAAAAGGCACAATGCCGCCTTAAGTACAAGAATAGAGACACTTCTTTTAGTCGGTGCTTTGAGCATTGCCTCTGAGAGCAGTATTAGTTTCCGATACACCACTGCAGGTTCAAGGTATTCCTTGGACGTTCACATTCACTATGAAACACAGAAATCGCATCGGAATTAAATACAAAAGGCACAATGCCGCCTTAAGAACAAGAATAGAGAAACTTCTTACAGTCGGAACTTTGAGCATTCCCTGTGAGACCAGTATTAGTTTCCGATACACCACTGCAGGTTCAATGTATTCCCTGGACATACACATTGACGATGAAACACTGAAATTACATCGGAATTAAATACAAAAGACACAATGCCGCCTTAATGCAAGAAGAGTGAGACTTCTTAGAGTCTGTGATTTGATCCTTTCCTGTGAGACCAGTATTAATTTCCGATACACCACTGCATGTTCAATGTATTCCTTGGACCTTCAAATTGACGATGAAACAAAGAAATCGCATCGGAATTAAATACAAAAGGCACAATATCGCCTTAATTACAAGAATAGAGACTCTTCTTACAGTCGGTGCTTTTAGCATTCCCTGTGAGACCAGTATTAGTTTCCGATACACCACCGAAGGTTCAATGTATTCCTTAGAACTTCACATTGACGATGAGACACAGAAATCGCATGGGAATTAAATACAAAAGGCACAATGCCGCCATAAGTACAAGAATAGGGACACTTATTACAGTCGGTGATTTGAGCATTCCCTCTGAGAGCAGTATTAGTTTCCGATACGCCACTGCTGGTTCAAGGTATTCCTTGGACATTCACATTGACTATGAAACACAGAAATCGCATCGGAATTAAATACAAAAGTCACAAGGCCGCCTTAAGTACAAAAGTAGAGACTCTTCTTACAGTCAGCGCTTTGAGCATTCCCTGTGAGACCAGTATTACTTTCCGATACAAAACTGCAGGTTCAAAGTATTCCTTGGACTTTCACATTGACTATGAAACACGGAAATCGCATCGGAATTAAAAACAAAAGGCACAATGCCGCCTTAAGTACAAGAATAGAGACTCTTCTTACAGTCGGTGCTTTGAGCATTCCCTGTGAGACTAGTATTAGTTTCCGATACACCGCTGCAGGTTCAATGTATTCCTTGGACCGTCACATTGCCGATGAAACACAGAAATCGCATCGGAATTAAATTCAAAAGGCAAAATGCCGCCTTAATTCCAAGAAGAGTGAGACTTCTTAGAGTCTGTGCCTTGATCCTTTCCTGTGAGACCAGTATTAGTTTCCGATACACCACTGCAGGTTCAATGTATTCCTTGGAACATCACATTGACGATGAAACACAGAAATCGCATCGGAATTAAATACAAAAGGCACAATGCCGCCTTGATTACAAGAATAGAGACTCTTCTTACAGTCGGTGCTTTGAGCATTCCCTGTGAGACCAGTAATAGTTTCCGATACACCACTGCAGGTTCAATGTATTCCTTGCACGTTCACATTCACGATGAAACATAGAAATCGCATCGGATTTAAATACAAAAGGCACAATACCGCCTTAAGTACAAGAATAGAGACACTTCTTACAGTCGGTGCTTTGAACATTGCCTCTGAGGGCTGTATTAGTTTCCGATACACCACTGCAGGTTCAAAGTATTCCTTGGACCTTCACATTGACTATGAAACACAGAAATCGCATCGGAATTAAATACAAAAGGCACAATGCCGCCTTACGTACAAGCATAGAGACTCTTCTTACAGTCGGTTCTTTGAGCATTCCCTGTGAGACCAGTATTAGTTTTCGATACACCACTGCATGTTCGATGTATTCCTTGGACCTTCACATTAACGATGAAACACAGAAATCGCATCGGAATTAAATACAAAAGGCACAATGACGCATTAATTACAAGAATAGAGACTCTTCTTACAGTCGGTGCTTTGAACATTGCCTCTGAGGGCTGTATTAGTTTCCGATACACCACTGCAGGTTCAAAGTATTCCTTGGACCTTCACATTGACTATGAAACACAGAAATCGCATCGGAATTAAATACAAAAGGCACAATGACGCATTAATTACAAGAATAGAGACTCTTCTTACAGTCGGTGCTTTGAGCATTCCCTATGAGACCAGTAATAGTTTCCGATACACCACTACAGGTTAAATGTATTCCTTGGCCCTTCACATTGATGATGAAACACAGAAATCGCATCGGAATTAAATACAAAAGGCACAATGCCGAGTTAAGTACAAGAATAGAGACTCTTCTTACAGTCGGTGATTTGAGCATTCCCTGTGAGACCAGTATTAGTTTCCGATACACCACTGCAGGTTCAATGTATTCCTTGGACCTTCACATTGACGATGAAACACAATATCGCATCGGAATTAAATACAAAAGGCACAATGCCGCCTTAGGTACAAGAATAGTGACACTTCTTACAGTCGGTGATTTGAGCATTTCTTCTGAGAGCAGTATTAAATTCCGATACACCACTGCAGGTTCAAGGTATTTCTTGGACCTTCACATTGACTATGAAACACAGAAATCGCATCGGAATTAAATACTAAAGTCACAAGGACGCCTTAAGTACAAGAATAGAGACTCTTCTTACAGTCAGTGCCTTGAGCATTCCCTGTGAGACCAGTATTACTTTCCGATACACCTCTGCAGGTTCAAAGTATTCCTTGGACCTTCACATGGGCTATGAAACAAAGAAATCGCATGGGAATTAAATACAAAAGGCACAATGCCGCCTTAAGTACAATTATAGAGAGTCTTCTTACAGTCGGTGCTTTGGGCATTCCCTGTGAGACTAGTATTAGTTTCCGATACACCACTGCAGGTTCAATGTATTCCTTGGACCTTCACATTGACGATGAAACACAGAAATCGCATCGGATTTGAATACAAAAGGCACAATGCCGCCTTAATTACAAGAATAGAGACTCTTCTTACAGTCGGTGTTTTGAGCATTCCCTGTGATACCAGTATTAGTTTCAGATACACCACTGCAGGTTCAATGTATTCCTTGGACCTTCACATTGACGATGAAACACAGTAATCTCATCGGAATTAAATACAAAAGGCACAATTCCGCCTTAAGTACAAGGTTAGAGACTCTTCTTACAGTCGGTGTTTTAGCATTACCTCTGAGACCAGTATTTGTTTCTGATACACCACAGCAGATTCAATGTATTCCTTGGACCTTCACATTGACGATGAAACACAGAAATCGCATCGGAATTAAATCCAAAAGGCACAATGCCGCCTTAAGTACAAGAATGGAGACTCTTCTTACAGTCGGTGAATTGAGCATTGCCTGTGAGACCAGTATTAGTTTCTGATACACCACTGCAGGTTCAATGTATTCCCTGGACATACACAATGACGATGAAACACTGAAATTACATCGGAATTAAATACAAAAGTCACAATGCCGCCTTAAGTACATGAATAGAGACTCTTCTTACAGTCGGTGTTTTGAGCATTCCCTATGAGACCAGTAATAGTTTCCGATACACCACTACAGGTTCAATGTATTCCTTGGACCTTCAAATTGACGACGAAACACAGATATGGCATCGGAATTAAATACAAAGCGCACAATGCCACCTTAAGTACAAGAATAGTCACTCTTCTTACAGTCGGTGCTTTGAGCATTCCCTGTGAGACCAGTATTAGTTTCCGATACACCACTGCAGGTTCAATGTATTCCTTGGACCTTCACATTGACGATGAAACACAGAAATCGCATCGGAATTTATTACAAAAGGCACAATGCCGCCTTAATTACAAGAATAGAGACTCTTCTTACAGTCGGTGCTTTGAGCATTCCCTGTGATACCAGTATCAGTTTCAGATACACCACTGCAGTTTCAATGTATTCCTTGGACCTTCACATTGACGATGAAACACAGAATTCGCATCGGAATTAAATACAAAAACACAATAGCGCCTTAATTACAAGAATAGAGACTCTTCTTACAGTCGGTGCTTTGAGCATTCCCTGTGAGACCAGTATTAGTTTCCGATACACCACTGCAGGTTCAATATATTCCTTGGACCTTCACATTGACGATGAAACACAGAAATCGCATCGGAATTAAATCCAAAAGGCACTATGCCGTCTTAATTACAAGAATAGAGACTCTTCTTACAGTCGGTTCTTTGAGCATTCCCTGTGAGACCAGTATTAGTATCCGATACGCCACTGTAGGTTCAATGTATTCCTTGGATACACACATTGACGATGAAACACTGAAATTACATCGGAATTAAATACAAAAGGCACAATACCGCCTTAAGTGCAAGAAGAGTGAGACTTCTTAGAGTCTGTGCCTTGATCCTTTCCTGTGCTACCAGTATTAGTTTCCGATACACTACTGCAGGTTCAATGTATTCCTTGGACCTTCACATTGACGATGAAACACAGAAATCGCATCGGAATTAAATACAAATGGCACAATGCCGACTTCAGTACAAGAATAGAGACTCTTCTTACAGTCGGTGCTTTGAGCGTTCCCTGTGAGACCAGTATTAGTTTCCGATACACCACTGCATGTTCAATGTATTGCTTGGAGCTTCACATTGACGATAATACACAGAAGTCGCATCGGAATTAAATACAAAAGGCACAATGCCGCCTTAAGTCCAGGAGTAGAGACCCTTCTTACAGTCGGTGCTTTGAATATTCCCTGTGATACCAGTATTAATTTCCGATAAACCACTGCAGGTTCATTGTATTCCTTGTTATACACATTGACGATGAAACACTGAAATTACATCGGAATTTAATACAAAAGGCACAATGCCGCCTTAAGTGCAAGAATAGAGACTCTTCTTAAAGTCGGTGCTTTGAGCATTCCCTGTGAGAGCTGTATTAGTTTCCAATACACAACTGTAGGTTCAGTGTATTCCTTGGACCTTCATATTGACGATGAAACACAGAAATCGCATCGGAATTAAATACAAAAGGCACAATGCCGCCATAAGTACAAGAATAGAGATTCTTGTTACTGTCGGTGCTTTGAGCATTCCCTGTGAGACCAGTGTTTGTTTCCGATACACCACTGCAGGTTCATTGTATTCCTTGGACCTTCACATTGACGATGAAACACAGAAATCGCATCGGAATAAAATACAAAGGGCAAAATGCCGACTTAAGTACAAGAATTGAGACTCTTCTTACTGTCGGTACTTTGAGCATCCCTGTGAGACCAGTATCAGTTTCCGATACACCACTGCAGGTTCAATTTATTGCTTGGAGCTTCACATTGACGATGAAACACAGAAATCGCATCGGAATTAAATACAAAATGCACAATGCCGCCTTAAGTACAGGAGTAGAGACCCCTCTTACAGTCGGTGCTTTGATTATTCCCTGTGAGACCAGTATTAATTTCCGATACACCACTGCAGGTTCAATGTATTCCTTGTCATACACATTGACGATGAAACACTGAAATTACATCGGAATTAAATACAAAAGGCACAATGCTGCCTTAATTACAAGAATAGAGACTCTTCTTACATTCGGTGATTTGAGCATTCCCTGTGAGACCAGTAACAGTTTCCGATACACCACTGCAGGTTCAATGTATTCCTTGGACCTTCACATTCACGATGAAACACAGAAATCGCATCGGAATTAAATACAAAAGGCACAATGCCGCCTTAAGTACAACAATAGAAACACTTCTTACAGTCGGTGCTTTGAGCATTGCCTCTGAGTGCAGTATTAGATTCCGATACACCACTGCAGGTTAAGGTATTTCCTGGACCTTCGCATTGACTATGAACCCCAGAAATCGCATTGGAATTAAATACAAAAGGCACAAGGCCGCCTTAAGTACAAGAATAGAGACTCTTCTTACAGTCGGTGCTTTGAGCATTACCTGTGAGACCAGTATTAGTTTCCGATACACCACTGCAGGTTCAAAGTATTCCTTGGACCTTCACATTGACTATGAAACACAGAAATCGCATCGGAATTAAATACAAAAGGCACATTGCCAGCATAAGTACAAGAATAGAGACTCTTCTTACGGTTGGTGCTTTGAGCATTCCCTGTGAGACCAGTATTAGTTTCCGATACCCCACTGCAGGTTCACTGTATTCCTTGGACCTTCACATTGACGATGAAATACAGAAATCGCATCGGAATTAAATACAAGAAGCACAATGCCGCGTAAAGTACAAGATCAGAGACTCTTCTACAGTCTGTGCCTTGAACACTCCCTGTGCGACCAGTATTAGTTTCCGATACAGCACTGCAGGTTCAATGTATTCCTTGGACATACACATTGACGATGAAACACTCAAATTACATCGTAATTAAATACAAAAGGCACAATGCCGCCTTAGGTGCCAGAAGAGTGAGACTTCTTAGTGTCTGTGCTTTGATCGATTCCTGTGAGACCAGTATTAGTTTTTGATACACCACTGTAGGTTCAATGTATTTCTTGGACCTTCACATTGACGATGAAACACAGAAATCCCATCGGAATTAAATACAAGAAGCACAATGCCGCGTAAAGTACATGATCAGAGCCTCTTCAACAGACTGTGCCTTGAACACTCCCTGTGTGAGCAGTATTAGTTTCCGATGCACCACTGCAGGCTCAATGTATTCCTTGGACCTAAACATTGATGATGAAACACTGAAATTACATCGGACTTAAATACAAAAGGCACAATGCCGCCTTAATTACTAGAATAGAGACTCTTCTTACAGTCGGTTCTTTGAGCATTCCCTGTGAGACCAGTATTAGTTTCCGATACACCACTGTAGGTTCAATGTATTCCTTGGACATACACATTGACGATGAAACACTGAAATTACATCGGAATTAAATACAAAAGGCACAATGCCGCCTTAAGTGCACGAAGAGTGAGACTTCTTAGAGTCTGTGGCTTGATCCTATCCTGTGCGACCAGTATTAGTTTCCGATACACCACAGCAGGTTCAATGTGTTCCTTGGACCTTCACATTGACGATGAAACACAGAAATCGCATCGGAATTAATTACAAAAGGCACAATGCCGACTTCAGTACAAGAATAGAGACTCTTCTTACAATCGGTGTTTTGAGCGTTCCCTGTGAGTCCAGTATTAGTTTCCGATACACCACTGCAGGTTCAATGTATTGCTTGGAACTTCACATTGACAATAATACACAGAAATCGCATCGGAATTAAATACAAAAGTCACAATGCCGCCTTAAGTCCTGGAGTAGAGACCCTTCTTACAGTCGGTGCTTTGAATATTGCCTGTGAGACCAGTATTAATTTCCGATAAACCACTGCAGGTTCAATGTATTCCCTGTCATACACATTGACGATGAAACACTGAAATTACATCGGAATTTAATACAAAAGGCACAATGCCGGCTTAAGTACAAGAATAGAGTTTCTTGTTACTGCCGGTGCTTTGAGCATTCCCTGTGAGACCAGTATTTGTTTCCGATACACCACTGCAGGTTCAATGTATTCCTTGGACCTCCACATTCACGATGAAACACAGAAATCGCATCGGAACTAAAAACAAAAGGCTCAATGCCGCCTTAAGTACAAGAATAGAGACACTTCTTACAGCCGGTGCTTTGAGCATTGCCTCTGTGAGCAGTATTAGTTTCCGATACACCACTGCAGGTTCAAGGTATTCCTTGGACCTTCGCATTGACTATGAAACACAGAAATCGCATCGGAATTAAATACAAAAGGCACATGGCCGCCTCAAGTACAAGAATAGAGACTCTTCTTACAGTCGGTGCTTTGAGCATTCCCTGTGAGACCAGTATTAGTTTCCGATACACCACTGCAGGTTCAAAGTATTTCTTGGACCTTCACATTGACTATGAAACACAGAAATCGCATCGGAATTAAATACAAAAGGCACAATGCCGCCTTCAGTACAAGAATAGAGACACTTCTTACAGACGGTGCTTTGAGCATTCCCTCTGAGAGCAGTATTAGTTTCCGATACACTACTGCAGGTTCAAAGTATTCCTTGGACCTTCACATTGACTATGAAACACACACATCGCATCGGAATTAAATACAAAAGGCACAATGCCGGCTTAAGTACAAGAATAGAGACTCTTCTTACAGCTGGTGCTTTGAGCATTCCCTGTGAGACCAGTATTAGTTTCCGATACACCACTGCAGGTTCAATGTATTCCTTTGACCTTCACATTGACGATGAAACACAGAAATCGCATCGGAATTAAATACGAGACACAATGCCGCCTTAAGTACAAGAATAGAGACTCTTCTTACAGTCGGTGCTTTGAGCATTCCCTGTGAGACTAGTATTAGTTTCCGATTCACCGCTGCAGGTTTAATGTATTCCTTGGACATACACAATGACGATGAAACACTGAAGTTACATCGGAATTAACCACAAAAGACACAATGCCGCCTTAATGCAAGAAGAGTGAGACTTCTTAGAGTCTGTGCCATGATCCTTTCCTGTGCGACCAGTATTAGTTTCCGATACACTACTGCAGGTTCAATGTATTCCTTGGACCTTCACATTGACGATGAAACACAGAAATCGCATCGGAATTATATACAAGAAGCACAATGCCGCGTAAAGTACAAGATCAGAGACTCTTCTACAGTCTGTGCCTTTAACACTCCCTGTGAGACCAGTATTAGTTTCCGATACACCACTGCAGGTTCAATGTACTCCTTGGACATACACATTGGCGATGAAACACTCAAATTACATCGTAATTAAATACAAAAGGCACAATGCCGCCTTAAGTGCAAGAAGAGTGAGACTTCTTAGAGACTGTACATTGATCCTTTCCTGTGAGACCAGTATTAGTTTCCGATACACCACTGCAGGTTCAATGTATTCCTTGGACCTTCACATTGACGATGAAACACAGAAATCGCATCGGAATTAAATACAAGAAGCACAATGCCGCGTAAAGTACAAGATCAGAGACTCTTCTACAGTCTGTGCCTTGAACACTCCCTGTGAGACCAGTATTAGTTTCCGATACACAACTGCAGGTTCAATGTATTCCTTGGACATACACATTGACGATGAAGCACTCAAATTACATCGGAATTAAATACAAAAGGCACAATGCCGCTTTAGGTGCCAGAAGAGTGAGACTTCTTAGTGTCTGTGCTTTGATCGTTTCCTTTTAGACCAGTATTAGTTTCCGATACACCACTGCAGGTTCAATGTATTTCTTGGGCCTTCACATTGACGATGAAACACAGAAATCGCATCTTAATTAAATACAAGAAGCACAATGCCGCGTAAAGTACAAGATCAGAGCCTCTTCTACAGTCTGTGCCTTGAACACTCCCTGTGTGAACAGTATTAGTTTCCGATGCACCACTGCAGGCTCAATGTATTCCTTGACCTAAACATTGATGATGAAACACTTCAATTACATCGGAATTAAATACAAAAGGCACATTGCCGCCTTTAGTGCAAGAATAGAGACTCTTCTTATAGTCGTTGCTTTGAGCATTCCCTCTGAGAGCAGTATTAGTTTCCGATACACCACTGCAGGTTCAAGGTATTCCTTGGACCTTCACATTGACTATGAAACACAGAAATTGCATCGGAATTAAATATAAAAGGCACAATGCCGCCTTAAGTACAAGAATAGAGACTCTTCTTACAGTCGGTGTATTGAGCATTTCCTGTGAGGCCAGTATTAATTTCCGATACACCACTGCATGTTCAATGTATTCCTTGTCATACACATTGACGATAAAAGACTGCAATTACATAGGAATTAAATACAAAAGGCACAATGCCGCCTTAAGTGCTAGAAGAGTGAGACTTCTTAGAGTCTGTGTCTTGATCCTTTCCTGTGAGACCAGTATTAGTTTCCGATACACCACTGCAGGTTCAATGTATTCCTAGGACCTTCACATTGACGATGAACACAGAAATCGCATCGGAACTAAATACAAAAGTCACAATGCCACCTTAATTACAAGAATAGAGAGTCTTCTTACAGACGGTCCTTTGAGCATTACCTGTGAGGCCAGTAATAGTTTCCGATACACCACTGCAGTTTCAATGTATTCCTTGGACCTTCACATTGACGATGAAACACAGAAATCGCATCGGAATTAAATACAAAAGGCACTATGCCGCCTTAAGTACAAGAATAGAGACTATTCTTACAGTCGGTGCTTTGAGCATTCCCTGTGAGACCAGTATTAGTTTCCGAAACACCACTGCAGGTTCAATGTATTCCTTGGACATACACATTGACGATGAAATACTGAAATTACATCGGAATTAAATACAAAAGGCACAATGCCGCCTTAAGTGCTAGAGGAGTGAGACATTTTAGTGTCTGTGCCTTGATCCTTTCCTGTGGGACCAGTATTAGTTTCCGATACACCACTGCAGGTTCAATGTATTCCTTGGACATACACAATGACGATGAAACACTGAAATTACATCGGAATAAACTACAAAAGACACTATGCCGTCTTAATGCAAGAAGAGTGAGACTTCTTAGAGTCCATTCTTTGATCCTTTCCTGTGAGACCAGTATTTGTTTCCGATACACCACTGCAGGTTCAATGTATTCCTTGGACCTTCACATTGACGATGAAACCCAGAAATCGCATCGGATTTAAATATTAAAGGCACAATGCCGCCTTAATTACAAGAATTCAGACTCTTCTAACAGTCGGTGCTTTGAGCATTCCCTGTGAGACCAGTATTAGTTTCCGATATAACAATGCAGTTTCAATGTTTCCTTGGACCTTCTCATTGACGATGAAACACAGAAATCGCATCGGAATTAAATACAAAAAGCACAATGCCTCGTAAAGTACAAGATCAGAGACTCTTCTACAGTCTGTGCCTTGAACACTCCCTGTGAGACCAGTGTTAGTTTCCGATACACCACTGCAGGTTCAAAGTACTCCTTGGACATACACATTGATGATGAAACACTCAAATTACATCGAAATTAAATACAAAAGGCACAATGCCGCCTTAAGTGCAAGAAGAGTGAGACTTCTTAGAGTCTGTGCTTTGATCCTTTCCTGTGAGACCAGTATTAGTTTCCGATACACCACTGCAGGTTCAATGTATTCCTTGGACCTTCACATTGACGATGAAACACAGAAATCGCATCGGAATTAAATACAAGATGCACAATGCCGCGTAAAGTACAAGATCAGAGACTCTTCTACAGTCTGTGCCTTGAACACTCCCTGTGAGACCAGTATTAGTTTCCGATACACCACTGCAGGTTCAATGTATTCCTTGGACATACACATTGACGATGAAGCACTCAAATTACATCGGAATTAAATACAAAAGGCACAATGCCGCCTTAGGTGCCAGAAGAGTGAGACTTCTTAGTGTCTGTGCTTTGATCGTTTCCTGTGAGACCAGTATTAGTTTCCGATACACCACTGCAGGTTCAATGTATTTCTTGGACCTTCACATTGACGATGAAACACGGAAATCGCATCGGAATTAAATACAAGAAGCACAATGCCGCGTAAAGTACAAGATCAGAGCCTCTTCTACAGTCTGTGACTTGAACACTCCCTGTGTGACCAGTATTAATTTCCAATGCACCACTGCAGGCTCAATGTATTCCTTGACCTAAACATTGATGATGAAACACTTCAATTACATCGGAATTAAATACAAAAGGCACAATGCCGCCTTTAGTGCAAGAATAGAGACTCTTCTTACAGTCGTTGCTTTGATCATTCCCTCTGAGAGCAGTATTAGTTTCCGATACACCACTGCAGGTTCAAGGTATTCCTTGGACCTTCGCATTGACTATGAAACACAGAAATCGCATCGGAATTAAATACAAAAGGCACAATGCCGCCTTAAGTACAAGAATAGAGACTCTTCTTTCAGTCGGTGCATTGAGCATTTCCTGTGACTCCAGTATTAGATTCCGATACACCACTGCAGGTTCAATGTATTCCTTCTCATACACATTGACGATAAAACACTGAAATTACATCGGAATTAAATACAAAAGGCACAATGCCGCCTTAAGTACAAGAATAGAGACTCTTCTTACAGTCGGTGTTTTGAGCATTTCCTGCGAGACCAATATTAGTTTCCGATACACCACTGCAGGTTCAATGTATCCCTTGGACCTTCACATTGACGATGAAACACAGAAATCGCATCGGAATTAAATGCAAAAGGCACAAAGCCGCCTTAAGTACAAGAATAGAGACTCTTCTTACAGTCGGTGTTTTGAGCATATCCTGTGAGACCAGTATTAGATTCCGATACACCACTGCAGGTTCAATGTATTCCTTGGACCTTCACATTGACGATGAAACACAGAAATCGCATCGGAATTAAATACAAAAGGCACAATGCCGCCTTATGTACAAGAATATAGACTCTTCTTACTGTCGGTGCTTTGAGCATTCCCTGTGAGACCAGTATTAGTTTTCGAAACACCACTGCAGGTTCAATGTATTCCTTGGACATACACATTGACGATGAAATACTGAAATTACATCGGAATTAAATACAAAAGGCACAATGCAGCCTTAAGTGCTAGAGGAGTGAGACATCTTAGTGTCTGTGCCTTGATCCTTTCCTGTGGGACCAGTATTAGTTTCCGATACACCACTGCAGGTTCAATGTATTCCTTGGACATACACAATGACGATGAAACACTGAAATTACATCGGAATTAACTACAAAAGACACAATGCCGCCTTAATGCAAGAAGAGTGAGACTTCTTAGAGTCCATTCTTTGATCCTTTCCTGTGAGACCAGTATTTGTTTCCGATACACCACTGCAGGTTCAATGTATTCCTTGGACCTTCACATTGACGATGAAACCCAGAAATCGCATCGGATTTAAATATAAAAGGCACAATGCCGCCTTAATTACAAGAATAGAGACTCTTGTAACAGTCGGTGCTTTGAGCATTCTCTGTGAGACCAGTATTTGTTTCCGATATAACAATGCAGGTTCAATGTATTCCTTGGACGTTCACATTGACGATGAAACACAGAAATCGCATCGGAATTAAATACAAAAGGCACAAGGCCGCCTTAAGTACAAGAATAGAGACTCCTCTTACAGTTGGTGCTTTGGGCATTCCCTGTGAGACAAGTATTAGTTTCCCATACACCAATGCAGGTTCAAAGTATTCCGTGCACCTTAAAATTGACTATGAAGCACAGAAATCGCATCGGAATTAAATACAAAAGGCACAATGCCGCCTTAAGTACAAGAATAGAGACTCTTCTTACAGTTAGTGCTTTGGGCATTCCCTGTGAGACCAGTATTAGTTTCCGATACACCAATGCAGGTTGAAAGTATTCCGTGCACCTTCACATTGACTATGAAACACAGAAATCGCAACGGAATTAAATACAAGAAGCACAATGCCGCTTAAAGTACATGATCAGAGACTCTTCTACACTCTGTGCCTTGATCACTCCCTGTGAGACCAGTGTTAATTTCCGATACACCACTGCAGGTTCAAAGTACTCCTTGGACATGCACATTGACGATGAAACACTCAAATTACATCGAAATTAAATACAAAAGGCTCAAGGCCGCCTTAAGTACAAGAATAGAGACTCCTCTTAGAGTTGGTGCTTTGGACATTCCCTGTGAGACCAGTAGTACTTTCCGATACACCACTGCAGGTTCAATGTATTCCTTGGACATACACAATGACGATGAAACACTGAAATTACATCGGAATTAACTACAAAAGACCCAATGCCGCCTTAATGCAAGAAGAGTGAGACTTCTTAGAGTCCGTTCTTTGATCCTTTCCTGTGAGACCAGTATTTGTTTCCGATACACCACTGCAGGTTCAATGTATTCCTTGGACCTTCACATTGACGATGAAACCCAGAAATCGCATCGGATTTAAATATAAAAGGCACAATGCCGCCTTAATTACAAGAATAGAGACTCTTGTAACAGTCGGTGCTTTGAGCATTCTCTGTGAGACCAGTATTAATTTCCGATATAACAATGCAGGTTCAAAGTATTCCGTGCACCTTCACATTGACGATGAAACACAGAAATCGCAACGGAATTAAATACAAGAAGCACAATGCCGCGTAAAGTACTAGATCAGAGACTCTTCTACAGTCTGTGCCTTGAACACTCCCTGTGAGACCAGTGTTAATTTCCGATACACCACTGCAGGTTCAAAGTACTCCTTGGACATACACATTGACGATGAAACACTCAAATTACATCGAAATTAAATACAAAAGGCACAATGCCGGCTTAAGTACAAGAATAGAGTTTCTTGTTACTGCCGGTGCTTTGAGCATTCCCTGTGAGACCAGTATTTGTTTCCGATACACCACTGCAGGTTCAATGTATTCCTTGGACCTCCACATTCACGATGAAACACAGAAATCGCATCGGAACTAAAAACAAAAGGCTCAATGCCGCCTTAAGTACAAGAATAGAGACACTTCTTACAGCCGGTGCTTTGAGCATTGCCTCTGTGAGCAGTATTAGTTTCCGATACACCACTGCAGGTTCAAGGTATTCCTTGGACCTTCGCATTGACTATGAAACACAGAAATCGCATCGGAATTAAATACAAAAGGCACATGGCCGCCTCAAGTACAAGAATAGAGACTCTTCTTACAGTCGGTGCTTTGAGCATTCCCTGTGAGACCAGTATTAGTTTCCGATACACCACTGCAGGTTCAAAGTATTTCTTGGACCTTCACATTGACTATGAAACACAGAAATCGCATCGGAATTAAATACAAAAGGCACAATGCCGCCTTCAGTACAAGAATAGAGACACTTCTTACAGACGGTGCTTTGAGCATTCCCTCTGAGAGCAGTATTAGTTTCCGATACACTACTGCAGGTTCAAAGTATTCCTTGGACCTTCACATTGACTATGAAACACACACATCGCATCGGAATTAAATACAAAAGGCACAATGCCGGCTTAAGTACAAGAATAGAGACTCTTCTTACAGCTGGTGCTTTGAGCATTCCCTGTGAGACCAGTATTAGTTTCCGATACACCACTGCAGGTTCAATGTATTCCTTTGACCTTCACATTGACGATGAAACACAGAAATCGCATCGGAATTAAATACGAGACACAATGCCGCCTTAAGTACAAGAATAGAGACTCTTCTTACAGTCGGTGCTTTGAGCATTCCCTGTGAGACTAGTATTAGTTTCCGATTCACCGCTGCAGGTTTAATGTATTCCTTGGACATACACAATGACGATGAAACACTGAAGTTACATCGGAATTAACCACAAAAGACACAATGCCGCCTTAATGCAAGAAGAGTGAGACTTCTTAGAGTCTGTGCCATGATCCTTTCCTGTGCGACCAGTATTAGTTTCCGATACACTACTGCAGGTTCAATGTATTCCTTGGACCTTCACATTGACGATGAAACACAGAAATCGCATCGGAATTATATACAAGAAGCACAATGCCGCGTAAAGTACAAGATCAGAGACTCTTCTACAGTCTGTGCCTTTAACACTCCCTGTGAGACCAGTATTAGTTTCCGATACACCACTGCAGGTTCAATGTACTCCTTGGACATACACATTGGCGATGAAACACTCAAATTACATCGTAATTAAATACAAAAGGCACAATGCCGCCTTAAGTGCAAGAAGAGTGAGACTTCTTAGAGACTGTACATTGATCCTTTCCTGTGAGACCAGTATTAGTTTCCGATACACCACTGCAGGTTCAATGTATTCCTTGGACCTTCACATTGACGATGAAACACAGAAATCGCATCGGAATTAAATACAAGAAGCACAATGCCGCGTAAAGTACAAGATCAGAGACTCTTCTACAGTCTGTGCCTTGAACACTCCCTGTGAGACCAGTATTAGTTTCCGATACACAACTGCAGGTTCAATGTATTCCTTGGACATACACATTGACGATGAAGCACTCAAATTACATCGGAATTAAATACAAAAGGCACAATGCCGCTTTAGGTGCCAGAAGAGTGAGACTTCTTAGTGTCTGTGCTTTGATCGTTTCCTTTTAGACCAGTATTAGTTTCCGATACACCACTGCAGGTTCAATGTATTTCTTGGGCCTTCACATTGACGATGAAACACAGAAATCGCATCTTAATTAAATACAAGAAGCACAATGCCGCGTAAAGTACAAGATCAGAGCCTCTTCTACAGTCTGTGCCTTGAACACTCCCTGTGTGAACAGTATTAGTTTCCGATGCACCACTGCAGGCTCAATGTATTCCTTGACCTAAACATTGATGATGAAACACTTCAATTACATCGGAATTAAATACAAAAGGCACATTGCCGCCTTTAGTGCAAGAATAGAGACTCTTCTTATAGTCGTTGCTTTGAGCATTCCCTCTGAGAGCAGTATTAGTTTCCGATACACCACTGCAGGTTCAAGGTATTCCTTGGACCTTCACATTGACTATGAAACACAGAAATTGCATCGGAATTAAATATAAAAGGCACAATGCCGCCTTAAGTACAAGAATAGAGACTCTTCTTACAGTCGGTGTATTGAGCATTTCCTGTGAGGCCAGTATTAATTTCCGATACACCACTGCATGTTCAATGTATTCCTTGTCATACACATTGACGATAAAAGACTGCAATTACATAGGAATTAAATACAAAAGGCACAATGCCGCCTTAAGTGCTAGAAGAGTGAGACTTCTTAGAGTCTGTGTCTTGATCCTTTCCTGTGAGACCAGTATTAGTTTCCGATACACCACTGCAGGTTCAATGTATTCCTAGGACCTTCACATTGACGATGAACACAGAAATCGCATCGGAACTAAATACAAAAGTCACAATGCCACCTTAATTACAAGAATAGAGAGTCTTCTTACAGACGGTCCTTTGAGCATTACCTGTGAGGCCAGTAATAGTTTCCGATACACCACTGCAGTTTCAATGTATTCCTTGGACCTTCACATTGACGATGAAACACAGAAATCGCATCGGAATTAAATACAAAAGGCACTATGCCGCCTTAAGTACAAGAATAGAGACTATTCTTACAGTCGGTGCTTTGAGCATTCCCTGTGAGACCAGTATTAGTTTCCGAAACACCACTGCAGGTTCAATGTATTCCTTGGACATACACATTGACGATGAAATACTGAAATTACATCGGAATTAAATACAAAAGGCACAATGCCGCCTTAAGTGCTAGAGGAGTGAGACATTTTAGTGTCTGTGCCTTGATCCTTTCCTGTGGGACCAGTATTAGTTTCCGATACACCACTGCAGGTTCAATGTATTCCTTGGACATACACAATGACGATGAAACACTGAAATTACATCGGAATAAACTACAAAAGACACTATGCCGTCTTAATGCAAGAAGAGTGAGACTTCTTAGAGTCCATTCTTTGATCCTTTCCTGTGAGACCAGTATTTGTTTCCGATACACCACTGCAGGTTCAATGTATTCCTTGGACCTTCACATTGACGATGAAACCCAGAAATCGCATCGGATTTAAATATTAAAGGCACAATGCCGCCTTAATTACAAGAATTCAGACTCTTCTAACAGTCGGTGCTTTGAGCATTCCCTGTGAGACCAGTATTAGTTTCCGATATAACAATGCAGTTTCAATGTTTCCTTGGACCTTCTCATTGACGATGAAACACAGAAATCGCATCGGAATTAAATACAAAAAGCACAATGCCTCGTAAAGTACAAGATCAGAGACTCTTCTACAGTCTGTGCCTTGAACACTCCCTGTGAGACCAGTGTTAGTTTCCGATACACCACTGCAGGTTCAAAGTACTCCTTGGACATACACATTGATGATGAAACACTCAAATTACATCGAAATTAAATACAAAAGGCACAATGCCGCCTTAAGTGCAAGAAGAGTGAGACTTCTTAGAGTCTGTGCTTTGATCCTTTCCTGTGAGACCAGTATTAGTTTCCGATACACCACTGCAGGTTCAATGTATTCCTTGGACCTTCACATTGACGATGAAACACAGAAATCGCATCGGAATTAAATACAAGATGCACAATGCCGCGTAAAGTACAAGATCAGAGACTCTTCTACAGTCTGTGCCTTGAACACTCCCTGTGAGACCAGTATTAGTTTCCGATACACCACTGCAGGTTCAATGTATTCCTTGGACATACACATTGACGATGAAGCACTCAAATTACATCGGAATTAAATACAAAAGGCACAATGCCGCCTTAGGTGCCAGAAGAGTGAGACTTCTTAGTGTCTGTGCTTTGATCGTTTCCTGTGAGACCAGTATTAGTTTCCGATACACCACTGCAGGTTCAATGTATTTCTTGGACCTTCACATTGACGATGAAACACGGAAATCGCATCGGAATTAAATACAAGAAGCACAATGCCGCGTAAAGTACAAGATCAGAGCCTCTTCTACAGTCTGTGACTTGAACACTCCCTGTGTGACCAGTATTAATTTCCAATGCACCACTGCAGGCTCAATGTATTCCTTGACCTAAACATTGATGATGAAACACTTCAATTACATCGGAATTAAATACAAAAGGCACAATGCCGCCTTTAGTGCAAGAATAGAGACTCTTCTTACAGTCGTTGCTTTGATCATTCCCTCTGAGAGCAGTATTAGTTTCCGATACACCACTGCAGGTTCAAGGTATTCCTTGGACCTTCGCATTGACTATGAAACACAGAAATCGCATCGGAATTAAATACAAAAGGCACAATGCCGCCTTAAGTACAAGAATAGAGACTCTTCTTTCAGTCGGTGCATTGAGCATTTCCTGTGACTCCAGTATTAGATTCCGATACACCACTGCAGGTTCAATGTATTCCTTCTCATACACATTGACGATAAAAC
Organism: Schistocerca serialis cubense; assembly: GCF_023864345.2. Taxonomy (NCBI): domain Eukaryota; kingdom Metazoa; phylum Arthropoda; class Insecta; order Orthoptera; family Acrididae; genus Schistocerca; species Schistocerca serialis. The sequence goes on from NC_064645.1 coordinate 13,047,295, forward strand.
ACTGAAATTACATCGGAATTAAATACAAAAGGCACAATGCCGCCTTAAGTACAAGAATAGAGACTCTTCTTACAGTCGGTGTTTTGAGCATTTCCTGCGAGACCAATATTAGTTTCCGATACACCACTGCAGGTTCAATGTATCCCTTGGACCTTCACATTGACGATGAAACACAGAAATCGCATCGGAATTAAATGCAAAAGGCACAAAGCCGCCTTAAGTACAAGAATAGAGACTCTTCTTACAGTCGGTGTTTTGAGCATATCCTGTGAGACCAGTATTAGATTCCGATACACCACTGCAGGTTCAATGTATTCCTTGGACCTTCACATTGACGATGAAACACAGAAATCGCATCGGAATTAAATACAAAAGGCACAATGCCGCCTTATGTACAAGAATATAGACTCTTCTTACTGTCGGTGCTTTGAGCATTCCCTGTGAGACCAGTATTAGTTTTCGAAACACCACTGCAGGTTCAATGTATTCCTTGGACATACACATTGACGATGAAATACTGAAATTACATCGGAATTAAATACAAAAGGCACAATGCAGCCTTAAGTGCTAGAGGAGTGAGACATCTTAGTGTCTGTGCCTTGATCCTTTCCTGTGGGACCAGTATTAGTTTCCGATACACCACTGCAGGTTCAATGTATTCCTTGGACATACACAATGACGATGAAACACTGAAATTACATCGGAATTAACTACAAAAGACACAATGCCGCCTTAATGCAAGAAGAGTGAGACTTCTTAGAGTCCATTCTTTGATCCTTTCCTGTGAGACCAGTATTTGTTTCCGATACACCACTGCAGGTTCAATGTATTCCTTGGACCTTCACATTGACGATGAAACCCAGAAATCGCATCGGATTTAAATATAAAAGGCACAATGCCGCCTTAATTACAAGAATAGAGACTCTTGTAACAGTCGGTGCTTTGAGCATTCTCTGTGAGACCAGTATTTGTTTCCGATATAACAATGCAGGTTCAATGTATTCCTTGGACGTTCACATTGACGATGAAACACAGAAATCGCATCGGAATTAAATACAAAAGGCACAAGGCCGCCTTAAGTACAAGAATAGAGACTCCTCTTACAGTTGGTGCTTTGGGCATTCCCTGTGAGACCAGTATTAGTTTCCCATACACCAATGCAGGTTCAAAGTATTCCGTGCACCTTAAAATTGACTATGAAGCACAGAAATCGCATCGGAATTAAATACAAAAGGCACAATGCCGCCTTAAGTACAAGAATAGAGACTCTTCTTACAGTTAGTGCTTTGGGCATTCCCTGTGAGACCAGTATTAGTTTCCGATACACCAATGCAGGTTGAAAGTATTCCGTGCACCTTCACATTGACTATGAAACACAGAAATCGCAACGGAATTAAATACAAGAAGCACAATGCCGCTTAAAGTACATGATCAGAGACTCTTCTACACTCTGTGCCTTGATCACTCCCTGTGAGACCAGTGTTAATTTCCGATACACCACTGCAGGTTCAAAGTACTCCTTGGACATGCACATTGACGATGAAACACTCAAATTACATCGAAATTAAATACAAAAGGCTCAAGGCCGCCTTAAGTACAAGAATAGAGACTCCTCTTAGAGTTGGTGCTTTGGACATTCCCTGTGAGACCAGTAGTACTTTCCGATACACCACTGCAGGTTCAATGTATTCCTTGGACATACACAATGACGATGAAACACTGAAATTACATCGGAATTAACTACAAAAGACCCAATGCCGCCTTAATGCAAGAAGAGTGAGACTTCTTAGAGTCCGTTCTTTGATCCTTTCCTGTGAGACCAGTATTTGTTTCCGATACACCACTGCAGGTTCAATGTATTCCTTGGACCTTCACATTGACGATGAAACCCAGAAATCGCATCGGATTTAAATATAAAAGGCACAATGCCGCCTTAATTACAAGAATAGAGACTCTTGTAACAGTCGGTGCTTTGAGCATTCTCTGTGAGACCAGTATTAATTTCCGATATAACAATGCAGGTTCAAAGTATTCCGTGCACCTTCACATTGACGATGAAACACAGAAATCGCAACGGAATTAAATACAAGAAGCACAATGCCGCGTAAAGTACTAGATCAGAGACTCTTCTACAGTCTGTGCCTTGAACACTCCCTGTGAGACCAGTGTTAATTTCCGATACACCACTGCAGGTTCAAAGTACTCCTTGGACATACACATTGACGATGAAACACTCAAATTACATCGAAATTAAATACAAAAGGCACAATGCCGCCTTAAGTGCAAGAAGAGTGAGACTTCCTAGAGTCTGTGCTTTGATCGTTTCCTGTGAGACCAGTATTAGTTTCTGATACACCACTGCAGGTTCAATGTATTCCTTGGACCTTCACATTGACGATGAAACACAGAAATCGCGTCGGAATTAAATACAAGAAGCACAATGCCGCGTAAAGTACAAGATCAGAGACTCTTCTACAGTCTGTGTCTTGAACACTCCCTGTGAGACCAGTATTAGTTTCCGATACACCACTGCTGGTTCAATGTATTCCTTGGACATACACATTGATGATGAAACACTCAAATTACATCGGATTTAAATACAAAAGGCACAATTCCGCCTTAGGTGCCAGAAGAGTGTGACTTCTTAGTGTCTGTGCTTTGATCGTTTCCTGTGTGACCAGTATTAGTTTCCGATGCACCACTGCAGGCTCAATGTATTCCTTGGACCTAAACATTGATGATGAAACACTGAAATTATATCGGAATTAAATACAAAAGGCACAATGCCGCCTTAATTACAAGAATAGAGACTCTTCTTACAGTCGGTTTTTTGAGCATTCCCTGTGAGACCAGTATTAGTTTCCGATACACCACTGTAGGTTCAATGTATTCCTTGTACGTACACATTGACGATGAAACACTGAAATTACATCGGAATTAAATACAAAAGGCACAATGCCGCCTTAAGTGCAAGAAGAGTGAGACTTCTTAGAGTCTGTGCCTTGATCCTTTCCTGTGCGACCAGTATTAGTGTCCGATACACCACAGCAGGTTCAATGTATTCCTTGGACCTTCACATTGACGATGAAACACAGAAATCGCATCGGAATTAAATACAAAGGGCACAATGCCGACTTAAGTACAAGAATAGAGACACTTCTTACTGTCGGTGCTTTGAGCGTTCGTTGTGAGACCAGTATTAGTTTCCGATACACCACTGCAGGTTCAATTTATTGCTTGGAGCTTCACATTGACGATGAAACACAGAAATCGCATCGGAATTAAATACAAAAGGCACAATGCCGCTTTAAGTACAGGAGTAGAGACCCTTCTTACAGTCGGTACATTGATTATTCCCTGTGAGACCAGTAATAATTTCCGATACACCACTGCAGGTTCAATGTATTCCTTGTGATACACATTGACGACGAAACACTGAAATTACATCGGAATTAAATACAAAAGGCACAATGCCGCCTTAATTACAAGAATAGAGACTCTTCTTACATTCGGTGCTTTGAGCATTCCCTGTGAGACCAGTAATAGTTTCCGATACACCACTGCAGGTTCAATGTATTCCTTGGACCTTCACATTCACGATGAAACACAGAAATCGCATCGGAATTAAATACAAAAGGCACAATGCCGCCTTAAGTTCAAGAATAGAGACACTTCTTACAGTCGGTGCTTTGAGCATTGCCTCTGAGAGCAGTATTAGTTTCCGATACACCACTGCAGGGTCAAGGTATTCCTTGGACCACCGCATTGACTATGAAACACAGAAATCGCATCGGAATTAAATACAAAAGGCACAAGGCCGCCTTAAGTACAAGAATAGAGACTCTTCTTACAGTCGGTGCTTTGAGCATTCCCTGTGACACCAGTATTAGTTGCCGATACACCACTGCAGGTTCAAAGTATTCCTTGGACCTTCACATTGACTATGAAACACAAAAATCGCATCGGAATTAAATACAAAAGGCACAATGCCTGCTTAAGTACAAGAATAGAGACTCTTCTTACAGTTGGTGCTTTGAGCATTCCCTGTGAGACCAGTATTAGTTTCCGATACACCACTGCAGGTTCAATGTATTCCTTTGACCTTCACATTGACGATGAAACACAGAAATCGCATCGGAATTAAATACATCTACATCTACATCTACATCTACATCTATACTCCGCGAGCCACCTTACGGTGTGTGGCGGAGGGTACTTATTGTACCACTATCTGATCTCCCCTTCCCTGTTCCATTCACGAATTGTGCGTGGGAAGAACGACTGCTTGTAAGTCTCCGTATTTGCTCTAATTTCTCGGATCTTTTTGTTGTGATCATTACGCGAGATATATGTGGGCGGTAGTAATATGTTGCCCATCTCTTCCCGGAATGTGCTCTCTCGTAATTTCGATAATAAACCTATCCGTATTGCGTAACGCCTTTCTTGAAGTGTCCGCCACTGGAGCTTGTTCAGCATCTCCGTAACGCTCTCGCGCTGACTAAATGTCCCCATGACGAATCGCGCTGCTTTTCGCTGGATCATGTCTATCTCTCCTATTAATCCAACCTGGTAAGGGTCCCATACTGATGAGCAATACTCAAGAATCGGACGAACAAGCGTTTTGTAAGCTACTTCTTTCGTCGATGAGTCACATTTTCTTAGAATTCTTCTTATGAATCTCAACCTGGCGCCTGCTTTTCCCACTATTTGTTTTAAGCGATCAATCCACTTCAGATCGCTCCGGATAGTAACTCCTAAGTATTTTACGGTCGTTACCGCTTCCAATGATTTACCACCTATGGCATAATCGTACTGGAATGGATTTCTGCCCCTATGTATGCGCATTATATTACATATATCTACGTTTAGGGAAAGCTGCCAGCTGTCGCACCATGCATTAATCCTCTGCAGGTCCTCCTGGAGTACGTACGAGTCTTCTGATGTTTCTACTTTCTTGTAGACAACCGTGTCATCTGCAAATAGCCTCACGGAGCTACCGATGTTGTCAACTAAGTCATTTATGTATATTGTAAACAATAAAGGTCCTATCACGCTTCCCTGCGGTACTCCCGAAATTACCTCTACATCTGCAGATTTTGAACCGTTAAGAATGACATGTTGTGTTCTTTCTTCTAGGAAATCCTGAATCCAATCACAAACCTGGTCCGATATTCCGTAAGCTCGTATTTTTTTCACTAAACGTAAGTGCGGAACCGTATCAAATGCCTTCCTGAAGTCCAGGAATACGGCATCAATCTGCTCGCCAGTGTCTACGGCACTGTGAATTTCTTGGGCAAATAGGGCGAGCTGAGTTTCACATGATCTCTGTTTGCGGAATCCATGTTGGTTATGATGAAGGAGATTTGTATTATCTAAGAACGTCATAATACGAGAACACAAAACATGTTCCATTATTCTACAACAGATAGACGTAAGCGAAATAGGCCTATAATTATTCGCATCTGATTTATGACCGTTCTTGAAAATGGAAACGACCTGCGCTTTCTTCCAGTCGCTAGGTACTTTACGTTCTTCCAGCGATCTACGATAAATTGCTGATAGAAAGGGGGCAAGTTCTTTAGCATAATCACTGTAGAATCTTAAGGGTATCTCGTCTGGTCCGGATGCTTTTCCGCTACTAAGTGATAGCAGTTGTTTTTCAATTCCGATATCGTTTATTTCAATATTTTCCATTTTGGCGTCCGTGCGACGGCTGAAGTCAGGGACCGTGTTACGATTTTCCGCAGTGAAACAGTTTCGGAACACTGAATTCAGTATTTCTGCCTTTCTTCGGTCGTCCTCTGTTTCGGTGCCATCGTGGTCAACGAGTGACTGAATAGGGGATTTAGATCCGCTTACCGATTTTACATATGACCAAAACTTTTTAGGGTTCTTGTTTAGATTGTTTGCCAATGTTTTATGTTCGAATTCGTTGAATGCTTCTCTCATTGCTCTCTTTACGCTCTTTTTCGCTTCGTTCAGCTTTTCCTTATCAGCTATGATTCGACTACTCTTAAACCTATGATGAAGCTTTCTTTGTTTCCGTAGTACCTTTCGTACATGATTGTTATACCACGGTGGATCTTTCCCCTCGCTTTGGACCTTAGTCGGTACGAACCTATCTAAGGCGTACTGGACGATGTTTCTGAATTTTTTCCATTTTTGTTCCACATCCTCTTCCTCAGAAATGAACGTTTGATGGTGGTCACTCAGATATTCTGCGATTTGTGCCCTATCACTCTTGTTAAGCAAATATATTTTCCTTCCTTTCTTGGCATTTCTTATTACACTTGTAGTCATTGATGCAACCACTGACTTATGATCACTGATACCCTCCTCTACATTCACGGAGTCGAAAAGTTCCGGAATTAAATACAAGAGCCACAATGCCGCCTTAAGTACAAGAATGGAGACTCTTCTTACAGTCGGTGCTTTGAGCATTCCCTGTGAGACCAGTATTAGTTTCCGATACACCGCGCAGGTTCAATGTATTCCTTGGACCTTCACATTCACGATGAAACACAGAAAACGCATCGGAATTAAATACAAAAGGCACATTGCCGGCTTAAGTACAAGAATACAGACTCATCTTAAAGTCGGTGCTTAGAGCATTCCCTGTGAGAACAGTATTAGTTTCCGATATAACACTGCAGGTTCTATGTATTCCTTGGACCTTCACATTGACAATGAAACACAGAAATCGCATCGGAATTAAATACAAAAGCACAATGCCGCATTAAGTACAAGAATAGAGACACTTCTTACAGTCGGTGCTTTGAGCATTCCCTCTGAGAGCAGTATTAGTTTTCGATACACCACTGCAAGTTCAAGGTATTCCTTGGACCTTCACATTGACTATGAAACACAGAAATCGCATCGGAATTAAATACAAAAGGCACAAGGCCGCCTTAAGTACAAGAATAGAGACTCTTCTTACAGTTGGTGCTTTGAGCATTCCCTGTGAGACCAGTATTAGTTTCCGATACACCAATGCAGGTTCAATGTACTCCTTGGACATACACATTGACGGTGAAACACTCAAATTACATCGAAATTAAATACAAAAGGCACAATGCCGCATTAAGTGCAAGAAGAGTGAGACTTCTTAGAGTCTGTGCTTTGATCCTTTCCTGTGAGACCAGTATTAGGTTCCGATACACCACTGCAGGTTCAATGTATTCCTTGGACCTTCACATTGACGATGAAACACAGAAAACGCATCGGAATTAAATACAAGAAGCACAATGCCGCGTAAAGTACAAGATCAGAGACTCTTCTACAGTCTGTGCCTTGAACACTCCCTCTGAGACCAGTATTAGTTTCTGATACACCACTGCAGGTTCAATGTATTCCTTGGACATACACATTAACGATGAAACACTCAAATTACATCCGAATTAAATACAAATGGCACAATGCCGCCTTAGGTGCCAAAAGAGTGAGACTTCTTAGTGTCTGTGCTTTGATCGTTTCCTGTGAGGCTAGTATTAGTTTCCGATACACCACTGCATGTTCAATGTATTTCTTGGACCTTCACATTGACGATGAAACACAGAAATCGCATCGGATTTAAATACAAGAAGCACAATTCCGCGTGAAGTACAAGATCAGAGCCTCTTCTACAGTCTGTGCCTTGAACTCTCCCTGTGTGACCAATATTAATTTCCGATGCACCACTGCAGGCTCAATGTATTCCTTGACCTAAACATTGATGATGAAACACAGAAATTACATCGGAAATAAATACAAAAGGCACAATGCCGCCATTAGTGCAAGCCGAGTGAGACTTCTTAGAATCTGTGCTTTGATCCTTTAATGTGAGACCAGTATTAGTTTCCGATACACCACTGGAGGTTCAAGGTATTTCTTGGACCTTCACATTGACTATGCAACACAGAAATCGCATCGGAATTAAATACAAATGGCACAATGTCGCCTTAAGTACAAGAATTGAAACTCTTCTTACAGTCGGTGTTTTGAGCATTCCCTGTGAGACCAGTATTAGTTTTCGATACACCACTGCAGGTTCAATGTATTCCTTGGACCTTCACATTGACTATGAAACACAGAAATCGCATCGGAATTAAATAGAAAAGGCAAAATGCCGCCTTAAGTACAAGAATAGAGACACTTCTTACAGTCGGTGCTTTGTGTATTGCCTCTGAGAGCAGTATTAGTTTCCGATACACCACTGCAGGTTCAAGGTATTCCTTGGACCTTCACATTGACTATGAAACACAGAAATCGCATCGGATTTAAATACAAAAGGCACAATGCCGCCTTAAGTACAAGAATAGAGACTCTTCTTACAGTCGGTGCTTTGAGCACTCCCTGTGAGACCAGTATTAGTTTCCGATACACCACTGCAGGTTCAATGTATTCCTTGGACCTTCACATTGACGATGAAACACAGAACTCGCATCGGAATTCAATACAAAAGGCACAATGCCGCCTTAAGTCCAGGTGTAGAGACCCTTCTTACAGTCGGTGCTTTGAATAATCCCTGTGAGACCAGTATTAATTTCCGATAAACCACTGCAGCTTCAATGTATTCCTTGTCATACACATTGACAATGAAACACTGAAATTACATCGGAATTAAATACAAAAGACAGAATGCCGCCTTAATGCAAGAAGAGTAAGACTTCTTAGGGTCCATTCTTTGATCCTTTCCTGTGAGACCAGTATTAGTTTCCGGTACACCACTGCAGGTTCAATGTATTCCTTGGACCTTCACATTGAAGATGAAACACAGAAATCGCATCGGAATTAAATACAAAAGCACAATGCCGCATTAATTACAAGAATAGAGACTCTTCTTAGAGTCGGTGCTTTGAGCATTCCCTGTGAGACCAGTATTAGTTTCCGATACACCACTGCAGGTTCAATGTATTCCTTGGACCTTCACATTGACGATGAAACGGAGAAATCGCATCGGAATTCAATACAAAAGGCAGAATGCCGCCTTAAGTACAAGAATAGAAACTCTTCTTACAGTCGGTGCTTTGAGCATTCCCTGTGAGACCAGTATTAGTTTCGGATACACCTCTGCAGGTTCAATGTATTCCTTGGACATACACATTGACGATGAAACACTGAAATTACATCGGAATTAAATACAAAAGGCACAATGCCGCCTTCAGTGCAAGAAGAGTGAGACTTCTTAGAGTCTGTGGCTTGATCCTTTCTGTGCGACCAGTATTAGTTTCCGATACACCACTGCAGGTTCAATGTATTCCTTGGACCTTCACATTGACTATGAAACTCAGATAAGACATCGCAATAAAATACAAAAGGCACAATGCCGACTTAAGTACATGAATAGAGACTCTTCTTACAGACGGTGCTTTCAGCGTTCCCTGTGAGACCAGTATTAGTTTCCGATACACCACTGCAGGTTCAATGTATTGCTTGGAGCTTCACATTGACGATGAAAGACAGAAATCGACTTGGAATTAAATACAAAAGGCACAATGCCGCCTTAAGTCCAGGTGTAGAGACCCTTCTTACAGTCGGTGCTTTGAATATTCCCTATGAGACCAGTATTAATTTCCGATAAACCCCTGCAGCTTCAATGTATTCCTTGTCATACACATTGACGATGAAACACTGAAATTACATCGGAATTAAATACAAAAGGCATAATGCCGCCTTAAGTGCAAGAATAGAGACTCTTCTTACAGTCGGTGCTTTGAGCATTCCCTGTGAGACCAGTATTAGTTTCCGATACACCACTGCAGGTTCAATGAATACCTTGGAACTTCAGGTTGACCATGAAACACAGAAAGCGCATCGGAATTAAATACAAAAGGCACATTGCCGGCTTAAGTACAAGAATACAGACTCATCTTACAGTCGGTGCTTTGAGCATTCACTCTGAGAGCAGTATTAGTTTCCGATACACCACTGCAGGTTCAAGGTATTCATTGGACCTTCACATCGACTATGAAACATAGAAATCCCATCGGAATTAAATACAAAAAGCACAAGGCCGCCTTAAGTACAAGAATAGAGACTCTTCTTACAGTCAATGTTTTAAGCATTCCCTGTGAGACCAGTATTAGTTTCCGATACACAACCGAAGGTTCAGTGTATTCCTTGGACCTTCACATTGACGATGAAACACAGAAATCGCATCGGAATTAAATACAAAAGGCACAATGCCACCTTAAGTACAAGAATAGGGATTCTTCTTACAGTTGGTTCTTTGAGCATTCCCTGTGAGACCAGTATTAGTTTCCGATACACCACTGCAGGTTCAATGTATTCCTTGTATCTTCAAGTTGACGATGAAACACAGAAATCGCATCGGAATTAAATACAAAAGGCACATTGCCGGCTTATGTACAAGAATACAGACACATCTTACAGTCGGTGCTTTGAGCATTCCCAGTGAGACCAGTACTAGTTTCCGATACACCACAGCAGGTTCAATGTATTCCTTGGACATACACAATGACGATGAAACAGTGAAATTACATCGGAATTTAATACAAAAGACAGAATGCCGCCTTAATGCAAGAAGAGGAAGACTTCTTAGGGTCCATTCTTTGATCCTTTCCTGTGAGACCTGTATTAGTTTCCGGTACACCACTGCAGGTTCAATGTATTCCTTGGACCTTCACATTGAAAATGAAACACAGAAATCGCATCGGAATTAAATACAAAAGGCACAATGCCGCCTTAAGTACAAGAATAGAGACACTTCTTACAGTTGGTGCTTTGAACATTCCCTCTGAGAGCAGTATTAGTTTCCGATACACCACTGCAGGTTCAAGGTATTACTTGGACCTTCACATTGACTATGAAACACAGAAATCGCATCGGAATTAAATACAAAAGGCACAAGGCCGCCTTAAGTACAAGAATAGAGACCCTTCTTTCAGTCGGTGTTTTAAGCATTCCCTGTGAGACCAGTATTAGTTTCCGATACACCACTGCAGGTTCAAATTATGCCTTGGACCTTCACATTGACTCTGAAACACAGAAATGGACGCGGAATTAAATGCAAAAGGCACAATGCCGCCTTAAGTACAAGAATAGAGACTCTTCTTACAGTCGGTGTTTTGAGCATTCCCTGTGAGACCAGTATTAGTTTCCGATACACCACTGCAGCTTCAAGGTATTCCTTGGACCTTCACATCGACTATAAAACACAGAAATTGCGTCGGAATTAAATACAAAAAGCACAAGGCCGCCTTAAGTACGAGAATAGAGACTCTTCTTACAGTCAATGTTTTAAGCATTCCCTGTGAGACCAGTATTAGTTTCCGATACACCACTGCAGGTTCAAAGTATTCCTTGACCTTCACATTGACTATGAAACACCGAAATCGACGCGGAATTAAATGCAAAAGGCACAATGCCGCCTTAAGTACAAGAAAAGAGACTCTTCTTTCAGTCGGTGTTTTGAGCATTCCCTGTGAGACCAGTATTAGTTTCCGATACTCCACTGCAGGTTCAAAGTATTCCTTGGACCTACACAGTGTCTATGAAACACAGAAATCGCATCGGAATTAAATACAAAGGGCACAATGCCGCCTTAAGTTTAAGAATAAAGACACTTCTTACAGTCGGTGCTTTGAGCATTCCCTGTGACACCAGTATTAGTTTCCGATACTTCGCTGCAGGTTCAATGTATTCCTTTGACTTTCACATTGACGATGAAGCACAGAAATCGCATCCGAATTAAATACAAAAGGCACAATGTCGCCTTAAGTACAAGAATATAGACTCTTCTTACAGTCGGTGCTTTGAGCATTCCCTGTGAGACCAGTATTAATTTCCGATACAACACTGCATGTTCAATGTATACCTTGGACCTTCACATTGACGATGAAACACATAAGTCGCATCGGAATTAAATACAAAAGGCACAATGCCGCCTTAAGTACGAGAATAGAGACACTTCTTACAGTCGGTGCTATGAGCATTCCCTCTGAGAGCTGTATTAGTTTCCGATACACCACTGCAGGTTCAAGGTATTCCTTGGACCTTCACATTGACTATGAAACACTGAAAACGCATCGGAATTAAATCCAAAAGGCACAAGGGCGCCTTAAGTACAAGAATAGAGACTCTTCTTACAGTCGGTGTTTTAAGCTTTCCCTGTGAGACCAGTATTAGTTTCCGATACACCACTGCAGGTTCAAAGTATGCTTTGGACCTTCACATTGACTATGAAACACAGAAATGGACGCGGAATTAAATGCAAAAGGCACAATGCCGCCTTAAGTACAAGAATAGAGACTCTTCTTACAGTCGGTGTTTTGAGCATTCCCTGTGAGAACAGTATTAGTTTCCGATACACCACTGCAGGTTCGAGGAATTCCTTGGACCTTCACATCGACTATGAAACACAGAAATCGCGTCGGAATTAAATACAAAAAGCACAAGGCCGCCATAAGTACAAGAATAGAGACTCGTCTTACAGTCAATGTTTTAAGCATTCCCTGTGAGACCAGTATTAGTTTCCGTTACACCACTGCAGGTTCAAAGTATTCCTTGGACCTTCACATTGCCTATGAAACACAGATATCGACGCGGAATTAAATGCAAAAGGCACAATGCCGCCTTAAGTACAAGAAAAGAGACTCTTCTTACAGTCGGTGTTTTGAGCATTCCCTGTGAGACCAGTATTAGTTTCCGATACTCCACTGCAGGTTCAAAGTATTCCTTGGACCTACACAGTGCCTATGAAACACAGAAATCGCATCGGAATGAAATACAAAGGGCACAATGCCGCCTTAAGTACAAGAATAGAGACACTTCTTACAGTCGGTGCTTTGAGCATTCCCTCTGAGAGCAGTATTAGTTTCCCGTACACCACTGCAGGTTCAAAGTATTACTTGGACCTTCACATTGACAATGAAACACAGAAATCGCATCGGAATTAAATAAAAAAGGCACAATGCCGGCTTAAGTACAAGAATAGAGACTCTTCTTACAGTTGGTGCTTTGAGCATTCCCTGTGACACCAGTATTAGTTTCCGATACTTCGCTGCAGGTTCAATGTATTCCTTTGACTTTCACATTGACGATGAAACACAGAAATCGCATCGGAATAAAATACAAAAGGCAAAATGCCGCCTTAAGTACAAGAATAGAGACTTTTCTTACAGTTAGTGTTTTGAGCATTCCCTGTGAGACCAGTATTACTTTCCGATACACCACTGCAGATTCAATGTATTCCTTGGACTTTCACATTGACGATGAAACACAGAAATCGCATCGGAATTAAATACAAGAAGCACAATGCCGCGTAAAGTACAAGATCAGAGACTCTTCTACAGTCTGTGCCTGGAACACTCCCTGTGAGACCAGTATTAGTTTCCGATACACCACTGCAGGTTCAATGTATTCCTTGGACATACACATTGACGATGAAACACTCAAATTACATCGGAATTAAATACAAAAGGCACAATGCCGAATTAAGTGCCAGAAGAGTGAGACTTGTCTGTGTTTTGATCGCTTCCAGTGAGAACAGTATTTGTTCCCGATACACCACTGCAGGTTCAATGTAATTCTAGGACCTTCACATAGACGATGAAACACAGAAATCGCATCGGAATTAAATACAAGAAGCACAATGAAGCGTAAAGTACAAGATCAGAGACTCTTCTACAGTCTGTGCCTTGAACCCTCCCTGTGTGACCAGTATTAGTTTCCGATGCACCACTGCAGGCTCAATGTATCCCTTGGACCTAAACATTGACGATGAAACACTGAAATTACATCAGAAGTAAATACAAAAAGCACAATGCCGCCTTTAGTGCAAGATGAGTGAGACTTCTTAGAATCTGCGCTTTGATCCTTTAATGTGAGACCAGTATTAGTTTCCGATACACGACTGCAGGTTCAAAGTATTCCTTGGACCTTCACATTGACTATGAAACACAGAAATCACATCGGAAATAAATACAAAAGGCACAATGCCGGCTTAAGTACAAGAATAGTGACTCTTCTTACAGTTAGTGCATTGAGCATTCCCTGTGAGGCCAGTATTAATTTCCGATACACCACTGCAGGTTCAATGTATTCCTTGTCATACACATTGACGATGAAACACTGAAATTACATCGGAATTAAATACAAAAGGCACAATGCCGCTTTAAGTGCAAGAGTAGAGACTCTTCTTACAGTCGGTGCTTTGAGCATTCCCTGTGAGACCAGTACTAGTTTCCGATATACGACTGCAGGTTCAGTGTATTCCTTGGACCTTCACATTGACGATGAAACACAGAAATCGCAACGGAATTAAAAACAAAAGGCACAAAGCCGCCTTAAGTACAACAATAGAGATTCTTCTTACAGTCGGTGCTTTGAGAATTCCCCGTGAGACCAGTATTAGTTTCAGATACACCACTGCAGGTTCAATGTATTCCTTGGAACATCAAGTTGACGATGAAACACAGAAATCGCATCGCAATTAAATACAAATGGCAACAATGCCGCCTTAAGTACAAGAATAGAGAATCTTCTTACATTCGGTACTTTGAGCATTCACTGTGAGACCAGTATTAGTTTCCGATACACCACTGCAGGTTCAATGTATTCCTTGGACCTTCACATTGAAGATGAAACACAGAAATCGCATCGGAATTAAATACAAATGGCACAATGCTGCCTTAATTACAAGAATAGAGACTCTTCTTACTGTCGCTGCTTTGAGCATTCCCTGTGAGACCAGTATTAGTTTCCGATACACCACTGCAGTTTCAATGTATTCCTTGGACCTTCACATTGACGATGAAACACAGAAATCGCATCGGAATTAAATACAAAAGGCAGAATTCCGCCTTAAGTACAAGAATAGAGACACTTCTTACAGTCGGTGCTTTGAGCATTCCCTCTGAGAGCAGTATTAGTTTCTGATACACCACTGCAGGTTCACGGTATTCCTTGGACCTTCACATTGACTATGAAACACAGAAATCGCATCGGAATTAAATACAATAGGCACAATTCCGCCTTAAGTACAAGAACAGAGACTCTTCTTACAGTCGGTGCTTTGAGCATTCCCTGTGAGGCCAGTATCAGTTTCCGATACACCACTGCAGGTTCAAAGTATTTCTTGGACATTCACATTGACTATGAAACACAGAAATCGCATCGGAATTAAATGCAAAAGGCACAATGCCGCCTTAAGTACAAGAATAGAGACTCTTCTTACAGTTAGTGCTTTGAGCATTCCCTGTGAGACCAGTATTAGTTTCCGATACACCACTGCAGGTTCAAAGAATTCCTTGGACTTTCACATTGACGATGAAACACAGAAATCGCATCGGAATTAAATACAAGAAGCACAATGCCGCGTAAAGTAAAGATCAGAGACTCTTCTACAGTCTGTGCCTTGAACACTCCCTGTGAGACCAGTATTAGTTTCCGATACACCACTGCAGGTTCAATGTATTCCTTGGACCTAAACATTGTCGATGAAACACAGAAATTACATCAGAAGTGAATACAAAAAGCACAATGCCGCCTTTAGTGCAAGATGAGTGAGACTTCTTAGAATCTCGCTTTGATCCTTTAATGTGAGACCAGTATTAGTTTCCGATACACGACTGCAGGTTCAAAGTATTCCTTGGACCTTCACATTGACTATGAAACACAGAAATCACATCGGAATTAAATACAAAAGGCAAGATGCCGCCTTTAGTGCAAGTTGAGTGAGACTTCTTAGAATCTGTGCTTAGAACCTTTAATGTGAGACCAGTATTAGTTTCCGATAAACGACTGCGGGTTCAAAGTATTCCTTGGACCTTCACATTGACGATGAAACACAGAAATCGCATCGGAATTAAATACAAATGGCAACAAAGCCGCCTAAAGTACAAGAATAGAGAAACTTCTTGCAGTCGGTGCTTTGAGCATTCACTGTGAGACCAGTATTAGTTTCCGACACACCACTGCAGGTTCAATATATTCCTTGGACCTTCACATTGACGATGAAACACAGAAATTACATCGGAATTAAATACAAAAGATAGAATGCCGCCTTAATGCAAGAAGAGTGAGACTTCTTAGAGTCCATTCTTTGATCCATTCCTGTGAGACCAGTATTAGTTTCCGATACACCACTGCAGGTTCAATGTATTCCTTGGACCTTCATATTGAAGATGAAACACAGAAATCGCATCGGAATTAAATACAAATGGCACAATGCCGCCTTAATTACAAGAATAGAGACTCTTCTTACAGTCGCTGCTTTGAGCATTCCCTGTGAGACCAGTATTAGTTTCCGATACACCACTGCAGTTTCAATGTATTCCTTGGTCCTTCACATTGAAACACAGAAATCGCATAGGAATTAAATACAAAGGGCACAACGCCGCCTTAAGTACAAGAATAGAGACACTTCTTACAGTTGGTGCTTTGAGCATTCCCTGTCAGACCTGTATTAGTTTCCGATACATCATTGCAGGTTCAGTGTATTCCTTGGACATTCACGTTCGCGATGAAACACAGAAATCACATCGGAATTAAATGCAAAATGCACAATGCCGCCTTAAGTACAAGAATAGAGACACTTCTTACAGTCGGTGCTATGAGGATTGCCTCTGAGAGCAGTATTAGTTTCGGATATACCACTGCAGGTTCAAGGTACTCCTTGGACCTTCACATTGACAATGAAACACAGTAATCGCATCGGAATTAAATACAAAATGCACAAGGTCGCCTTAAGTACAAGAATAGAGACTTTTCTTACAGTTGGTGCTTTGAGCAATCCCTGTGAAACCAGTATTAGTTTCCGATACACCACTGCAGGTTCCAAGTATTACTTGCAGCTTCACATTGACTATGAAACACAGAAATCGCATCGGAATTACATGCTAAAGACACAATGCCGCCTTAAGTACAAGAATAGAGACACTTCTTACAAACGGTGCTTTGAGCATTCCCTCCGAGACCAGTATTAGTTTCCGATGCACCACTGCAGGTTCAAGGTATTCCTTGGACCTTCACATTGACTATGAGACACAGATATCGCATCGGAATTAAATACAAAAGGCACAAGTCCGCCTTAAGAACAAGAATAGAGACACTTCTTACAGTCGGTGCTTTGAGCATTCCCTCTGAGAGCAGTATTAGTATCCGATACACCACTGCAGGTTCAATGTATTCCTTGGACATACACATTGACGATGAAACACTGAAATTACAAGGAAATTAAATACAAAAGGCACAATGCCGCCTTAAGTACAAGAAGAGTGAGACTTCTTAGAGTCTGTGCTTTGATCCTTTCCTGTGAGACCAGTATTAGTTTCCGATTCACCACTGTGGGTGCAATGTTTTCCTTGGACATACACATTGACGATGAAACACAGAAAACACATCGGAATTAAATACAAAATGCACAATGCCGGCTTAAGTACAAGAATAGAGACTCTTCTTACAGTTAGTGCGTTGAGCATTCCCTGTGAGGCCAGTATTAATTTCCGATACACCACTGCAGGTTCAGTGTATTCCTTGTCATACACATTGACGATGAAACACTGAAATTACATCGGAATTAAATACAAAAGGCACAATGCCGCTTTAAGTGCAAGAATAGAGACTCTTCTTACAGTCGGTGCTTTGAGCATTCCCTGTGAGACCAGTATTAGTTTCCGATATACAACTGCAGGTTCAGTGTATTCCTTGGAGCTTCACATTGACGATGAAACACAGAAATCGCAACGGAATTAAAAACAAAAGGCACAAAGCCGCCTTGAGTACAACAATAGAGATTCTTCTTACAGTCGGTGCTTTGAGAATTCCCCGTGAGACCAGTATTAGTTTCAAATACACCACTGCAGGTTCAATGTATTCCTTGGAACTTCAAGTTGACGATGAAACACAGAAATCGCATCGGAATTAAATACAAATGGCAACAATGCCGCCTTAAGTACAAGAATAGAGAATCTTCTTACATTCGGTGCTTTGAGCATTCACTGTGAGACCAGTATTAGTTTCCGATACACCACTGCAGGTTCAATGTATTCCTTGGACCTTCACATTGACGATGAAACACAGAAATTACATCGGAATTAAATACAAAAGACCGAATGCCGCCTCAATGCAAGAAGAGTGAGACTTCATAAAGTCCATTCTTTGATCCTTTCCTGTGAGACCAGTATTAGTTTCCGATACACCACTGCAGGTTCAATGTATTCCAAGGATCTTCACATTGAAGATGAAACACAGATATCGCATCGGAATTAAATACAAATGGCACAATGCTGCCCTAATTGCAAGTATAGAGACTCTTCTTACTGTCGCTGCTTTGAGCATTCCCCGTGAGACCAGTATTAGTTTCCGATACACTACTGCAGTTTCAATGTATTTCTTGGACATTCACATTGACTATGAAACACAGAAATCGCATCGGAATTAAATGCAAAAGGCACAATGTCGCCTTAAGTACAAGAAAAGAGACTCTTCTTACAGTCGGTGTTTTGAGCATTCCCTGTGAGACCAGTATTAGTTTCCGATACACCACTGCAGGTTCAAAGAATTCCTTGGAATTTCACATTGACGATGAAACACAGAAATCGCATCAGAATTAAATACAAGATGCACAATGCCGCGTAAAGTAAAGATCAGAGACTCTTCTACAGACTGTGCCTTGAACACTCCCTGTGAGACCAGTATTAGTTTCCGATACACCACTGCAGGTTCAATGTATTCCTTATACATACACATTGACGATGAAACACTGAAATTACATCGGAAGTAAATACAAATGGCACAATGCCGAATTAAGTGCCTGAAGAGTAAGACTTCTTAGTGTCTGTGTTTTGATCGCTTCCTGTGAGACCAGTATTTGTATCCTATACACCACTGCAGGTTCAATGTATTTCTTGGACCTTCACATTGACGATGAAACACAGAAATCGCATCGGAATTAAATACAAGAAGCACAATGCCGCGTAAAGTACAAGATCAGAGACTCTTCTACAGTTTGTGCCTTCAACACTCCCTGTGTGACCAGTATTAGTTTCCGATGCACCACTGCATGCTCAATGTATTCCTTGGACCTAAACATTGACGATGAAACACAAAAATTACATCGGAATAAAATACAAAAGGCACAATGCCGCCTTTAGTGCAAGATGAGTGAGACTTCTTAGAATCTGTGCTTAGAACCTTTAATGTGAGACCAGTATTAGTTTCCGATACATTACTGCAGGTTCAAAGTATTCCTTGGACCTTCACATTGACTATGAAACACAGAAATCGCATCGGAATTAAATACAAAAGGCACAAAGCCGCCTTAAGTACAACAATAGAGACACTTCTTACAGTCGGTGCTGTGGGCATTCCCTCTTAGAGCAGTATTAGTTTCTGATACACCACTGCAGGTTCAAGGTATTCCTTGGACCTTCACATTGACTATGAAACACAGAAATCGCATCGGAATGAAATGCAAAAGGCACCAGGCCGCCTTATGTACAAGAACAGAGACTCTTCTTACAGCCGGTGCTTTGAGCATTCCCTGTGAGGCCAGTATTAGTTTCCGACACACCACTGCAGGTTCAAAGTATTTCTTGGACATTCACATTGACTATGAAACACAGAAATCGCATCGGAATTAAATGCAAAAGACACAATGCCGCCTTAAGTACAAGAATAGAGACTCTTCTTACAGTCGGTGTTTTGAGCGTTCCCTGTGAGAGCAGTATTAGTTTCCGATTCACCACTGCAGGTTCAATGTATTCCTTGGACCTTCACATTGACGATGAAACACAGATATCGAATCGGAATTAAATACAAAAGGCACAATGCCGCCTTAAGTACAAGAATAGAGACTCTTCTTACAGTCAGTGCTTTGAGCATTCCCTGTAAGACCAGTATTAGGTTTCCGATACACCACTGCAGGTTCAATGTATTCCTTGGACATACACATTGACGATGAAACACTGAAATTACATCGGAATTAAATACAAAAGGCACAATGCCGCCTTAAGTGCTAGAAGAGAGAGACTTCTTAGAGTCGGTGACTTGATCCTCTCCTGTGAGACCAGTATTAGTTTCCGATACACCACTGCCGGTTCAATGTATTCCTTGGACCTTCACATCGACGATGAAACACAGAAATCGCATCGGAATTAAATACAAAATGCACAAGGCCGCCTTAAGTACAAGAATAGAGACTCTTCTTACAGTTGGTGCCTTGAGCATTCCCTGTCAGACCAGTATTAGTTTCCGATACATCATTGCAGGTTCAATGTATTCCTTGGACATTCACGTTCGCGATGAAACACAGAAATCGCATCGGAATTAAATACAAAATGCACAAGGCCGCCTTAAGTACAAGAATAGAGACTCTTCTTACAGTTGGTGCTTTGAGCATTCCCTGTGAAACCAGTATTAGTTTCCGATACACCACTGCAGGTTCCAAGTATTCCTTGCAGCTTCACATTGACTATGAGACACAGATATCGCATCGGAATTAAATACAAAAGGCACAAGTCCGCCTTAAGAACAAGAATAGAGACACTTCCTACAGTCGGTGCTTTGAGCATTCCCTCTGAGAGCAGTATTAGTATTCGATACACCACTGCAGGTTCAATGTATTCCTTGGACATACACATTGACGATGAAACACTGAAATTACAACGAAATTAAATACAAAAGGCACAATGCCGCCTTAAGTGCAAGAAGAGTGAGACTTCTTAGAGTCTGTGCATTGGTCCTTTCCTGTGAGACCAGTATTAGTTTCCGATTCACCACTGTGGGTGCAATGTTTTCCTTGGACATACACATTGACGATGAAACACAGAAATTACATCGGAATTAAGTACAAAAGGCACGATGCCGCCTTAAGTGCAAGAAGAGTGAGACTTCTTAGAGTCTGTGCTTTGATCCTTTCCAGTGAAACCAGTATTAGATTCCAATACACCACTGCAGGTTCAATGTATTCCTTGGATACACACATTGACCATCAAACACTGAAATTTCTTCGGAATTAAATACAAATGGCACAATACCGCCTTAAGTGCAAGAAGAGTGAGACTTCTTAGTCTGTTCTTTGATCCTTTCCTCTGAGACCAGAATTAGTTTCCGATACACCACTGCAGGTTCAATGTATTCCTTGGAGCTTCACATTGACGATGAAACACAGAAATCGCATCGGAATTAAATATAAGAAGCACAATGCCGCGTAAAGGACAAGATCAGAGACTCCTCTACAGTCTGTGCCTTGAACACTGCCTGTGAGAACAGTATTAGTTTCCGATACACCACTGCAGGTACAATGTATTCCTTGGAACTTCAAGTTGACGATGAAACACAGAAATCGCATCGGAATTAAATACAAATGGCAATAATGCCGCCTTAAGTACAAGAATAGAGAATCTTCTTACAGTCGGTGCTTTGAGCATTCACTGTGAGACCAGTATTAGTTTCAGACACACCACTGTAGGTTCAATATATTCCTTGGACCTCCACATTGACGATGAAACACATAAATTACATCGGAATTAAATACAAAAGAAAGAATGCCGCCTTAATGGAAGAAGAGTGAGACTTCTTAGAGTCCATTCTTTGATCCTATCCTGTGAGACCAGTATTAGTTGCCGATACACCACTGCAAGTTCAATGTATTCCTTGGCCCTTCACATTGATGATGAAAAACAGAAATCGCATCGGAATTAAATACAAATGGCACAATGCCGCCTTAATTACCAGAATAGAGACTCTTCTTACAGTCGCTGCTTTGAGCATTCCCTGTGAGACCAGTATTAGTTTCCGATACATCATTGCAGGTTCAGTGTATTCCTTGGACATTCACGTTCGCGATGAAACACAGAAATCACATCGGAATTAAATGCAAAATGCACAATGCCGCCTTAAGTACAAGAATAGAGACACTTCTTACAGTCGGTGCTATGAGGATTGCCTCTGAGAGCAGTATTAGTTTCAAATATACCACTGCAGGTTCAAGGTACTCCTTGGACCTTCACATTGACAATGAAACACAGAAATCGCATCGGAATTAAATACAAAATGCACAAGGTCGCCTTAAGTACAAGAATAGAGACTTTTCTTACAGTTGGTGCTTTGAGCAATCCCTGTGAAACCAGTATTAGTTTCCGATACACCACTGCAGGTTCCAAGTATTACTTGCAGCTTCACATTGACTATGAAACACAGAAATCGCATCGGAATTACATGCTAAAGACACAATGCCGCCTTAAGTACAAGAATAGAGACACTTCTTACAAACGGTGCTTTGAGCATTCCCTCCGAGACCAGTATTAGTTTCCGATGCACCACTGCAGGTTCAAGGTATTCCTTGGACCTTCACATTGACTATGAGACACAGATATCGCATCGGAATTAAATACAAAAGGCACAAGTCCGCCTTAAGAACAAGAATAGAGACACTTCTTACAGTCGGTGCTTTGAGCATTCCCTCTGAGAGCAGTATTAGTATCCGATACACCACTGCAGGTTCAATGTATTTCTTGGACCTTCACATTGACGATGAAACACAGAAATCGCATCGGAATTAAATACAAGAAGCACAATGCCGCGTAAAGTACAAGATCAGAGACTCTTCTACAGTTTGTGCCTTCAACACTCCCTGTGTGACCAGTATTAGTTTCCGATGCACCACTGCATGCTCAATGTATTCCTTGGACCTAAACATTGACGATGAAACACAAAAATTACATCGGAATGAAATACAAAAGGCACAATGCCGCCTTTAGTGCAAGATGAGTGAGACTTCTTAGAATCTGTGCTTAGAACCTTTAATGTGAGACCAGTATTAGTTTCCGTAACATTACTGCAGGTTCAAAGTATTCCTTGGACCTTCACATTGACTATGAAACACAGAAATCGCATCGGAATGAAATGCAAAAGGCACCAGGCCGCCTTTGGTACAAGAACAGAGACTCTTCTTACAGCCGGTGCTTTGAGCATTCCCTGTGAGGCCAGTATTAGTTTCCGATACACCACTGCAGGTTCAGTGTATTCCTTGTCATACACATTGACGATGAAACACTGAAATTACATCGGAATTAAATACAAAAGGCACAATGCCGCTTTAAGTGCAAGAATAGAGACTCTTCTTACAGTCGGTGTTTTGAGCATTCCCTGTGAGACCAGTATTAGTTTCCGATATACAACTGCAGGTTCAGTGTATTCCTTGGACCTTCACATTGACGATGAAACACAGAAATCGCAACGGAATTAAAAACAAAAGGCACAAAGCCGCCTTGAGTACAACAATAGAGATTCTTCTTACAGTCGGTGCTTTGAGAATTCCCCGTGAGACCAGTATTAGTTTCAAATACACCACTGCAGGTTCAATGTATTCCTTGGAACTTCAAGTTGACGATGAAACACAGCAATCGCATCGGAATTAAATACAAATGGCAACAATGCCGCCTTAAGTACAAGAATAGAGAATCTTCTTACATTCGGTGCTTTGAGCATTCACTGTGAGACCAGTATTAGTTTCCGATACACCACTGCAGGTTCAATGTATTCCTTGGACCTTCACATTGACGATGAAACACAGAAATTACATCGGAATTAAATACAAAAGACCGAATGCCGCCTTAATGCAAGAAGAGTGAGACTTCTTAAAGTCCATTCTTTGATCCTTTCCTGTGAGACCAGTATTAGTTTCCGATACACCACTGCAGGTTCAATGTATTCCATGGATCTTCACATTGAAGATGAAACACAGATATCGCATCGGAATTTAATACAAATGGCACAATGCTGCCCTAATTGCAAGAATAGAGACTCTTCTTACTGTCGCTGCTTTGAGCATTCCCTGTGAGACCAGTATTAGTTTCCGATACACTACTGCAGTTTCAATGTATTTCTTGGACATTCACATTGACTATGAAACACAGAAATCGCATCGGAATTAAATGCAAAAGGCACAATGTCGCCTTAAGTACAAGAAAAGAGACTCTTCTTACAGGCGGTGTTTTGAGCATTCCCTGTGAGACCAGTATTAGTTTCCGATACACCACTGCAGGTTCAAAGAATTCCTTGGACTTTCACATTGACGATGAAACACAGAAATCACATCAGAATTAAATACAAGATGCACAATGCCGCGTAAAGTAAAGATCAGAGACTCTTCTACAGACTGTGCCTTGAACACTCCCTGTGAGACCAGTATTAGTTTCCGATACACCACTGCAGGTTCAGTGTATTCCTTATACATACACATTGACGATGAAACACTGAAATTACATCGGAAGTAAATACAAAAGGCACAATGCCGAATTAAGTGCCTGAAGAGTAAGACTTCTTAGTGTCTGTGTTTTGATCGTTTCCTGTGAGACCAGTATTTGTTTCCTATACACCACTGCAGGTTCAATGTATTTCTTGGACCTTCACATTGACGATGAAACACAGAAATCGCATCGGAATTAAATACAAGAAGCACAATGCCGCGTAAAGTACAAGATCAGAGACTCTTCTACAGTTTGTGCCTTCAACACTCCCTGTGTGACCAGTATTAGTTTCCGATGCACCACTGCATGCTCAATGTATTCCTTGGACCTAAACATTGACGATGAAACACAAAAATTACATCGGAATGAAATACAAAAGGCACAATGCCGCCTTTAGTGCAAGATGAGTGAGACTTCTTAGAATCTGTGCTTAGAACCTTTAATGTGAGACCAGTATTAGTTTCCGTAACATTACTGCAGGTTCAAAGTATTCCTTGGACCTTCACATTGACTATGAAACACAGAAATCGCATCGGAATGAAATGCAAAAGGCACCAGGCCGCCTTTGGTACAAGAACAGAGACTCTTCTTACAGCCGGTGCTTTGAGCATTCCCTGTGAGGCCAGTATTAGTTTCCGACACACCACTGCAGGTTCAAAGTATTTCTTGGTCATTCACATTGACTATGAAACACAGAAATCGCATCGGAATTAAATGCAAAAGACACAATGCCGCCTTAAGTACAAGAATAGAGACTCTTCTTACTGTCGGTGTTTTGAGCGTTCCCTGTGAGAGCAGTATTAGTTTCCGATTCACCACTGCAGGTTCAATGTATTCCTTGGACCTTCACATTGACGATGAAACACAGATATCGAATCGGAATTAAATACAAAAGGCACAATGCCGCCTTAAGTACAAGAATAGAGACTCTTCTTACAGTCAGTGCTTTGAGCATTCCCTGTAAGACCAGTATTAGGTTTCCGATACACCACTGCAGGTTCAATGTATTCCTTGGACATACACATTGACGATGAAATACTGAAATATCATCGGAATTAAATACAAAAGGCACAATGCCGCCTTAAGTGCTAGAAGAGAGAGACTTCTTAGAGTCTGTGACTTGATCCTTTCCTGTGAGACCAGTATTAGTTTCCGATACACCACTGCCGGTTCAATGTATTCCTTGGACCTTCACATCGACGATGAAACACAGAAATTGCATCGGAATTAAATACAAAATGCACAAGGCCGCCTTAAGTACAAGAATAGAGACTCTTCTTACAGTTGGTGCTTTGAGCATTCCCTGTCAGACCAGTATTAGTTTCCGATACATCATTGCAGGTTCAATGTATTCCTTGGACATTCACGTTGGCGATGAAACACAGAAATCACATCGGAATTAAATGCAAAATGCACAATGCCGCCTTAAGCACAAGAATAGAGACACTTCTTGCAGTCGGTGCTTTGAGGATTGCCTCTGAGAGCAGTATTAGTTTCCGATATACCACTGCAGGTACAAGGTACTCCTTGGATCTTCTCATTGACAATGAAACACAGAAATCGCATCGGAATTAAATACAAAATGCACAAGGTCGCCTTAAGTACAAGAATAGAGACTCTTCTTACAGTTGGTGCTTTGAGCATTCCCTGTGAAACCAGTATTAGTTTCCGATACACCACTGCAGGTTCCAAGTATTCCTTGCAGCTTCACATTGACTATGAGACACAGATATCGCATCGGAATTAAATACAAAAGGCCCAAGTCCGCCTTAAGAACAAGAATAGAGACACTTCTTACAGTCGGTGCTTTGAGCATTCCCTCTGAGAGCAGCATTAGTATCCGATACACCACTGCAGGTTCAATGTATTCCTTGGACATACACATTGACGATGAAACACTGAAATTACAACGAAATTAAATACAAAAGGCACAATGCCGCCTTAAGTGCAAGAAGAGTGAGACTTCTTAGAGTCTGTGCATTGGTCCTTTCCTGTGAGACCAGTATTAGTTTCCGATTCACCACTGTGGGTGCAATGTTTTCCTTGGACATACACATTGACGATGAAACACAGAAATTACATCGGAATTAAATACAAAAGGCACATTGCCGCCTTAGGTGCAAGAAGAGTGGGACTTCTTAGAGTCTGTGCATTGGTCCTTTCCTGTGAGACCAGTATTAGTTTCCGATTCACCACTGTGGGCTCAATGTATTCCTTGGACCTACTCATTGACGATGAAACACAGAACTTACATCGGAATTTAATACAAAAGGCACAATTCCGTCTTAAGTACAAGAATAGTGACACTTCTTACAGTCTGTGATTTGAGCATTCCCTGTGAGACAAGTATTAGATACCGAAGCACCAATGCAGGATTAATGTATCCCTTGCACCCACACATAGACGATGAAACACAGATATTTCGTTGGAATTAAATACAAAAGGCACGATGCCGCCTTAAGTGCAAGAAGAGTGAGACTTCTTAGAGTCTGTGCTTTGATCCTTTCCAGTGAAACCAGTATTAGTTTCCAATACACCACTGCAGGTTCAATGTATTCCTTGGATACACACATTGACCATCAAACACTGAAATTTCTTCGGAATTAAATACAAAAGGCACAATACCGCCTTAAGTGCAAGAAGAGTGAGACTTCTTAGTCTGTTCTTTGATCCTTTCCTCTGAGACCAGTATTAGTTTCCGATACACCACTGCAGGTTCAATGTATTCCTTGGAGCTTCACATTGACGATGAAACACAGAAATCGCATCGGAATTAAATATAAGAAGCACAATGCCGCGTAAAGGACAAGATCAGAGACTCCTCTACAGTCTGTGCCTTGAACACTGCCTGTGAGAACAGTATTAGTTTCCGATACACCACTGCAGGTTCAATGTATTCCTTGATCATACACATTGACGATGAAACATTCAAATTACATCGGAATTAAATACAAAAGGCACAATGCCGCCTTAAGTGCCAGAAGAGTGAGACTTCTTAGTGTCTGTGCTTCGATCCTTTCCTGTGAGACCTGTATTAGTTTCCGATTCACCACTGCAGGCACAATTTATTCCTTGGACCTACTCATTGACGATTAAACACAGAACTTACATCGGAATTAAATACAAAAGGCACAATTCCGTCTTAAGTGCAAGAATAGTGACTCTACTACAGTCTGTGCCTTGAACACTCCCTGTGTGACCAGTATAAGTTTCTGATGCACCACTGGAGGTTCAATGTATTCCTTGGACCTAAACATTGACGATGAAACACAGAAAATACATCGGAATTAAATACAAAAGGCACAATGCCGCCTTTAGTGCAAGATGAGTGAGACTTCTTAGTATCTGTGCTTTGATCCTTTAATGTGAGACCCATATTAGTTTCCGATACACCACTGCAGGTTCAATGTATTCCTTGGACCTTCACATTGACGATGAAACACAGAAATCGCATTGGAATTAAATACAAGAAGCACAATACCGCGTAAAGTACAAGATCAGAGACTCTTCAACAGTCTGTGCCTTGAACACTCCCTGTGAGACCAGTATTGGTTTCCGATACACCACTGCAGGCTCAATGTATTCCTTGGACCTACACATTGACGATGAAACACAGAAATTACATCGGAATTAAATACAAAAGGAACAAAACCGCTTTAAGTACAAGAATAGTGACTCTTCTTACAGTCGCTGCTTTGAGCATTCCCTGTGAGACCAGTATTAGTTTCCGATACACCACTGCAGTTTCAATGTATTCCTTGGACCCTCACATTGACGACGAAACACAGAAATCGCATCGGAATTAAATACAACAGGCACAATTCCGCCTTAAGTACAAGAATGGAGACACTTCTTACAGTCGGTGCTGTGGGCATTCCCTCTTAGAGCAGTATTAGTTTCTGATACACCACTGCAGGTTCAAGGTATTCCTTGGACCTTCACATTGACTATGAAACACAGAAATCGCACCGGAATGAAATGCAAAAGGCACCAGGCCGCCTTATGTACAAGAACAGAGACTCTTCTTACAGCCGGTGCTTTGAGCATTCCCTGTGAGGCCAGTATTAGTTTCCGACACACCACTGCAGGTTCAAAGTATTTCTTGGACATTCAAATTGACTATGAAACACAGAAATCGCATCAGAATTAAATGCAAAAGACACAATGCCGCCTTAAGTACAAGAATAGAGACTCTTCTTACAGTCGGTGTTTTGAGCGTTCCCTGTGAGAGCAGTATTAGTTTCCGATTCACCACTGCAGGTTCAATGTATTCCTTGGACCTTCACATTGACGATGAAACACAGATATCGAATCGGAATTAAATACAAAAGGCACAATGCCGCCTTAAGTACAAGAATAGAGACTCTTCTTACAGTCGGTGCTTTGAGCATTCCCTGTAAGACCAGTATTAGGTTTCCGATACACCACTGCAGGTTCAATGTATTCCTTGGACATACACATTGACGATGAAATACTGAAATTACATCGGAATTAAATACAAAAGGCACAATGCCGCCTTAAGTGCTAGAAGAGAGAGACTTCTTAGAGTCTGTCACTTGATCCTTTCCTGTGAGACCAGTATTAGTTTCCGATACACCACTGCCGGTTCAATGTATTCCTTGGACCTTCACATCGACGATGAAACACAGAAATCGCATAGGAATTTAATACAAAATGCACAAGGCCGCCTTAAGTACAAGAATAGAGACTCTTCTTACAGTTGGTGCTTTGAGCATTCCCTGTCAGACCAGTATTAGTTTCCGACACATCATTGCAGGTTCAATGTATTCCTTGGACATTCACGTTCGCGATGAAACACAAAAATCACATCGGAATTAAATGCTAAATGCACAATGCCGCCTTAAGTACAAGAATAGAGACACTTCTTGCAGTCGGTGCTTTGAGGATTGCCTCTGAGAGCAGTATTAGTTTCCGATATACCACTGCAGGTTCAAGGTACTCCTTGGATCTTCACATTGACAATGAAACACAGAAATCGCATCGGAATTAAATACAAAATGCACAAGGTCGCCTTAAGTACAAGAATAGAGACTCTTCTTACAGTTGGTGCTTCGAGCATTCCCTGTGAAACCAGTATTAGTTTCCGATACACCATTGCAGGTTCCAAGTATTCCTTGCAGCTTCACATTGACTATGAGACACGGATATCGCATCGGAATTAAATACAAAAGGCACAAGTCCGCCTTAAGAACAAGAATAGAGACACTTCTTACAGTCGGTGCTTTGAGCATTCCCTCTGAGAGCAGTATTAGTATCCGAAACACCACTGCAGGTTCAATGTATTCCTTGGACATACACATTGACGATGAAACACTGAAATTACAACGAAATTAAATACAAAAGGCACAATGCCGCCTTAAGTGCAAGAAGAGTGAGACTTCTTAGAGTCTGTGCATTGGTCCTTTCCTGTGAGACCAGTATTAGTTTCCGATTCACCACTGTGGGTGCAATGTTTTCCTTGGACATACACATTGACGATGAAACACAGAAATTACATCGGAATTAAATACAAAAGGCACATTGCCGCCTTAGGTGCAAGATGAGTGGGACTTCTTAGAGTCTGTGCATTGGTCCTTTCCTGTGAGACCAGTATTAGTTTCCGATTCACCACTGTAGGCTCAATATATTCCTTGGACCTACTCATTGACGATGAAACACAGAACTTACATCGGAATTTAATACAAAAGGCACAATTCCGTCTTAAGTACAAGAATAGTGACACTTCTTACAGTCTGTGATTTGAGCATTCCCTGTGAGACAAGTATTAGATACCGAAGCACCAATGCAGGATTAATGTATCCCTTGCACCCACACATAGACGATGAAACACAGAAAATTCGTTGGAATTAAATACAAAAGGCACGATGCCGCCTTAAGTGCAAGAAGAGTGAGACTTCTTAGAGTCTGTGCTTTGATCCTTTCCAGTGAAACCAGTATTAGTTTCCAATACACCACTGCAGGTTCAATGTATTCCTTGGATACACACATTGACCATCAAACACTGAAATTTCTTCGGCATTAAATACAAAAGGCACAATACCGCCTTATGTGCAAGAAGAGTGAGACTTCTTAGTCTGTTCTTTGATCCTTTCCTCTGAGACCAGTATTATTTTCCGATACACCACTGCACGTTCAATGTATTCCTTGGAGCTTCACATTGACGATGAAACACAGAAATCGCATCGGAATTAAATATAAGAAGCACAATGCCGCGTAAAGGACAAGATCAGAGACTCCTCTACAGTCTGTGCCTTGAACACTCCCTGTGAGAACAGTATTAGTTTCCGATACACCACTGCAGGTTCAATGTATTCCTTGATCATACACATTGACGATGAAACATTCAAATTACATCGGAATTAAATACAAAAGGCACAATGCCGCCTTAAGTGCCAGAAGAGTGAGACTTCTTAGTGTCTGTGTTTCGATCCTTTCCTGTGAGACCTGTATTAGTTTCCGATTCACCACTGCAGGCACAATTTATTCCTTGGACCTACTCATTGACGATTAAACACAGAACTTACATCGGAATTAAATACAAAAGGCACAATTCCGTCTTAAGTGCAAGAATAGTGACTCTACTACAGTCTGTGCCTTGAACACTCCCTGTGTGACCAGTATAAGTTTCCGATGCACCACTGGAGGTTCAATGTATTCCTTGGACCTTCACATTGACGATGAAACACAGAAAATACATCGGAATTAAATACAAAAGGCACAATGCCGCCTTTAGTGCAAGATGAGTGAGACTTCTTAGTATCTGTGCTTTGATCCTTTAATGTGAGACCCATATTAGTTTCCGATACACCACTGCAGGTTCAATGTATTCCTTGGACCTTCACATTGACGATGAAACACAGAAATCGCATCGGAATTAAATACAAGAAGCACAATACCGCGTAAAGTACAAGATCAGAGACTCTTCAACAGTCTGTGCCTTGAACACTCCCTGTGAGACCAGTATTGGTTTCCGATACACCACTGCAGGCTCAATGTATTCCTTGGACCTACACATTGACGATGAAACACAGAAATTACATCGGAATTAAATACAAAAGGAACAAAACCGCCTTAAGTACAAGAATAGTGACTCTTCTTACAGTCTGTGATTTGAGCATTCCCTGTGAGACCAGTTTGAGATACCGATGCACCAATGCAGGATTAATGTATTACTTGGTCCCACACATTGACGATGAAACACAGAGATTGCATTGGATTTAAATACAAAAGGCCAAATGCCGCCATAAGTACACAAATAGTGACTCTTCTTACAGTCTGTGCAATGAGCATTCCGTGTGAGACCAGTATTAGTTTCCGATAAACCACTGCAGGTTCAATGTATTAATTGGACCTTCACATTGACGATGAAACACAGATATTGCATCTCAATTAAATACAAAAGCCACAATGCCGCCTTATGTACAAGAAGAGAGACTCTTCTATGAGTCTATACTTCGACCGTTTTCTGTGAGACCAGTACTAGAATCCGATGCACCACTGAAGGTTTAATGCATAACTCGGACCTTCACACTGACGATGAAACACAGAAATCGCATCGGAATTAAATATAAGAAGCACAATGCTGCGTAAAGGACAAGATCAGAGACTCTTCTACAGTCTGTGCCTTGAACACTCCCTGTGAGAACAGTATTAGTTTCCGATACACTACTGCAGGTTCAATGTATTCCTTGATCATACACATTGACGATGAAACACTCAAATTACTTCGGAATTAAATACAAAAGGCACAATGCCGCCTTAAGTGCCAGCAGAGTGAGACTTCTTAGTGTCTGTGCTTCGATCCTTTCCTGTGAGACCTGTATTAGTTTCCGATTCACCACTGCAGGCACAATTTATTCCTTGGACCTACTCATTGACGATGAAACACAGAACTTACATCGGAATTAAATACAAAAGGCAAAATTCCGTCTTAAGTACCAGAATAGTGACTCTTCTACAGTCTGTGCCTTGAACACTCCCTGTGTGACCAGTATTAGTTTCCGATGCACCACTGGACATTCATTGTATTCCTTGGACCTAAACATTGACGATGAAACACAGAAATTACATCGGAATTAAATACAAAAGGCACAATGCCGACTTTAGTGCAAGATGAGTGAGACTTCTTAGTATCTGTCCTTTGATCCTTTAATGTGAGGCCAGTATTAGTTCCGATACAAAACTGCAGGGTCAATGTATTCCTTGGACCTTCACATTGACGATGAAACACAGAAATCACATCGGAATTAAATACAAGAAGCACAATGCCGCGTAAAGTAGAAGATCAGAGACTCTTAAACAGTCTGTGCCTTGAACACTCCCTGTGAGACCAGTACTAGTTTCCGATACACCACTGCAGGCTCAATGTATTCCTTGGACCTACACATTGACGATGAAACACAGAAATTACATCGGAATTAAATACAAAATGCACAAAACCGATTTAAGTACAAGAATAGTGACTCTTCTTACAGTCTGTGATTTAAGCATTCCCTGTGAGACCAGTTTGAGATACCGATGCACCAATGCAGGATTAATGTATTACTTGGTCCCACACATTGACGATGAAACACAGAGATTGCATTGGATTTAAATACAAAAGGCAAAATGCCGCCGTAAGTACACAAATAGTGACTCTTCTTACAGTCTGTGCAATGAGCATTCCGTGTGAGACAAGTATTAGTTTCCGATAAACCACTGCAGGTTCAATGTATCAATTGGACCTTCACATTGACGATGAAACGCAGATATTGCATCGCAATTAAATACAAAAGCCACATGCCGCCTTATGTACAAGAAGAGAGACTCTTCTATGAGTCTATACTTTGACCGTTTTCTGTGAGACCAATACTAGAATCCGATGTTCCACTGAAGGTTTAATGCATAACTCGGACCTTCACATTGACGATGAAACACAGAAATCGCATCGGAATTAAATTTAAAAGGCACTATGCCGCCTTAAGTACAAGAATAGAGACTCTTGTTACAGTCAGTGCTTTGAGCATTCCCTGTGAGACGAGTATTAGTTTCCGATACACCACTGCAGGTTCAATGTATTCCTTGGACCTTCACATGGACGATGAAACACAGAAATCGCATCGGAATTAAATACAAAAGGCACAATGCCGGTTTAAGTACAAGAATAGAGACTCTTCTTACTGTTAGTGCTTTGAGCATTCCCTGTGAGACCAGTATTAGTTTCCGATTCACCACTGTAGGTTCAATGTATTCCTTGGACATACACATTGACGAAGAAACAGTGATATTACATCGGAATTAAATACAAAAGGCACAATGCCGCCTTAAGTGCAAGAAGAGTAAGACTTCTTAGAGTCTGTGCTTTGATCTTTTCCTGTGAGACCAGTATTAGTTTCCGATACACCACTGTAGGTTCAATGTATTCCTTGGACCTTTACATTGACGATGAAACACATAAATCGCATGGGAATTAAAGACAAGAAGCACAATGCCGCGTAAAGTACAAGATCGGAGACTCTTCTACAGTCTGTGCCTTGAACACTCCCTGTGACACCAGTATTTGTTTCCGATACACCACTGCAGGTTCAATGTATTCCTTGGACCTTCACATTGACGATGAAACACAGAAACTACATCGGAATTAAATACAAAAGAAAGAATGCCGCCTTAATGCAAGAAAAGTGAGACATCTTAGAGTCCATTCTTTGATCCTTTCCTGTGAAACCAGAATTAGTTTCCGATACACCACTGCAGGTTCAATGTATTCCTTGGACCTTCACATTGAAGATGAAACACAGAAATCGCATCGGAATTAAATACAAATGGCACAATGCCGCCTTAATTACAAGTATAAAGACTCTTCTTACAGTCGCTGCTTTGAGCATTCCCTGTGAGACCAGTATTAGTTTCCGATACACCACTGCAGGTTCAGTGTATTCCTTCGACCTTCACATTGACGATGAAACACAGAAATCGCATCGGAATTAAATACAAAAGGCCCAATGCCGCCTTAAGTACAAGAATAGAGACTCTTCTTACAGACGTTGCTTTGAGCATTCCCTGTGAGACCAGTATTAGTTTCCGATACACCACTGCAGGTTCAATGTATTCCTTGGACATACACATTGACGATGAAATACTGAAATTACATCGGAATTAAATACAAAAGGCACAATGCCTAAGTGCTAGAAGAGTGAGACTTCTTAGTGTCTGTGTTTTGATCGTTTCCTGTGAGACCAGTATTTGTTTCCGATACACCACTGCAGGTTCAATGTATTTTTTGGACCTTCACATTGACGATGAAACACAGAAATCGCATCGGAATAAATACAAGAAGCACTATGCCGCGTAAAGTACAAGATCAGAGACTCTTCTACAGTCTGTGCCTTGAACACTCCCTGTGTGACCAGAATTAGTTTCCGATGCACCACTGCAGGCTCAATGTATTCCATGGACCTAAACATTGACGATGAAACACAGAAATTACATAGGAATTAAATACAAAAGGCACAATGCTGCCTTTAGTGCATGATGAGTGAGACTTCTTAGAACCTGTGTTTTGATCCTTTAATGTGAGACCAGTATTAGTTTCCGATACATGACTGCAGGCTTAAAGTATTCCTTGGACCTTCACATTGACTATGAAACACAGAAATCGCATCGGAATTAAATACAAAAGGCACAATGCCGGCTTAAGTACAAGAATAGAGGCTCCTCTTACAGTTAGTGCTTTGAGCATTTCCTGTGAGGCCAGTATTAATTTCCGATACACCACTGCAGGTTCAATGTATTCCTTGGACATACACATTGACGATGAAATATTGAAATTACATCGGAATTAAATACAAAAGGCACAATGCCGCCTTAAGTGCTAGAAGAATGAGGCTTCTTAGAGTCTGTGCCTTGATCCTTTCCTGTGAGACCAGTATTAGTTTCCGATACACCACTGCAGGTTCAAGGTATTCCTTGGACCTTCACGTTCACGATGAAACACAGAAATCGCATCGGAAATAAATGCAAAAGGCACAATGCCGCCCCAAGTACAAGAATAGAGACACTTCTTACAGTCGGTGCTTTGAGTATTGCCTCTGAGAGCAGTATTAGTTTCCAATACACCACTGCAGGTTCAAGGTATTCCTTGGACATTCACATTGACCATGAAACACAGAAATCGCATCGGAATTAAATACAAAATGCACAAGGCCGCCTTTAGTCCATGAATAGAGACTCTTCTTACAGTCGGTGCATTGAGCATTCCCTGTGAGACCAGTATTAGTTTCCGATACACCACTGCAGGTTCAAAGTATTCCTTGGACCTTCACATTGACTATGAAACACAGTAATCGCATCGGAATTAAATACAAAAGGCACAATGCCGACTTAAGTCCAAGAATAGAGACTCTTCTTACAGTTGGTGCTTTGAGCATTCCCTGTGAGACCAGTAATAGTTTCCGATACATCACTGCAGGTTCAATATATTCCTTGGCCATTCACTTTGACGATGAAACACAGAAAACGCATCGGAATTAAATACAAAAGGCACAATGCCGCCATAAGTACAGGAATGGAGACTCTTCTTGCAGTCGGAGCTTTGAGCATTCCCTGTGAGACCAGTATTAGTTTCCGATACACCACTGCAGGTTCAATGTATTCCTTGGACATACACAATGACGATGAAGCAGTGAAATTACATCGGAATCAAATACAAAAGACACAATGCCGCCTTAATGCAAGAAGAGTGAGACTTCTTAGAGTCCATTCTTTGATCCTTTCCTGTGAGACCAGTATTAGTTTCCGATACTCCACTGCAGGTTCAAAGTATTCCTTGGACCTTCACATTGACTATGAAACACAGAAATCGCATCGGAATTAAATACAAAAGGCACAATGCCGGCTTAAGTACAAGAATAGAGACTCTTCTTACAGTTAGTGCTTTGAGCATTCCTTGTGAGACCAGTATTAGTTTCCGATACACCACTGCAGGTTCAATGTATTCCTTGGACCTTCACATTGACGATGAAACACAAAAATCGCATCGGAATTATATACAAAAGGCACAATGCCGTCTTAATTACAAGAATAGAGACTCTTCTTACAGTCGGTGTTTTGAGCATTCCCTGTGAGGCCAGTATGAGTTTCCGATACACCACTGCAGGTTCAATGTATTCCTTGGACCTTCACGATCACGATGAAACACAGAAATCGCATCGGAATTAAATGCAAAAGGCACAATGCCGCCTTAAGTACAAGAATAGAGACACTTCTTACAGTCGGTGCTTGGAGCATTGCTTCTGAGAGCAGTATTAGTTTCCGATACACCACTGCAGGTTCAAGGTATTCCTTGGTCCTTCACATCGACTATGAAACACAGAAATCACATCGGAATTAAATACAAAAGGCAGAAGGCCGCCTTAAGTACAAGAATAGAGGCTCTTCTTACAGTTGGTGCTTTGAGCATTCCTTGTGAGACCAGTATTAGTTTCCGATACACCACTGCATGTTCAAAGTATTCCTTGCACCTTCACATTGACTATGAAACACAGAAATCGCATCGGAATTAAATACAAAAGACACAATGCCGCCTTAAGTACAAGAATAGAGTCACTTCTTACAAGCGGTGCTTTGAGCATTCCCTCCGAGACCAGTATTAGTTTCCGATACACCACTGCAGGTTCAAGGTATTCCTTGGACCTTAACATTGACTATGAAACACAGATATCGCATCGGAATTAAATACAAAAGGCACAATGCCGGCTTAAGTACAAGAATAAAGACTCCTCTTACAGTTAGTGCTTTGAGCATTCCCTGAGAGGCCAGTATTAATTTCCGATACACCACTGCAGGTTCAATGTATTCCTTGTCATACACATTGACGATGAAACACTGAAATTACATCGGAATTGAATACAAAAGGCTCTATGCCGCCTTAAGTGCAAGAATAGAGACTCTTCTTACAGTCGGTGCTTTGAGCATTCCCTGTGAGACCAGTATTAGTTTCCGATACACAACTGCAGGTTCAGTGTATTCCTTGGACCTTCACATTGACGATGAAACACAGAAATCGCATCGGAATTGAATACAAAAGGCACAAAGCCGCCTTAAGTACAACAATAGATATTCTTCTTACAGTCGGAGCTTTGAGCATTCCCTGTGAGACCAGTATTAGTTTCCGACACACCACTGCAGGTTCAATATATTCCTTGGACCTTCACCTTGACGATGAAACACAGAAATTACATCGGAATTAAATACAAAGGAAAGAATGCCGCCTTAATGCAAGAAAAGTGAGACATCTTAGAGTCCATTCTTTGATCCTTTCCTGTGAGACCAGTATTAGTTTCCGATACACCAATGCAGGTTCAATGTATTCTTTGCACCTTCACATTGAAGATGAAACACAGAAATCGCATCGGATTTAAATACAATTGGCACAATGCCGCCTTAATTACAAGAATAGAGACTCTTCTTACAGTCGTTGCTTTGAGCATTCCCTGTGAGACCAGTATTAGTTACCTATACACCACTGCAGGTTCAATGTATTCCTTGGACATACACATTGACGATGAAATACTGGAATTACATCGGAATTAAAAACAAAAGGCACAATGCCGCCCTAAGTGCTAGAAGAGTGAGACTTCTTAGTGTCTGTGATTTGATCGTTTCCTGTGAGACCAGTATTTGTTTCCGATACACCACTGCAGGTTCAATGTATTTTTTTGACCTTCACATTGACGATGAAACACAGAAATCGCATCGGAATAAATACAAGAAGCACAATGCCGCGTAAAGTACAAGATCAGAGACTCTTCTACAGTCTGTGCCTTGAACACTCCCTGTGTGACCAGTATTAGTTTCCGATGCACCACTGCAGGCTCAATGTATTCCTTGGACCTAAATATTGACGATGAAACACAGAAATTACATCGGAATTAAATACAAAAGGCACAATGCCGCCTTTAGTGCATGATGAGTGAGACTTCTCAGAATCTGTGCTTTGATCCTTTAATGTGAGACCAGTATTAGTTTCCGATACATGACTGCAGGTTGAAAGTATTCCTTGGACCTTCACATTGACCATGAAACACAGAAATCGCATCGGAATTAAATACAAAAGGCACAGTGCCCGCTCAAGTACAAGAATAGAGACTCCGCTTACAGTCAGTGCTTTGAGCATTCCCTGTGAGACCAGTATTAGTTTCCGATACACAACTGCAGGTTCAATGTATTCCTTGGACCTTCACATTGGCGATGAAACACAGAAATCGAATCGGAATTAAATACAATTGGCACAATGCCGCCTTAAGTACAAGTATAGAGACTCTTCTTACAGTCGGTGCTTTGAGCATTCCCTGTGAGACCAGTATTAGTTTCCGATACACCACTGCAGGTTCAATGTATTCCTTGGACATACACATTGACGATGAAATACTGAAATTACATCGGAATTAAATACAGAAGGCACAATGCCGCCTTAAGTGCTAGAAGAGTGAGGCTTCTTAGAGTTTGTGCCTTGATCCTTTCCTGTGAGACCAGTATTAGTCTCCGATACACCACTGCAGGTTCATTGTATTCCTTGGACCTTCACATTGACGATGAAACACAGAAAACGCATCGGAATCAAATACAAAAGGCACAATCCCGCCTTAATTACAAGAATAGAGACTCTTCTTTCAGTCGGTGCTTTGAGCATTGCCTGTGAGACCAGTAATAGTTTCCGATACACCACTGCAGGTTCAATGTATTCCTTGGATCTTCACGTTCACGATGAAACACAGAAATCGCATCGGAAATAAATGCAAAAAGCACAATGCCGCCTTAAGTACAAGAATAGAGACACTTCTTACAGTCGGGGTTTTGAGTATTGCCTCTGAGAGCAGTATTAGTTTCCAATACACCACTGCAGGTTCAAAGTATTCCTTGGACCTTCACATTGACTATGAAACACAGAAATCGCATCGGAATTAAATACAAGAGGCACAATGCCGCCTTAAGTGCAAGAAGAGTGAGACTTCTTAGAGTCTGTGTTTGGTCCTTTCCTGTGAGACCAGTATTAGTTTTTGATTCACCACTGCAGGCTCAATGTATTCCTTGGACCTACTCATTGACGATGATACACAGAACTTACATCGGAATTAAATACAAAAGGCACAATACTGTCTTAAGTACGAGAATAGTAACTCTTCCTACAGTCTGTGATTAGAGCATTCCCTGTGAGACCAGCTTTAGATACCGATGCACCAATGCAGGATTAATGTATTACTTGGTCCCACACATTGACGATGATACACAGAGATTGCATTGGATTTAAATACAAAAGGCAAAATGCCGCCGTAAGTAAACAAATAGGGACTCTTCTTACAGTCTGTGCAATGAGCATTCCGTGTGAGACCAGTATTAGTTTCCGATAAACCACTGCAGGTTCAATGTATTAATTGGACCTTCACATTGACGATGAAACACAGAAATTGCTTCGGAATTAAATACAAAAGGCACTATGCCACCTTAAGTACAAGAATAGAGACTCTTGTTTCAGTCGGTGCTTTGAGCATTCCCTGTGAGACCAGTATTAGTTTCCGAAACACCACTGCATGTTCAATGTATTCCTTGAACCTTCACATTGATGATGAAACGCAGAAATGACATCGGAATTTACTACAAAAATCACAAAACCGCCTTAAGTACAAGAATAGTGACTCTTCTTACAGTCTGTGATTTCAGCATTCCCTGTGAGACCATTATTAGTTTCCGATACGCCACTCCAGGTTCGATGTATTCCTTGGGCATACACATTGACGATGAAACACTGAAATTACATCGGAATTAAATACTAAAGGAACAATGCCGCCTCAAGTACAAGAATAGAGTCTCTTCTTACAGTCGGTGCTTTGAGAATTCCCTGTGAGACCAGTATTAGTTTCTGATACACGACTACAGGTTCAATGTATTCCTTGGAGTTTCACATTGACGATGAGACACAGAAGTAACATCGGAATTATATACAAAAGGCACAATGCCGCCTTAAGTACACGAATAGAGACTCTTCTTATAGTCGGTGCTTTGAGAATTCCCTGTGAGACCAGTATTAGACTCCGATACACCACTGCAGGTTCAATGTTTTCCTTGAACCTTCACATTGGCGATGAAACACTGAAATTACATCGGAATTAAATACAAAAGGCACAATGCCGCCTTAAGTGCAAGAACAGTGAGACGTTATAGTCTGTGCTTTGATCCGTTCCTGTGAGACCATTATTAGCTTCCGATACATCACTGCCGGTTCAATGTATTCCTTGGACCTTCACTTTGGCGATGAAACACAGATATCGCATCGGAATAAAATACAAAAGGCACAATGTCGCCTTAAGTGCAAGAATAGAGACTCTTCTTACAGTCGGTGCTTTAAGAATTCCCTGTGAGACCAGTATTAGTTTCTGATGGACCAATGCCGGTTAAATCTATTCCTAGGACTTTCACATTGACGAAGAAACACAGAAATCGCATCGGAGTTAAATACAAAAGGCAAAATGCCGCCTTAAATACAAGAATACAGACTCTTCTTACAGTGGGTGCTTTGAGCATTCCCTGTGAGACCAGTTTTAGTTTCCGATACACCACTGCAGGTTCAATGTATTCCTTGGACATTCACATTGACGATGAAACACACAAATCGCATCGGAATTAAATACAAAAGGCACAATGTCACCTTAAGTTCAGGAATAGAGACTCTTCTTACAGTCGGTGCTTTGAGCATTCCCTGTGAGACCAGTGTTAGTTTCCGATACACCACTGCAGGTTCAAAGTATTCCTTGGATCTTCACATTGACGATGAAACACAGAAATCGCATCGGAATTAAATGCAAAATACACAATGTCGCCTTAAGTACAAGAATAGAGACTCTTCTTACAGTCCGTGCTTTGAGCATTCCCTGTGAGACCAAGATTAGTTTCCGATACACCACTGCAGGTTCAAAGTATTCATTGGACATACACATTGACAATGAAACACTGAAATTACATCGGAATTAAATACAAAAGGCACAATGCCGCCTTAAGTACAAGAACAGAGACTCTTCTTACAGTCGGTGCTTTGAGCATTCCCTGTGAGACCAGTATTAGTTTCCGATACACCACTGCAGGTTCAATGTATTCCTTGGACCTTCACATTGATGATGAAA
Source organism: Schistocerca serialis cubense (assembly GCF_023864345.2). Classification (NCBI taxonomy): domain Eukaryota; kingdom Metazoa; phylum Arthropoda; class Insecta; order Orthoptera; family Acrididae; genus Schistocerca; species Schistocerca serialis. Next base: position 13,088,663 of record NC_064645.1, read on the forward strand.
CACAGTAATTACATCGGAATTAAATACAAAAGGCACAATGCCGCCTTAATTGCAAGAATAGAGACTCTTCTTACGGTCGGTGCTTTGAGCATTCCTTGTGAGACCAGTATTAGTTTCTGATAGAGCACTGCCGGTTCAATCTATTCTTAGGATTTTCACATTGACGAAGTAACACAGATATCGCATCGGAGTTAATTACAAAAGGCAAAATGCCGCCTTAAATACAAGAATAGAGATTCTTCTTACAGTTGGTGCTTTGAGTATTCCCCCTGAGAGCAGTATTAGTTTCCGATACACCACTGCAGGTTCAATGTATTTCTTGGACATACACATTGACGATGAAACACTGAAATTACATCGAAATTAAATACAAAAGGCACGATGCCGCCTTAAGTGCAAGAAGAGTGAGACTTCTTAGAGTCTGTGTTTTGATCCTTTACAGTGAAACAAGTATTAGTTTCCAATACACCACTGCAGGTTCAATGTATTCCTTCGATACACACATTGACAATCAAACACTGAAATTACATCGGAATTAAATACAAAAGGAACAATGCCGCCTCAAGTACAAGAATGGAGTCTCTTCTGACAGTCGGTGCTTTATGAATTCCCTGTGAGACCAGTATTAGTTTCTGATACACGACTGCAGGTTCAATGTATCCCTTGGAGTTTCACATTGACGATGAGACACAGAAATCGCATCGGAATTAAATACAAAAGGCACAATGCCGCCTTAAGTGCAAGATGAGTGAGACTTCATAGTATCTGTGCTTTGATCCTTTAATGTGAGACCCGTATTAGTTTCCGATACACCACTGCAGGTTCAATGTATTCCTTGGACCTTCACTTTGGCGATGAAACACAGATATCGCATCGGAATTAAATACAAAAGGCACAATGTCGCCTTAAGTGCAAGAATAGAGACTCTTCTTACAGTCGGTGCTTTGAGCATTCCCTGTGAGACCAGTATTAGTTTCTGATAGACCAATGCCAGTTCAATCTATTCCTACGACTTTCACATTGACGAAGAAACACAGAAATCGCATCGGAGTTAAATACAAAAGGCAAAATGCCGCCTTAAATACAAGAATACAGACTCTTCTTACAGTGGGTGCTTTAAGCATTCCCTGTGAGACCAGTTTTAGTTTCCGATACACCACTGCAGGTTCAATGTATTCCTTGGACCTTCACATTGACGATGAAACATAGAAATTGCATCGGAATTAAATACAAAAGGCACAATGCCGCCGTAAGTACAAGAAAAGAGACTCTTCTTACGGTCGGTGCTTTAAGGATTCCCTGGGAGACCAGTATTCGTTTCCGATACACGACTGCAGGCTCAATGTATTCCTTGGACAATCACATTGACGATGAAACACACAAATCGCATCGGAATTGAATACAAAAGGCACAATGTCACCTTCAGTTCAAGAATAGAGACTCTTCTTACAGTCGGTGCTTTGAGCATTCCCTGTGAGACCAGTATTTGTTTCCGATACACCACTGCAGGCTCAATGTATTCCTTGGACCTACTCATTGACGATGAAACACAGAACATACAGCGGAATTAAATACAAAAGGCACAATTCCGTCTTAAGTACAAGAATAGTGACTTTTCTTACAGTCTGTGATTTGAGCATTCCCTGTGAGACAAGTATTAGATACCGAAGCACCAATGCAGGATTAATGTATCCCTCGGACCCACACATTGACGATGAAACACAGAAATTTCATTGGAATTAAATACAAAAGGCACGATGCCGCCTTAAGTGCAAGAAGAGTGAGACTTCTTAGAGTCTGTGCTTTGATCCTTTACAGTGAAACAAGTATTAGTTTCCAATACACCACTGCAGGTTTAATGTATTCCTTCGATACACACATTGACAATCAAACACTGAAATTACATCGGAATTAAATACAAAAGGAACAATGCCGCCTCAAGTACAAGAATGGAGTCTCTTCTGACAGTCGGTGCTTTATGAATTCCCTGTGAGACCAGTGTTAGTTTCTGATACACGACTGCAGGTTCAATGTATTCCTTGGAGTTTCACATTGACGATGAGACACAGAAATCGCATCGGAATTAAATACAAAAGGCACAATGCCGCCTTAAGTGCAAGATGAGTGAGACTTCTTAGTATCTGTGCTTTTAACCTTTAATGTGAGACCCGTATTAGTTTCCGATACACCACTGCAGGTTCAATGTATTACTTGGACCTTCACATTGACGATGAAACACAGAAATCGCATCGGAATTAAATACAAGAAGCATAATGCCTCGTAAAGTACAAGATCAGAGACTCATCTACAGTCTGTGCCTTGAACACTCCCTGTGAGACCTGTATTCGTTTCCGATACACCACTGCAGGCTCAATGTATTCCTTGGACCTACACATTGACGATGAAACACTGAAATAACATCGGAATTAAATACAAACGGCACAATGCCGCTTTGAGAGCAAGAAGAGTGAGACCTCTTAGAGGCTGTGATTTGATCCTTTATTGTGAGACCAGTATTAGTTTCCGATACACCACTGCAGGTTGAATGTATTCCTTGGACCTTCACATTGACGATGAAACACAGAAATCGCATCGGAATAAATAGAAAAGGTACAATGCCCCTGTAAGTACAAGAATAGAGACTCTTCTTACAGTCGGTGCTTTGAGCATTCCCGGTGAGACCAGTATTAGTTTCCGATACACCACTGCAGGTTCAATGTATTCCTCGGACATACACATTGACGATGAAACACTGAAAATACTTCGGAATTAAATACAAAAGGCACAATGCCGCCTTAAGTGCAAGAAGAGTGTGCCTTGTTAGAGTCTGTGCTTTGATCCATTCCTGTGAGACCAGTATTAGTTTCCGATACACCACTGCAGGTTCAATGTATTCCTTGGACATACACATTGACGATGAAACACAGAAATCACATCGGAATTAAATACGTGAAGCACAATGCCGCGTAAAGTACAAGATCAGAGACTCTTCAACAGTCTGTGCCTTGAACACTCTCTGTGAGACCAGTATTAGTTTCCGATTCACCACTGCAGGCTCAATGTATTCCTTGAACCTACACATTGACGATGAAACACAGAAATTACATCGGAATTAAATACAAAAGGCACAAAACCGCCTTAAGTACAAGAATAGTGACTCTTCTTACAGTCTGTGATTTGAGCATTCCCTGTGAGACCAGTTTTAGATACCGATGCCCCAATGCAGGATTAATGTATTACTTGGTCCCACACATTGACGATGATACACAGAGATTGCATTGGATTTAAATACAAAAGGCACAATGCCTCCTTAAGTACAAGAATAGAGACTCTTCTTACAGTCGGTGCTTTGAGCATTCCCTGTGTGACCAGTATTTGTTTCCGATACACCACTGAGGGTTCAATGTATTCCTTGGACATACACATTGAAGATGAAACACTGAAATTAAATCAGAATTAAATACAAAAGGCACAATGCCGCCTTTAGTGCCAGAAGTTTGAGACTTTATAGTCTGTGCTTTGATCCTTTCCAGTGAGACCATTATTAGCTTCCGATACACCACTGCAGGTTCCATGTATTCCTTGGACCTTCACATTGACGATGAAACACACAAATCGCATCGGAATTAAATACAAAAGGCACAATGTCGCCTTAAGTTCAAGAATACAGACTCTTCTTACAGTCGGTGCTTGGAGCATTCCCAGTGAGACCAGTATTAGTTTCCGATACACCACTGCAGGTTCAAAGTATTCCTTGGACCTTCACATTGACGATGAAACACAGAAATCGCATCGGAAGTAAATACTAAATACACAATGTCGCCTTAAGTACAAGAATAGAGACTCTTCTTACAGTCGGTGTTTTGAGCATTCCCTGTGAGACCAGTATTAGTTTCCGATACACCACTGCAGGTTCAATGTATTCCTTGGACATACACTTTGACGATGAAACACTGAAATTACATCAGAATTAAATACAAAAGGCACAATGCCGCCTTAAGTACAGGAATAGAGAGTCGTCTTACAGTCGGTGCTTTGAGCATTCCCTGTGAGACCAGTATTAGTTTCCGATACACCACTGCATGTTCGATGTATTCTTTGGACATACACATTGACGATGAAACACTGAAATTACATCGGAATTAAATACAAAAGGAACAATGCCGCCTCAAGTACAAGAATAGAGTCTCTTCTGACAGTCGGTGCTTTGTGAATTCCCTGTGAGACCAGTATTAGTTTCTGATACACGACTGCAGGTTCAATGTACTCCTTGGAGTTTCACATTGACGATGAGACACAGAAGTTACATCGGAATTACATACGAAAGGCACAATGCCGCCTTAAGTACACGAATAGAGACTCTTCTTACAGTCGGTGCTTTGAGAATTCCCTGTGAGACCAGTATTAGACTCCGATACACCACTGCACATTCAATGTTTTCCTTGGACCTTCTCATTGGCGATGAAGCACTGAAATTACATCGGAATTAAATACAAAGGGCACAATGCCGCCTTAAGTGCAAGAAGAGTGAGACTTTATAGTCTGTGCTTTGATCCTTTCCAGTGAGACCATTATTAGCTTCCGATACATCACTGCAGGTTCAATGTATTCCTTGGACCTTCACATTGGCGATGAAACACAGATATCGCATCGGAATTAAATACAAAAGGCACAATGTCGCCTTAAGTGCAAGAATAGAGACTCTTCTTACAGTCGGTGCTTTGAGAATTCCCTGTGAGACCAGTATTAGTTTCTGATAGACCAACGCCGGTTCAATCTATTCCTAGGACTTTCACATTGACGAAGAATCACAGAAATCGCATCGGAGTTAAATACAAAAGGCAAAATGCCGCCATAAATACAAGAATACAGACTATTCTTACAGTCGGTGATTTGAGCATTCCCTGTGAGACCAGTATTAGTTTCCGATACACCATTGCAGGCTCAATGTATTCCTTGCACCTTCACATTGACGATAAAACACAGAAATTGCATCGGAATTAAATACAAAAGGCACAATGCCGCCGAAAGTACAAGAATTGAGACTCTTCTTACGGTCGGTGCTTTAAGCAATCCCTGTGAGACCAGTATTAGTTTCCGATACACCACTGCAGGTTCCATGTATTCCTTGGACCTTCACATTGACGATGAAACACACAAATACCATCGGAATTAAATACAAAAGGCACAATGTCGCCTTAAGTTCAAGAATACAGACTATTCTTACAGTCGGTGCTTGGAGCATTCCCAGTGAGACCAGTATTAGTTTCAGATACACCACTGCAGGTTCAAAGTATTCCTTGGACCTTCACATTGACGATGAAACACAGAAATCGCATCGGAATTAAATACAAAATACACAATGTCGCCTTAAGTACAAGAATAGAGACTCTTCTTACGGTCGGTGTTTTGAGCATTCCATGAGAGACCAGTATTACTTTCCGATACACCACTGCAGGTTCAATGTATTCCTTGGACATACACATTGACGATGAAACACTGAAATTACATCGGAATTAAATACAAAAGGCAAAATGCCGCCTTAAATACAAGAATACAGACTCTTCTTACAGTCGGTGATTTGAGCATTCCCTGTGAGACCAGTATTAGTTTCCGATACACCACTGCAGGTTCAATGTATTCCTTGGACCTTCACGTTGACGATGAAACACAGAAATTGCATCGGAATTAAATACAAAAGGCACAATGCCGCCGTAATTACAAGAATTGAGACTCTTCTTACGGTCGGTGCTTTAAGCAATCCCTGTGAGACCAGTATTAGATTCCGATACAACACTGCAGGTTCAACGTATTCCTTGGACCTTCACATTGACGATGAAACACACAAATCGCATCGGAAATAAATACAAAAAGCACAATGTCGCCTTCAGTTCAAGAATACAGACTCTTCTTACAGTCGGTGCTTGGAGCATTCCCAGTGAGACCAGTATTAGTTTCCGATACACCACTGCAGGTTCAAAGTATTCCTTGGACCTTCACATTGACGATGAAACACAGAAATCGCATCGGAATTAAATACAAAATACACAATGACGCCTTAAGTACAAGAATAGAGACTCTTCTTACAGTCGGTGTTTTGTGCATTCCCTGTGAGACCAGTATTAGTTTCTGATACACGACTGCAGGTTCAATGTATTCCTTGGACCTTCACATTGACGATGAAACACACAAATCGCATCGGAATTAAATACAAAAAGCACAATGTCGCCTTCAGTTCAAGAATACAGACTCTTCTTACAGTCGGTGCTTGGAGCATTCCCAGTGAGACCAGTATTAGTTTCCGATACACCACTGCAGGTTCAAAGTATTCCTTGGACCTTCACATTGACGATGAAACACAGAAATCGCTTCGGAATTAAATACAAAAGGCACAGTGCCGCCTTAAGTACAGGAATAGAGACTCTTCTTACAGTCGGTGCTTTGAGCATTCCCTGTGAGACCAGTATTAGTTTCCGATTCACCACTGCATGTTCGATGTATTCCTTGGACATACACATTGACGATGAAACACTGAAATTACATCGGAATTAAATACAAAAGGAACAATGCCGCCTCAAGTACAAGAATAGAGTCTCTTCTGACAGTCGGTGCTTTGTGAAATCCCTGTGAGACCAGTATTAGTTTCTGATACACGACTGCAGGTTCAATGTATTCCTTGGAGTTTCACATTGACGATGAGACACTGAAGTTACATCGGAATCATATACAAAAGGCACAATGCCGCCTTAAGTACACGAATAGAGACTCTTCTTACAGTCGGTGCTTTGAGAATTCCCTGTGAGACCAGTATTAGACTCCGATACACCACTGCAGGTTCAATGTATTCCTTGGACCTTCACATTGGCGATGAAACACTGAAATTACATCGGAATTAAATACAAAAGGCACAATGCCGCTTTAAGTACAAGAATAGAGAGTCTTCTTACAGTCGGTGCTTTGAGCATTCCCTGTGAGACCAGTATTAGTTTCCGATACACCACTGCAGGTTCAATGTATTCCTTGCACCTTCACATTGACGATAAAACACAGAAATTGCATCGGAATTAAATACAAAAGGCACAATGCCGCCGAAAGTACAAGAATTGAGACTCTTCTTACGGTCGGTGCTTTAAGCAATCCCTGTGAGACCAGTATTAGTTTCCGATACACCACTGCAGGTTCCATGTATTCCTTGGACCTTCACATTGACGATGAAACACACAAATACCATCGGAATTAAATACAAAAGGCACAATGTCGCCTTAAGTTCAAGAATACAGACTCTTCTTACAGTCGGTGATTTGAGCATTCCCTGTGAGACCAGTATTAGTTTCCGATACACCACTGCAGGTTCAATGTATTCCTTGCACCTTCACATTGACGATAAAACACAGAAATTGCATCGGAATTAAATACAAAAGGCACAATGCCGCCGAAAGTACAAGAATTGAGACTCTTCTTACGGTCGGTGCTTTAAGCAATCCCTGTGAGACCAGTATTAGTTTCCGATACACCACTGCAGGTTCCATGTATTCCTTGGACCTTCACATTGACGATGAAACACACAAATACCATCGGCATTAAATACAAAAGGCACAATGTCGCCTTAAGTTCAAGAATACAGACTCTTCTTACAGTCGGTGCTTGGAGCATTCCCAGTGAGACCAGTATTAGTTTCAGATACACCACTGCAGGTTCAAAGTATTCCTTGGACCTTCACATTGACGATGAAACACAGAAATCGCATCGGATTTAAATACAAAATACACAATGTCGCCTTAAGTACAAGAATAGAGACTCTTCTTACGGTCGGTGTTTTGAGCATTCCATGAGAGACCAGTATTAGTTTCCGATACATCACTGCAGGGTTAATGTATTCCTTGGACATACACATTGACGATGAAACACTGAAATTACATCGGAATTAAATACAAAAGGCCCAATGCCGCCTTAAGTACAAGAATAGAGAGTCTTCTTACAGTCGGTGCTTTGAGCATTCCCTGTGAGACCAGTATTAGTTTCCGATACACCACTGCATGTTCGATGTATTCCTTGGACATACACATTGACGATGAAACACTAAAATTACATCGGAATTAAATACAAAAGGAAGAATGCCGCCTCAAGTACAAGAATAGAGTCTCTTCTGACAGTCGGTGCTTTGTGAATTCCCTGTGAGATCAGTATTAGTTTCTGATACACGACTGCAGGTTCAATGTATTCGTTGGAGTTTCACATTGACGATGAGACACAGAAGTTAAATCGGAATTATTTACAAAAGGCACAATGCCGCCTTAAGTACACGAATAGAGACTCTTCTTACAGTCGGTGCTTTTAGAATTCCCTGTGAGACCAGTATTAGACACCGACACACCACTGCAGGTTCAATGTATTCCTTGGACCTTCACATTGGCGATGAAACACTGAAATTACATCGGAATTAAATACAAAAGGCACAATGCCGCCTTAAGTGCAAGAAGAGTGAGACTTTATAGTCTGTGCTTTGATCCTTTCCAGTGAGACCATTATTAGCTTCCGATACATCACTGCTGGTTCAATGTATTCCTTGGACCTTCACATTGGCGATGAAACACAGATATCGCATCGGAATTAAATACAAAAGGCACAATGTCGCCTTAAGTGCAAGAATAGAGACTCTTCTTACAGTCGGTGCTATGAGAATTCCCTGTGAGACCAGTATTAGTTTCTGATAGATTAATGCCGGTTCAATTTATTCCAACGACAATCACATTGACGAAGAAACACAGAAATCGCATCGGAGTTAAATACAAAAGGCAAAATGCCGCCTTAAATACAAGAATACAGACTCTTCTTACAGTCGGTGATTTGAGCATTCCCTGTGAGACCAGTATTAGTTTCCGATACACCACTGCAGGTTCAATGTATTCCTTGGACCTTCACATTGATGATAAAACACAGAAATTGCATCGGAATTAAATACAAAAGGCACAATGCCGCCGAAAGTAGAAGAATTGAGACTCTTCTTACGGTCGGTGCTTTAAGCAATCCCTGTGAGACCAGTATTAGTTTCCGATACACCACTGCACTTTCCATGTATTCCTTGGACCTTCACATTGACGATGAAACACACAAATCGCATCGGAATTAAATACAAAAGGCACAATGTCGCCTTAAGTTCAAGAATACAGACTCTTCTTACAGTCGGTGCTTGGAGCATTCCCAGTGAGACCAGTATTAGTTTCCGATACACCACTGCAGGTTCAAAGTATTCCTTGGACCTTCACATTGACGATGAAACACAGAAATTGCATCGGAATTAAATGCAAAATACACAATGTCGCCTTAAGTACAAGAATAGAGACTCTTCTTACATTCGGTGTTTTGAGCATTCCCTGTGAGACCAGTATTAGTTTCCGATACACCACTGCAGGTTCAATGTATTCCTTGGACATACACATTGACGATGAAACACTGAAATTACATCGGAATTAAATACAAAAGGCACAATACCGCCTTAAGTACAAGAATAGAGAGACTTCTTACAGTCGGTGCTTTGAGCATTCCCTGCGAGACCAGTATTAGTTTCCGATGCACCACTGCATGTTCGATGTATTCCTTGGACATACACATTGACGATGAAACACTGAAATTACATCGGAATTAAATACAAAAGGCACAATGCCGCGTTAAGTGCAAGAAGAGTGAGACTTTATAGTCTGTGCTTTGATCCTTTCCAGTGAGACCATTTTTAGCTTCCGATACATCACTGCTGGTTGAATGTATTCCTTGGACCTTCACATTGACGATGAAACACAGAAATTGCATCGGAATTAAATACAAAAGGCACAATGCCACCGTAAGTACAAGAATTGAGACTCTTCTTACGGTCGGTGCTTTAAGCAATCCCTGTGAGACCAGTATTAGTTTCCGATACACCACTGCAGGTTCAATGTATTCCTTGGACCTTCACATTGACGATGAAACACACAAATCGCATCGGAATTAAATACAAAAAGCACAATGTCGGCTTAAGTTCAAGAATACAGACTCTTCTTACAGTCGGTGCTTGGAGCATTCCCAGTGAGACCAGTAGTAGTTTCCGATACACCACTGCAGGATCAATGTATTCCTTGGAAGTTCACATTGACGTTGAAACACAGTAATTACATCGGAATGAAATACAAAAGGCACAATGCCGCCTTAATTGCAAGAATAGAGACTCTTCTTACAGTCGGTGTTTTGAGCATTCCCTGTGAGACCAGTATTAGTTTCCGATACACCACTGCAGGTTCAATGTATTCCTTGGACATACACATTGACGATGAAACACTGAAATTACATCGGAATTAAATACAAAAGGCACAATGCCGTCTTAAGTACAAGAATAGAGACTCTTCTTACAGTCGGTGCTTTGAGCATTCCCTGTGAGACCAGTATTAGTTTCCGATACACCTCTGCAGGATCAATGTATTCCTTGGAAGTTCACATTGACGTTGAAACACAGTAATTACATCGGAATGAAATACAAAAGGCACAATGCCGCCTTAATTGCAAGAATAGAGACTCTTCTTACAGTCGGTGCTTTGAGCATTCCCTGTGAGTCAGTATTAGTTTCTGATACACCACTGCCGGTTCAATCTATTCTTAGGATTTTCACATTGACGAAGTAACACAGAAATCGCATCGGAGTTAATTACAAAAGGCAAAATGACGCCTTAAATACAATAATAGAGACTCCTCTTACAGTCGGTGCTTTGAGCATTCCGTGTTAGACCAGTATTAGTTTCCGATACGCCACTGAAGGTTCAATGTATTCCTTGGACCTTCACATTGACGATGAAACACAGAAATCGCATCGGAATTAAATACAAAAAGCACAAGGCCGCCTTAAGTACAAGAATAGAGACTCTTCTTACAGTCGGTGTTTTGAGCATTCCCTGTGAGACCAGTATTAGTTTCCGAAACACCACTGCAGGTTCAATGTATTCCTTGGACCTAAACATTGATGATGAAACACAGAAATTACATTAGAATGAAATACAAAAGGCACAATGCCGCCTTTAGTGCAAGATGCGTGATACTTCTTAGAATCTGTACTTTGATCCTTTAATGTGAGACCAGTATTAGTTTCCGATACACGACTGCAGGTTCAAAGTATTCCTCGGACCTGAAAATTGACTATGAAACGCAGAAAGCGCATCGGAATGAAATACAAAAGGCACAATGCCGGCTTAAGTACAAGAATAGAGACTCCTCTTACGGTTAGTGCTTTGAGCAATCCCTGTGAGACCAGTATTAGTTTCCGATACAACACTGCAGGTTCAATGTATTCCTTGGACCTTCACATTGACGATTAAACACACAAATCGCATCCGAATTAAATACAAAAAACACAATGTCGCCTTCAGTTCAAGAATACAGACTCTTCTTACGTCGTTGCTTGGAGCATTCCCAGTGAGACCAGTATTAGTTTCCGATACACCACTGCAGGTTCAAAGTATTCCTTGGACCTTCACATTGACGATGAAACACAGAAATCGCATCGGAATTAAATACAAAATACACAATGACGCCTTAAGTACAAGATTAGAGACTCTTCTTAAAGTCGGTGTTTTGTGCATTCCCTGTGAGACCAGTATTAGTTTCCGATACACCACTGCAGGTTCAATGTATTCCTTGGACATACACATTGACGATGAAACACAGAAATTACATCGGAATTAAATAGAAGAGGAACAATGCCGCCTCAAGTACAAGAATAGAGTCTCTTCTGACAGTCGGTGCTTTGTGAATTCCCTGTGAGACCAGTATTAGTTTCTGATACACGACTGCAGGTTCAATGTATTCCTTGGAGCTTCACATTGACGATGAGACACAGAAGTTACATCGGAATTATATACAAAAGGCACAATGCCGCCTTAAGTACACGAATAGAGACTCTTCTTACAGTCGGTGCTTTGAGAATTCCCTGTGAGACCAGTATTAGACTCCGATACACCACTGCAGGTTCAATGTATTCCTTGGACCTTCACATTGGCGATGAAACACTGAAATTACATCGGAATTAAATACAAAAGGCACAATGCCGCCTTAAGTGCAAGAAGAGTGAGACTTTATAGTCTGTGCTTTGATCCTTTCCAGTGAGACCATTATTAGCTTCCGATACATCACTGCTGGTTCAATGTATTCCTTGGACCTTCACATTGGCGATGAAACACAGATATCGCATCGGAATTAAATACAAAAGGCACAATGTCGCCTTAAGTGCAAGAATAGAGACTCTTCTTACAGTCGGTGCTTTGAGAATTCCCTGTGAGACGAGTATTAGTTTCTGATAGACCAATGCCAGTTCAATCTATTCCTAGGACTTTCACATTGACGAAGAAACACAGAAATCGCATCGGAGTTAAATACAAAAGGCAAAATGCCGCCTTAAATACAAGAATACAGACTCTTCTTACAGTCGGTGATTTGAGCATTCCCTGTGAGACCAGTATTAGTTTCCGATACACCACTGCAGGTTCAATGTATTCCTTGGACCTTCACATTGATGATAAAACACAAAAATTGCATCGGAATTAAATACAAAAGGCACAATGCCGCCGAAAGTACAAGAATTGAGACTCTTCTTACGGTCGGTGCATTAAGCAATCCCTGTGAGACCAGTATTAGTTTCCGATACACCACTGCACTTTCCATGTATTCCTTGGACCTTCACATTGACGATGAAACACACAAATCGCATCGGAATTAAATACAAAAGGCACAATGTCGCCTTAAGTTCAAGAATACAGACTCTTCTTACAGTCGGTGCTTGGAGCATTCCCTGTGAGACCAGTATTAGTTTCCGATACACCACTGCAGGTTCAAAGTATTCCTTGGACCTTCACATTGACGATGAAACACAGAAATTGCATCGGAATTAAATGCAAAATACACAATGTCGCCTTAAGTACAAGAATAGAGACTCTTCTTACAGTCGGTGTTTTGAGCATTCCCTGTGAGACCAGTATTAGTTTCCGATACACCACTGCAGGTTCAATGTATTCCTTGGACATACACATTGACGATGAAACACTGAAATTACATCGGAATTAAATACAAAAGGCACAATACCGCCTTAAGTACAAGAATAGAGAGTCTTCTTACAGTCGGTGCTTTGAGCATTCCCTGCGAGACCAGTATTAGTTTCCGATGCACCACTGCATGTTCGATGTATTCCTTGGACATACACATTGACGATGAAACACTGAAATTACATCGGAATTAAATACAAAAGGCACAATGCCGCGTTAAGTGCAAGAAGAGTGAGACTTTATAGTCTGTGCTTTGATCCTTTCCAGTGAGACCATTTTTAGCTTCCGATACATCACTGCTGGTTCAATGTATTCCTTGGACCTTCACATTGACGATGAAACACAGAAATTGCATCGGAATTAAATACAAAAGGCACAATGCCACCGTAAGTACAAGAATTGAGACTCTTCTTACGGTCGGTGCTTTAAGCAATCCCTGTGAGACCAGTATTAGTTTCCGATACACCACTGCAGGTTCAATGTATTCCTTGGACCTTCACATTGACGATGAAACACACAAATCGCATCGGAATTAAATACAAAAAGCACAATGTCGGCTTAGGTTCAAAAATACAGACTCTTCTTACAGTCGGTGCTTGGAGCATTCCCAGTGAGACCAGTAGTAGTTTCCGATACACCACTGCAGGTTCAAAGTATTCCTTGGACCCTCATATTGACGATGAAACACAGAAATCGCATCGGAATTAAATACAAAATACACAATGTCGCCTTAAGTACAAGAATAGAGACTCTTCTAACAGTCGGTGTTTTGAGCATTCCCTGTGAGACCAGTATTAGTTTCCGATACACCACTGCAGGTTCAATGTATTCCTTGGACATACACATTGACGATGAAACACTGAAATTACATCGGAATTAAATACAAAAGGCACAATGCCGTCTTAAGTACAAGAATAGAGACTCTTCTTACAGTCGGTGCTTTGAGCATTCCCTGTGAGACCAGTATTAGTTTCCGATACACCTCTGCAGGATCAATGTATTCCTTGGAAGTTCACATTGACGTTGAAACACAGTAATTACATCGGAATGAAATACAAAAGGCACAATGCCGCCTTAATTGCAAGAATAGAGACTCTTCTTACAGTCGGTGCTTTGAGCATTCCCTGTGAGTCAGTATTAGTTTCTGATACACCACTGCCGGTTCAATCTATTCTTAGGATTTTCACATTGACGAAGTAACACAGAAATCGCATCGGAGTTAATTACAAAAGGCAAAATGACGCCTTTAATACAATAATAGAGACTCCTCTTACAGTCGGTGCATTGAGCATTCCCTGTGAGACCAGTATTAGTTTCCGATACGCCACTGAAGGTTCAATGTATTCCTTGGACCTTCACATTGACGATGAAACACAGAAATCGCATCGGAATTAAATACAAAAAGCACAAGGCCGCCTTAAGTACAAGAATAGAGACTCTTCTTACAGTCGGTGTTTTGAGCATTCCCTGTGAGACCAGTATTAGTTTCCGAAACACCACTGCAGGTTCAATGTATCCCTTGGACCTAAACATTGATGATGAAACACAGAAATTACATTAGAATGAAATACAAAAGGCACAATGCCGCCTTTAGTGCAAGATGCGTGATACTTCTTAGAATCTGTACTTTGATCCTTTAATGTGAGACCAGTATTAGTTTCCGATACACGACTGCAGGTTCAAAGTATTCCTCAGACCTGCAAATTGACTATGAAACGCAGAAAGCGCATCGGAATGAAATACAAAAGGCACAATGCCGGCTTAAGTACAAGAATAGAGACTCCTCTTACAGTCGGTGTTTTGTGCATTCCCTGTGAGACCAGTATTAGTTTCCGAAACACCACTGCAGGATCAATGTATTCCTTGGAACTTCACATTGACGATGAAACACTGAAAATACATCGGAATGAAATACAAAAGGCACAATGCCGGCTTAAGTACAAGAATAGAGACTCTTCTTACAGTCGGTGCTTTGAGCAATCCCTGTGAGACCAGTATTAGTTTCCGATACAACACTGCAGGTTCAATGTATTCCTTGGACCTTCACATTGACGATGAAACACACAAATCGCATCGGAATTAAATACAAAATACACAATGACGCCTTAAGTACAAGAATAGAGACTCTTCTTACAGTCGGTGTTTTGTGCATTCCCTGTGAGACCAGTATTAGTTTCCGAAACAGCACTGCAGGATCAATGTATTCCTTGGAACTTCACATTGACGATGAAACACAGTAATTACATCGGAATTAAATACAAAAGGCACAATGCCGCCGTAAGTACAAGAATTGAGACTCTTCTTACGGTCGGTGCTTTAAGCAATCCCTGTGAGACCAGTATTAGTTTCCGATACACCACTGCAGGTTCAATCTATTCCTTGGACCTTCACATTGACGATGAAACACACAAATCGCATCGGAATAAAATACAAAATGCACAATGTCGCCTTAAGTCCAAGAATACAGACTCTTCTTACAGTCGATGCTTGGAGCATTCATAGTGAGACCAGTATTAGTTTCCGATACACCACTGCAGGTTCAAAGTATTCCTTGGACCTTCACATTGACGAAGAAAGACAGAAATCGCATCGGAATTAAATACAAAAAGCACAATGTCGCCTTAAGTTCAAGAATACAGACTCATCTTACAGTCGGTGCTTGGAGCATTCCCAGTGAGACCAGTATTAGTTTCCGATACACCACTGCAGGTTCAAAGTATTCCTTGGACCTTCACGTTGACGATGAAACACAGAAATCGCATCGGAATTAAATATAAAATACACAATGTCGCCTTAAGTACTAGAATAGATACTCTTCTTACAGTCGGTGTTTTGAGCATTCCCTGTGAGACCAGTATTAGTTCCCGAAACGCCACTGCAGGTTCAATGTATTCCTTGGACATACACATTGACGATGATACACTGAAATTACATCGGAATTAAATACAAAAGGCACAATGCCGCAATAGGTACAAGAATAGAGACTCTTCTTACAGTCGGTGCTTTGAGCATTCCCTGTGAGACCAGTATTAGTTTCCGATACACCACTGCAAGATCAATGTATTCCTTGGAAGTTCACATTGACGATGAAACACAGTAATTACATCGGAATGAAATACAAAAGGCACAATGCCGCCTTATTTGCAAGAATAGAGACTCTTCTTACAGTAGGTGCTTTGAGCATTCCCTGTGAGACCAGTATTAGTTTCTGATAAACCACTGCCGGTTCAATCTATCCTTAGCATTTTCACATTGACGAAGTAACACAGAAATCGCATCGGAGTTAATTACAAAAGGCAAAATGACGCCTCAAATACAAGAATAGAGACTCTTCTTACAGTCGGTGCTTTGAGCATTCCCTGTGAGACCAGTATTAGCTTCCGATACACCACTGCAGGTTCAATGTATTCCTTGGACCTTCACATTGACGATGAAACACAGAAATAGCATCGGAATTAAATACAAAAGGCACAATTCCGCCTTAAGTACAAGAATAGAGACACTTCTTACAGTCGGTGCTTTGGACATTCCCTCTTAGAGCAGTATTAGTTTCTGATACACCACTGCAGGTTCAAGGTATTCCTCGGACCTTCACATTGACTATGAAACACAGAAATCGCATCGGAATTAAATACAAAATGCACAAGGCCGCCTTAAGTACAAGAATAGATACTCTTCTTACAGTCGGTGTTTTGAGCATTCCCTGTGAGACCAATATTTGTTTCCGATACACCACTGCAGGTTCAATGTATTTCTTGGACCTTCACATTGACGATGAAACACAGAAATCGCATCGGAGTTATATACAAGAAGCACAATGCCGCGTAAGTACAAGATCAGAGACTCTTCTACAGTCTGTGCCTTGAACACTCCCTGTGTGACCAGTATTAGTTTCCGATGCACCACTGCAGGCTCAATGTATTCCTTGGACCTAAACATTGACGATGAAACACAGAAATTACATTAGAAAGAAATACAAAAGGCACAATGCCGCCTTTAGGGCAAGATGCGTGATACTTCTTAGAATCTGTACTTTGATCCTTTAATGTGAGACCAGTATTAGTTTCCGATACACAACTGCAGGTTCAAAGTATTCCTCGGACCTGCAAATTGACTATGAAACGCAGAAAGCGCATCGGAATGAAATACAAAAGGCACAATGCTGGCTTAAGTACAAGAATAGAGACTCCTCTTACAGTTAGTGCTTAGAGCATTCCCTGTGAGGCCAGTATTAATTTCCGATACACCACTGCAGGTTCAATGTATTCCTTGTCATAAACATTGACGATAAAACACTGAAATTACATCGGAATTAAATACAAAAGGCACAATGCCGGTGTAAGTACAAGAATAGAGACTCTTCTTACAGTCGGTGCTTTGAGCATTCCTTGTGAGACCAGTATTAGTTTCTGATACACCACTGCGGGATCAATGTATTCCTTGGAACTTTACATTGACGATGAAACACAGTAATTACATCGGAATGAAATACAAATGGCACAATGCCGCCTTAATTGCAAGAATAGAGACTCTTCTTACAGTCGGTGCTTTGAGCATTCCCTGAGAGACCAGTATTAGTTTCCGATACACCACTGCAGTTTCAATGTATTCCTTGGACCTTCACATTGACGATGAAACGCAGATATCGCATCGGAATTAAATACAAAAGGCACAATTCCGCCTTAAGTACAAGAATAGAGACACTTCTTACAGTCGGTGCTTTGGACATTCCCTCTTAGAGCAGTATTAGTTTCTGATACAGGCACAATGCCGCCTGAAGTGCAAGAAGAGTGAGACTTCATGGTCTGTGCTTTGATCCTTTCCAGTGAGACCATTATTAGCTTCCGATACATCACTGCTGGTTCAATGTATTCCTTGGACCTTCACATTGGCGATGAAACACAGTTATCACACCGGAATTAAATAAAAAAGGCACAATGTCGCCTTAAGTGCAAGAATAGAGACTCTTCTTACAGTCGGTGCTATGAGAATTCCCTGTGAGACCAGTATTAGTTTCTGATAGACCAATGCCGGTTCAATTTATTCCAAGGACTTTCACATTGACGAAGAAACACAGAAATCGCATCGGAGTTAAATACAAAAGGCAAAATGCCGCCTTAAATACAAGAATACAGACTCTTCTTACAGTCGGTGATTTCAGCATTCCCTGTGAGACCAGTATTAGTTTCCGATACACCACTGCAGGTTCAATGTATTCCTTGGACCTTCACATTGACGATGAAACACAGAAATTGCATCGGAATTAAATACAAAAGGCACAATGCCGCCGTAATTACAAGAATTGAGACTCTTCTTACGGTCGGTGCTTTAAGCAATCCCTGTGAGACCAGTATTAGTTTCCGATACACCACTGCACGTTTAATGTATTCCTTGGACCATCACATTGACGATGAAACACACCAATCGCATCGGAATTAAATACAAAAAGCACAATGTCGCCTTAAGTTCAAGAATTCAGACTCTTCTTACAGTCGGTGCTTGGAGCATTCCCAGTGAGACCAGTATTAGTTTCCGATACACCACTCCAGGTTCAAAGTATTCCTTGGACCTTCACATTGACGATGAAACACAGAAATCGCATCGGAATTAAATACAAAAGGCACAATTCCGCCTTAAGTTCAAGAATAGAGACACTTCCTACAGTCGGTGCTTTGGACATTCCCTCTTAGAGCAGTATTAGTTTCTGATACACCACTGCGGGTTCAAGGTATTCCTCGGACCTTCACATTGACTATGAAACACAGAAATCGCATCGGAATTAAATACAAAAGGCACAAGGCCGCCTTAAGTACAAGAACAGAGACTCTTCTTACAGCTGGTGCTTTGAGCATTCCCTGTGAGGCCAGTATTAGTTTCCGATACACAACTGCAGGTTCAAAGTATTTCTTGGACATTCACATTGACTGTGAAACACAGAAATCGCATTTGAATTAAATGGAAAAGGCACAATGCCGCCTCAAGTACAAGAAGAGTGAGACTTTATAGTCTGTGGTTTGATCCTTTCCAGTGAGACCATTATTAGCTTCCGATACATCACTGCTGGTTCAATGTATTCCTTGGACCTTCACATTGGCGATGAAACACAGATATCGCATCGGAATTAAATACAAAAGGCACAATGTCGCCTTAAGTGCAAGAATAGAGACTCTTCTTACAGTCGGTACTTTGAGAATTCCCTGTGAGACCAGTATTAGTTTCTGATAGACCAATGCCGGTTCAATCTATTCCTAGGACTTTCACATTGACGAAGAAACACAGAAATCGCATCGGAGTTAAATACAAAAGGCAAAATGCCGCCTTAAATACAAGAATACAGACTCTTCTTACAGTCGGTGATTTGAGCATTCCCTGTGAGACCAGTATTAGTTTCCGATACACCACTGCAGGTTCAATGTATTCCTTGGACCTTCACATTGACGATAAAACACAGAAATTGCATCGGATTTAAATACAAAATGCACAATGCCGCCGAAAGTACAAGAATTGAGACTCTTCTTACGGTCGGTGCTTTAAGCAATCCCTGTGAGACCAGTATTAGTTTCCGATTCACCACTGCAGGTTCCATGTGTTCCTTGGACATACACATTGACGATGAAACACTGAAATTACATCGGAAATAAATACAAAAGGCACAATGCCGCCTTAAGTACAAGAATAGAGAGTCTTCTTACAGTCGGTGCTTTGAGCATTCCCGGTGAGACCAGTATTAGTTTCCGATACACCACTGCAAGTACGATGTATTCCTTGGACATACACATTGACGATGAAACACTGAAATTACATCGGAATTAAATACAAAAGGAACAATGCCGCCTCAAGTACAAGAATAGAGTCTCTTCTGACAGTCGGTGCTTTGTGAATTCCCTGTGAGACCAGTATTAGTTTCTGATACACGACTGCAGGTTCAATGTATTCCTTGGAGTTTCACATTGACGATGAGACACAGAAGTTACATCGGAATTATATACAAAAGGCACAATGCCGCCTTAAGTACACGAATAGAGACTCTTCTTACAGTCGGTGCCTTGAGAATTCCCTGTGAGACCAGTATTAGACTCCGATACACCACTGCAGGTTCAATGTATTCCTTGGACCTTCACATTGGCGATGAAACACTGAAATTACATCGGAATTAAATACAAAAGGCACAATGCCGCCTTAAGTGCAAGAAGAGTGAGACTTTATAGTCTGTGCTTTGATCCTTTCCAGTGAGACCATTATTAGCTTCCGATACATCACTGCTGGTTCAATGTATTCCTTGGACCTTCACATTGGCGATGAAACACAGATATCGCATCGGAATTAAATACAAAAGGCACAATGTCGCCTTAAGTGCAAGAATAGAGACTCTTCTTACAGTCTGTGCTATGAGAATTCCCTGTGAGACCAGTATTAGTTTCTGATAGACCAATGCCGGTTCAATTTATTCCAAGGACTTTCACATTGACGAAGAAACACAGAAATCGCTTCGCAGTTAAATACAAAAGGCAAAATGCCGCCTTAAATACAAGAATACAGACTCTTCTTACAGTCGGTGATTTGAGCATTCCCTGTGAGACCAGTATTAGTTTCCGATACACCACTGCAGGTTCAATGTATTCCTTGGACCTTCACATTGACGATGAAACACAGAAATTGCATCGGAATTAAATACAAAAGGCACAATGCCGCCGTTATTACAAGAATTGAGACTCTTCTTACGGTCGGTGCTTTAAGCAATCCCTGTGAGACCAGTATTAGTTTCCGATACACCACTGCAGGTTCAATGTATTCCTTGGACCTTCACATTGACGATGAAACACACAAATCGCATAGGAATTAAATACAAAAAGCACAATGTCGCCTTAAGTTCAAGAATACAGACTCTTCTTACAGTCGGTGCTTGGAACATTCCCAGTGAGACCAGTATTAGTTTCCGATACACCACTCCAGGTTCAAAGTATTCCTTGGAGCTTCACATTGACGATGAAACACAGAAATCGCATCGAAATTAAATACAAAATACACAATGTCGCCTTAAGTACAAGAATAGAGACTCTTCTTACAGTCGGTGTTTTGAGCATTCCCTGTGAGACCAGTATTAGTTTCCGAAACACCACTGCAGATTCAATGTATTCCTTGGACATACACATTGACGATGAAACACTGAAATTACATCGGAATGAAATACAAAAGGAACAATGCCGCCTCAAGTACAAGAATAGAGTCTCTTCTGACAGTCGGTGCTTTGTGAATTCCCGGTGAGACCAGTATTAGTTTCTGATACACGACTGCAGGTTCAATGTATTCCTTTGAGTTTCACATTGACGATGAGACACAGAAGTTACATCGGAATAATATACAAAAGGCACAATGCCGCCTTAAGTACACGAATAGAGACTCTTCTTACAGTCGGTGCTTTGAGAATTCCCTGTGAGACCAGTATTAGACTCCGATACACCACTGCAGGTTCAATGTATTCCTTGGACCTTCACATTGGCGATGAAACACTGAAATTACATCGGAATTAAATACAAAAGGCACAATGCCGCCTTAAGTGCAAGAAGAGTGAGACTTTATAGTCTGTGCTTTGATCCTTTCCAGTGAGACCATTATTAGCTTCCGATACATCACTGCTGGTTCAATGTATTCCTTGGACCTTCACATTGGCGATGAAACACAGATATCGCATCGGAATTAAATACAAAAGGCACAATGTCGCCTTAAGTGCAAGAATAGAGACTCTTCTTACAGTCGGTGCTTTGAGAATTCCCTGTGAGACCAGTATTAGTTTCTGATAGACCAATGCCGGTTCAATCTATTCCTAGGACTTTCACATTGACGAAGAAACACAGAAATCGCATCGGAGTTAGATACAAAAGGCAAAATGCCGCCTTAAATACAAGAATACAGACTCTTCTTACAGTCGGTGATTTGAGCATTCACTGTGAGACCAGTATTAGTTTCCGATACACCACTGCAGGTTCAATGTATTCCTTGGACCTTCCCATTGACGATAAAACACAGAAATTGCATCGGAATTAAATACAAAAGGCACAATGCCGCCGAAAGTACAAGAATTGAGACTCTTCTTACGGTCGGTGCTTTAAGCAATCCCTGTGAGACCAGTATTAGTTTCCGATTCACCACTGCAGGTTCCATGTATTCCTTGGACATACACATTGACGATGAAACACTGAAATTACATCGGAATTAAATACAATAGGCACAATGCCGCCTTAAGTACAAGAATAGAGAGTCTTCTTACAGTCGGTGCTTTGAGCATTCCCGGTGAGACCAGTATTAGTTTCCGATACACCACTGCAAGTACGATGTATTCCTTGGACATACACATTGACGATGAAACACTGAAATTACATCGGAATTAAATACAAAAGGAACAATGCCGCCTCAAGTACAAGAATAGAGTCTCTTCTGACAGTCGGTGCTTTGTGAATTCCCTGTGAGACCAGTATTAGTTTCTGATACACGACTGCAGGTTCAATGTATTCCTTGGAGTTTCACATTGACGATAAGACACAGAAGTTACATCGGAATTATATACAAAAGGCACAATGCCGCCTTAAGTACACGAATAGAGACTCTTCTTACAGTCGGTGCCCTAAGAATTCCCTGTGAGACCAGTATTAGACTCCGATACACCACTGCAGGTTCAATGTATTCCTTGGACCTTCACATTGGCGATGAAACACTGAAATTACATCGGAATTAAATACAAAAGGCACAATGCCGCCTTAAGTGCAAGAAGAGTGAGACTTTATAGTCTGTGCTTTGATCCTTTCCAGTGAGACCATTATTAGCTTCCGATACATCACTGCTGGTTCAATGTATTCCTTGGACCTTCACATTGGCGATGAAACACAGTAATCGCATCGGAATTAAATACAAAAGGCACAATGTCGCCTTAAGTGCAAGAATAGAGACTCTTCTTACAGTCTGTGCTATGAGAATTCCCTGTGAGACCAGTATTAGTTTCTGATAGACCAATGCCGGTTCAATTTATTCCAAGGACTTTCACATTGACGAAGAAACACAGAAATCGCATCGGAGTTAAATACAAAAGGCAAAATGCCGCCTTAAATACAAGAATACAGACTCTTCATACAGTCGGTGTTTTGAGCATTCCCTGTGAGACCAGTATTAGTTTCCGATACACCACTGCAGGTTCAATGTATTCCTTGGACCTTCACATTGACGATGAAACACAGAAATTGCATCGGAATTAAATACAAAAGGCACAATGCCGCCGTAATTACAAGAATTGAGACTCTTCTTACGGTCGGTGCTCTAAGCAATCCCTGTGAGACCAGTATTAGTTTCCGATACACCACTGCAGGTTCAATGTATTCCTTGGACCTTCACATTGACGATGAAACACACAAATCGCATAGGAATTAAATACAAAGAGCACAATGTCGCCTTAAGTTCAAGAATACAGACTCTTCTTACAGTCGGTGCTTGGAGCATTTCCAGTGAGACCAGTATTAGTTTCCGATACACCACTCCAGGTTCAAAGTATTCCTTCGAGCTTCACATTGACGATGAAACACAGAAATCGCATCGGAATTAAATACAAAATACACAATGTCGCCTTAAGTACAAGAATAGAGACTCTTCTTACAGTCGGTGTTTTGAGCATTCCCTGTGAGACCAGTATTAGTTTCCGAAACACCACTGCAGGTTCAATGTATTCCTTGGACATACACATTGACGATGAAACACTGAAATTACATCGGAATGAAATACAAAAGGAACAATGCCGCCTCAAGTACAAGAATAGAGTCTCTTCTGACAGTCGGTGCTTTGTGAATTCCCGGTGAGACCAGTATTAGTTTCTGATACACGACTGCAGGTTCAATGTATTCCTTGGAGTTTCACATTGACGATGAGACACAGAAGTTACATCGGAATTATATACAAAAGGCACAATGCCGCCTTAAGTACACGAATAGAGACTCTTCTTACAGTCGGTGCTTTGAGAATTCCCTGTGAGACCAGTATTAGTTTCTGATTGACCAATGCCGGTTCAATCTATTCCTAGGACTTTCACATTGACGAAGAAACACAGAAATCGCATCGGAGTTAAATACAAAAGGCAAAATGCCGCCTGAAATACAAGAATACAGACTCTTCTTACAGTCGGTGATTTGAGCATTCCCTGTGAGACCAGTATTAGTTTCCGATACACCACTGCAGGTTCAATGTATTCCTTGGACCTTCACATTGACGATAAAACACAGAAATTGCATCGGAATTAAATACAAAAGGCACAATGCCGCCGAAAGTACAAGAATTGAGACTCTTCTTACGGTCGGTGCTTTAAGCAATCCCTGTGAGACCAGTATTAGCTTCCGATACACCACTGCCGGTTCAATCTATTCTTAGGATTTTCACATTGACGAAGTAACACAGAAATCGCATCGGAGTTAATTACAAAAAGCAAAATGACGCCTTAAATACAAGAATAGAGACTCCTCTTACAGTCGGTGCTTTGAGCATTCCCTGTGAGACCAGTATTAGTTTCCGATACGCCACTGAAGGTTCAATGTATTCCTTGGACCTTCACATTGACGATGAAACACAGTAATTACATCGGAATGATATACAAAAGGCACAATGCCGCCTTAATTGCAAGAATAGAGACTCTTCTTACAGTCGGTGCTTTGAGCATTCCCTGTGAGAACAGTATTAGTTTCTGATACACCACTGCCGGTTCAATCTATTCTTAGGATTTTCACATTGACGATGTAACACAGAAATCGCATCGGAGTTAATTACAGAAGGCAAAATGACGCCTTAAATACAAGAATAGAGACTCCTCTTACAGTCGGTGCTTTGAGCATTCCCTGTGAGACCAGTATTAGTTTCCGATACGCCACTGAAAGTTCAATGTATTCCTTGGACCTTCACATTGACGATGAAACACAGAAATCGCATCGGAATTAAATACAAAAAGCACAATGCCGCCTTAAGTACAAGAATAGAGACTCTTCTTAGAGTCGGTGTTTTGAGCATTCCCTGTGAGACCAATATTTGTTTCCGATACACCACTGCAGGTTCAATGTATTTCTTGGACCTTCACATTGACGGTGAAACACAGAAATCGCACCGGAATTAAATACAAGAAGCACAATGCCGCGTAAGTTCAAGATCAGAGACTCTTCTACAGTCTGTGCCTTGAACACTCCCTGTGTGACCAGTATTAGTTTCGAATGCACCACTGCAGGCTCAATGTATTCCTTGGACCTAAACATTGACGATGAAACACAGAAATTACATTAGAATGAAATACAAAAGGCACAATGATGCCTTTAGTGCAAGATGCGTGATACTTCTTAGAATCTGTACTTTCATCCTTTAATGTGAGACGAGTATTAGTTTCCGATACACCACTGCAGGTTCAATGTATTCCTTGTCATACACATTGACGATGAAACACTGAAATTACATCGGAATTAAATACAAAAGGCACAATGCCGCCTTAAGAACAAGAATAGAGTCTCTTCTTACAGTCGGTGCTTTGAGCATTCCCTGTGAGACCAGTATTAGTTTCCGATACACCACTGCAGGATCAATGTATTCCTTGGACCTTCACATTGACGATGAAACACAGATATCGCATCGGAATTAAATACAAAAGGCACAATGTCGCCTTAAGTGCAAGAATAGAGACTCTTCTTACAGTCGGTGCTTTGAGAATTCCCTGTGAGACCAGTATTAGACTCCGATACACCACTGCAGGTTCAATGTATTCCTTGGACCTTCACATTGGCGATGAAACACTGAAATTACATCGGAATTAAATACAAAAGGCACAATGCCGCCTTAAGTGCAAGAAGAGTGAGACTTTATAGTCTGTGCTTTGATCCTTTCCAGTGAGACCATTATTAGCTTCCGATACATCACTGCTGGTTCAATGTATTCCTTGGACCTTCACATTGGCGATGAAACACAGATATCGCATCGGAATTAAATACAAAAGGCACAATGTCGCCTTAAGTGCAAGAATAGAGACTCTTCTTACAGTCGGTGCTTTGAGAATTCCCTGTGAGACCAGTATTAGTTTCTGATAGACCAATGCCGGTTCAAACTATTCCTAGGACTTTCACATTGACGAAGAAACACAGCAATCGCATCGGAGTTAAATACAAAAGGCAAAATGCCGCCTTAAATACAAGAATACAGACTCTTCTTACAGTCGGTGATTTGAGCATTCCCTGTGAGACCAGTATTAGTTTCCGATACACCACTGCAGGTTCAATGTATTCCTTGGACCTTCACATTGACGATAAAACACAGAAATTGCATCGGAATTAGATACAAAAGGCACAATGCCGCCGAAAGTACAATAATTGAGACTCTTCATACGGTCGGTGCTTTAAGCAATCCCTGTGAGACCAGTATTAGTTTCCGATTCACCACTGCAGGTTCCATGTATTCCTTGGACATACACATTGACGATGAAACACTGAAATTACATCGGAATTAAATACAAAAGGCACAATGCCGCCTTAAGTACAAGAATAGAGAGTCTTCTTACAGTTGGTGCTTTGAGCATTCCCGGTGAGACCAGTATTAGTTTCCGATACACCACTGCAAGTACGATGTATTCCTTGGACATACACATTGACGATGAAACACTGAAATTACATCGGAATTAAATACAAAAGGAACAATGCCGCCTCAAGTACAAGAATAGAGTCTCTTCTGACAGTCGGTGCTTTGTGAATTCCCTGTGAGACCAGTATTAGTTTCTGATACACGACTGCAGGTTCAATGTATTCCTTGGAGTTTCACATTGACGATAAGACACAGAAGTTACATCGGAATTATATACAAAAGGCACAATGCCGCCTTAAGTACACGAATAGAGACTCTTCTTACAGTCGGTGCCTTGAGAATTCCCTGTGAGACCAGTATTAGACTCCGATACACCACTGCAGGTTCAATGTATTCCTTGGACCTTCACATTGGCGATGAAACACTGAAATTACATCGGAATTAAATACAAAAGGCACAATGCCGACTTAAGTGCAAGAAGAGTGAGACTTTATAGTCTGTGCTTTGATCCTTTCCAGTGAGACCATTATTAGCTTCCGATACATCACTGCTGGTTCAATGTATTCCTTGGACCTTCACATTGGCGATGCAACACAGATATCGCATCGGAATTAAATACAAAAGGCACAATGTCGCCTTAAGTGCAAGAATAGAGACTCTTCTTACAGTCTGTGCTATGAGAATTCCCTGTGAGACCAGTATTAGTTTCTGATAGACCAATGCCGGTTCAATTTATTCCAAGGACTTTCACATTGACGAAGAAACACAGAAATCGCATCGGAGTTAAATACAAATGGCAAAATGCCGCCTTAAATACAAGAATACAGACTCTTCATACTGTCGGTGATTTGAGCATTCCCTGTGAGACCAGTATTAGTTTCCGATACACCACTGCAGGTTCAATGTATTCCTTGGACCTTCACATTGACGATGAAACACAGAAATTGCATCGGAATTAAATACAAAAGGCACAATGCCGCCGTAATTACAAGAATTGAGACTCTTCTTACGGTCGGTGCTTTAAGCAATCCCTGTGAGAACAGTATTAGTTTCCGATACACCACTGCAGGTTCAATGTATTCCTTGGACCTTCACATTGACGATGAAACACACAAATCGCATAGGAATTAAATACAAAAAGCACAATGTCGCCTTAAGTTCAAGAATACAGACTCTTCTTACAGTCGGTGCTTGGAGCATTCCCAGTGAGACCAGTATTAGTTTCCGATACACCACTCCAGGTTCAAAGTATTCCTTGGAGCTTCACATTGACGATGAAACACAGAAATCGCATCGGAATTAAATACAAAATACACAATGTCGCCTTAAGTACAAGAATAGAGACTCTTCTTACAGTCGGTGTTTTGAGCATTCCCTGTGAGACCAGTATTAGTTTCCGAAACACCACTGCAGGTTCAATGTATTCCTTGGACATACACATTGACGATGAAACACTGAAATTACATCGGAATTAAATACAAAAGGCACAATGCCGCCGAAAGTACAAGAATTGAGACTCTTCTTACGGTCGGTGCTTTAAGCAATCCCTGTGAGACCAGTATTATCTTCCGATACACCACTGCAGGTTCCATGTATTCCTTGGACATACACATTGATGATGAAACACTGAAATTACATCGGAATTAAACACAAAAGGCACAATGCCGCCTTAAGTACAAGAATAGAGAGTCTTCTTACAGTCGGTGCTTTGAGCATTCCCGGTGAGACCAGTATTAGTTTCCGATACACCACTGCATGTTCGATGTATTCCTTGGACATACACATTGACGATGAAACACTGAAATTACATCGGAATTAAATACAAAAGGAACAATGCCGCCTCAAGTACAAGAATAGAGTCTCTTCTTACAGTCGGTGCTTTGAGCATTCCCTGTGAGACCAGTATTAGTTTCCGATACACCTCTGCAGGATCAATGTATTCCTTGGAAGTTCACATTGACGATGAAACACAGTAATTACATTGGAATGAAATACAATACGCACAATGCCGCCTTAATTGCAAGAATAGAGACTCTTCTTACAGTCGGTGCTTTGAGCATTCCCTGTGACACCAGTATTAGTTTCTGATACACCACTGCCGGTTCAATCTATTCTTAGGATTTTCACATTGACGAAGTAACACAGAAATCGCATCGGAGTTAATTACAAAAAGCAAAATGACGCCTTAAATACAAGAATAGAGACTCCTCTTACAGTCGGTGCTTTGAGCATTCCCGGTGAGACCAGTATTAGTTTCCGATACGCCACTGAAGGTTCAATGTATTCCTTGGACCTTCACATTGACGATGAAACACAGTAATTACATCGGAATGATATACAAAGGGCACAATGCCGCCTTAATTGCAAGAATAGAGACTCTTCTTACAGTCGGTGCTTTGAGCATTCCCTGTGAGACCAGTATTAGTTTCTGATACACCACTGCCGGTTCAATCGATTCTTAGGATTTTCACATTGACGAAGTAACACAGAAATCGCATCGGAGTTAATTACAAAAGGCAAAATGACGCCTTAAATACAAGAATAGAGACTCCTCTTACAGTCGGTGCTTTGAGCATTTCCTGTGAGACCAGTATTAGTTTCCGATACGCCACTGAAGGTTCAATGTATTCCTTGGACCTTCACATTGACGATGAAACACAGAAATCGCATCGGAATTAAATACAAAAAGCACAATGCCGCCTTAAGTACAAGAATAGAGACTCTTCTTACAGTCGGTGTTTTGAGCATTCCCTGTGAGACCAATATTTGTTTCCGATACACCACTGCAGGTTCAATGTATTTCTTGGACCTTCACATTGACGATGAAACACAGAAATCGCACCGGAATTAAATACAAGAAGCACAATGCCGCGTAAGTTCAAGATCAGAGACTCTTCTACAGTCTGTGCCTTGAACACTCCCTGTGTGGCCAGTATTAGTTTCGAATGCACCACTGCAGGCTCAATGTATTCCTTGGACCTAAACATTGACGATGAAACACAGAAATTACATTAGAATGAAATACAAAAGGCACAATGATGCCTTTAGTGCAAGATGCGTGATACTTCTTAGAATCTGTACTTTCATCCTTTAATGTGAGACGAGTATTAGTTTCCGATACACCACTGCAGGTTCAATGTATTCCTTGTCATACACATTGACGATGAAACACTGAAATTACATCGGAATTAAATACAAAAGGCACAATGCCGCCTTAAGAACAAGAATAGAGTCTCTTCTTACAGTCGGTGCTTTGAGCATTCCCTGTGAGACCAGTATTAGTTTCCGATACACCACTGCAGGATCAATGTATTCCTTGGAACTTCACATTGACGATGAAACACAGTAATTACATCGGAATGAAATACAAAAGTCACAATGCCGCCTTAATTGCAAGAATAGAGACTCTTCTTACAGTCGGTGCTTTGAGCATTCCCTGAGAGACCAGTATTAGGTTCCGATACACCACTGCAGTTTCAATGTATTCCTTGGACCTTCACATTGACGATGAAACACAGATATCGCATCGGAATTAAATACAAAAGGCACATTTCCGCCTTAAGTACAAGAATAGAGACACTTCTTACAGTCGGTGCTTTGGGCATTCCCTCTTAGAGCAGTATTAGTTTCTGATACACCACTGCAGGTTCAAGGTATTCCTTGCACCTTCACATTGACTATGAAACACAGAAAT
Organism: Schistocerca serialis cubense; assembly: GCF_023864345.2. Lineage (NCBI taxonomy): Eukaryota > Metazoa > Arthropoda > Insecta > Orthoptera > Acrididae > Schistocerca > Schistocerca serialis. The sequence continues at coordinate 13,118,996 of NC_064645.1, forward strand.
CGCATCGGAATTAAATACAAAAGTCACAAGGCCGCCTTAAGTACAAGAACAGAGACTCTTCTTACAGCCGGTGCTTTGAGCATTCCCTGTGAGGCCAGTATTAGTTTCCGATACACCACTGCAGGTTCAAAGTATTTCTTGGACATTCTCATTGACTATGAAACACAGAAATCGCATTTGAATTAAATGGAAAATGCACAATGCCGCCTTAAGTACAAGAATAGAGACTCCTCTTGCAGTCGGTGTTTTGAGCATTCCCTGTGAGACCAGTATTAGTTTCCGATACACCACTGCTGGTTCAATGTATTACTTGGACCTTCACATTCACGATGAAACACAGAAATCGATTCGGAATTAAATACAAAGGGCACAATGCCGCCTTAAGTACAAGAATAGAGACTCTTCTTACAGTCGGTGTTTTGAGCATTCCCTGTGAGACCAGTATTAGTTTCCGATACACCACTGCAGGTTCAATGTATTTCTTGGACGTACACATTGACGAAGAAATACTGAAATGACATCGGAATTAAATACAAAAGGCACAATGCCGCCTTAAGTGCTAGAAGAGTGAGACTTCTTGAGTCTGTGCCTTGATCCTTTCCTGTGAGACCAGTATTAGTTTCCGATACACCACTGCAGGTTCAATGTATTCCTTGGACCTTCACATTGACGATGAAACACAGAAATAGCATCGGAATCAAATACAAAAGGTACAATGCCGCCTTAATTACAAGAACAGAGACTCTTCTTAGAGTCGGTGCTTTGAGAATTCCCTGTGAGACCAGTATTAGTTTCTGATAGACCAATGCCGGTTCAATTTATTCCAAGGACTTTCACATTGACGAAGAAACACAGAAATCGCATCGGAGTTAAATACAAAAAGCACAATGTCGCCTTAAGTTCAAGAATACAGACTCTTCTTACAGTCGATGCTTGGAGCATTCATAGTGAGACCAGTATTAGTTTCCGATACACCACTGCAGGTTCAAAGTATTCCTTGGACCTTCACATTGACGATGAAACACAGAAATCGCATCGGAATTAAATACAAAAAGCACAATGTCGCCTTAAGTTCAAGAATACAGACTCTTCTTACAGTCGGTGCTTGGAGCAATCCCAGTGAGACCAGTAGTAGTTTCCGATACACCACTGCAGGTTCAAAGTATTCCTTGGACCTTCACATTGACGATGAAACACAGAAATCGCATCGGAATTAAATACAAAATACACAATGTCGATTTAAGTACAAGAATAGATACTCTTCTTACAGTCGGTGTTTTGAGCATTCCCTGTGAGACCAGTATTAGTTTCCGAAACACCACTGCAGGTTCAATGTATTCCTTGGACATACACATTGACGATGAAACACTGAAATTACATCGGAATTAAATACAAAAGGCACAATGCCGCCTTAAGTACAAGAATAGAGACTCTTCTTACAGTCGGTGCTTTGAGCATTCCCTGTGAGACCAGTATTAGTTTCCGATACACCACTGCAGGATCAATGTATTCCTTGGACGTTCACATTGACGATGAAACACAGTAATTACATCGGAATGAAATACAAAAGGCACAATGCCGCCTTAATTGCAAGAATAGAGACTCTTCTTACAGTAGGTGCTTTGAGCATTCCCTGTGAGACCAGTATTAGTTTCTGATAAACCACTGCCGGTTCAATCTATTCTTAGGATTTTCACATTGACGAAGTAACACAGAAATCGCATCGGAGTTAATTACAAAAGGCAAAATGACGACTTAAATACAAGAATAGAGACTCTTCTTACAGTCGGTGCTTTGAGCATTCCCTGTGAGACCAGTATTAGCTTCCGATACACCACTGCATGTTCAATGTATTCCTTGGACCTTCACATTGGCGATGAAACACTGAAATTACATCGGAATTAAATACAAAAGGCACAATGCCGCCTTAAGTGCAAGAAGAGTGAGTCTTTATAGTCTGTGCTTTGATCCTTTCCAGTGAGACCATTATTAGCTTCCGATACATCACTGCTGGTTCAATGTATTCCTTGGACCTTCACATTGGCGATGAAACACAGATATCGCATCGGAATTAAATACAAAAGTCACAATGCCGCCGAAAGTACAAGAATTGAGACTCTTCTTACGGTCGGTGCTTTAAGCAATCCCTGTGAGACCAGTATTAGCTTCCGATACACCACTGCAGGTTCCATGTATTCCTTGGACATACACATTGACGATGAGACACTGAAATTACATCGGAATTAAACACAAAAGGCACAATGCCGCCTTAAGTACAAGAATAGAGAGTCTTCTTACAGTCGGTGTTTTGAGCATTCCCGGTGAGACCAGTATTAGTTTCCGATACACCACTGCATGTTCGATGTATTCCTTGGACATACACATTGACGATGAAACACTGAAATTACATCGGAATTAAATACAAAAGGAACAATGTCGCCTCAAGTACAAGAATAGAGTCTCTTCTTACAGTCGGTGCTTTGAGCATTCCCTGTGAGACCAGTATTAGTTTCCGATACACCTCTGCAGGATCAATGTATTCCTTGGAAGTTCACATTGACGATGAAACACAGTAATTACATTGGAATGAAATACAATACGCACAATGCCGCCTTAATTGCAAGAATAGAGACTCTTCTTACAGTCGGTGCTTTGAGCATTCCCTGTGACACCAGTATTAGTTTCTGATACACCACTGCCGGTTCAATCTATTCTTAGGATTTTCACATTGACGAAGTAACACAGAAATCGCATCGGAGTTAATTACAAAAAGCAAAATGACGCCTTAAATACAAGAATAGAGACTCCTCTTACAGTCGGTGCTTTGAGCATTCCCTGTGAGACCAGTATTAGTTTCCGATACGCCACTGAAGGTTGAATGTATTCCTTGGACCTTCACATTGACGATGAAACACAGTAATTACATCGGAATAATATACAAAAGGCACAATGCCGCCTTAATTGCAAGAATAGAGACTCTTCTTACAGTCGGTGCTTTGAGCATTCCCTGTGAGACCAGTATTAGTTTCTGATACACCACTGCCGGTTCAATCTATTCTTAGGATTTTCACATTGACGAAGTAACACAGAAATCGCATCGGAGTTAATTACAAACGGCAAAATGACGCCTTAAATACAAGAATAGAGACTCCTCTTACAGTCGGTGCTTTGAGCATTCCCTGTGAGACCAGTATTAGTTTCCGATACGCCACTGAAGGTTCAATGTATTCCTTGGACCTTCACATTGACGATGAAACACAGAAATCGCATCGGAATTAAATACAAAAAGCACAATGCCGCCTTAAGTACAAGAATAGAGACTCTTCTTACAGTCGGTGTTTTGAGCATTCCCTGTGAGACCAATATTTGTTTCCGATACACCACTGCAGGTTCAATGTATTTCTTGGACCTTCACATTGACGATGAAACACAGAAATCGCACCGGAATTAAATACAAGAAGCACAATGCCGCGTAAGTTCAAGATCAGAGACTCTTCTACAGTCTGTGCCTTGAACACTCCCTGTGTGACCTGTATTAGTTTCGAATGCACCACTGCAGGCTCAATGTATTCCTTGGACCTAAACATTGACGATGAAACACAGAAATTACATTAGAATGAAATACAAAAGGCACAATGATGCCTTTAGTGCAAGATGCGTGATACTTCTTAGAATCTGTACTTTCATCCTTTAATGTGAGACGAGTATTAGTTTCCGATACACCACTGCAGGTTCAATGTATTCCTTGTCATACACATTGACGATGAAACACTGAAATTACATCGGAATTAAATACAAAAGGCACAATGCCGCCTTAAGAACAAGAATAGAGTCTCTTCTTACAGTCGGTGCTTTGAGCATTCCCTGTGAGACCAGTATTAGTTTCCGATACACCACTGCAGGATCAATGTATTCCTTGGAACTTCACATTGACGATGAAACACAGTAATTACATCGGAATTAAATACAAAAGTCACAATGCCGCCTTAATTGCAAGAATAGAGACTCTTCTTACAGTCGGTGCTTTGAGCATTCCCTGAGAGACCAGTATTAGTTTCCGATACACCACTGCAGTTTCAATGTATTCCTTGGACCTTCACATTGACGATGAAACACAGATATCGCATCGGAATTAAATACAAAAGGCACATTTCCGCCTTAAGTACAAGAATAGAGACACTTCTTACAGTCGGTGCTTTGGGCATTCCCTCTTAGAGCAGTATTAGTTTCTGATACACCACTGCAGGTTCAAGGTATTCCTTGCACCTTCACATTGACTATGAAACACAGAAATCGCATCGGAATTAAATACAAAAGTCACAAGGCCGCCTTAAGTACAAGAACAGAGACTCTTCTTACAGCCGGTGCTTTGAGCATTCCCTGTGAGGCCAGTATTAGTTTCCGATACACCACTGCAGGTTCAAAGTATTTCTTGGACATTCTCATTGACTATGAAACACAGAAATCGCATTTGAATTAAATGGAAAATGCACAATGCCGCCTTAAGTACAAGAATAGAGACTCCTCTTGCAGTCGGTGTTTTGAGCATTCCCTGTGAGACCAGTATTAGTTTCCGATACACCACTGCTGGTTCAATGTATTCCTTGGACCTTCACATTCACGATGAAACACAGAAATCGATTCGGAATTAAATACAAAGGGCACAATGCCGCCTTAAGTACAAGAATAGAGACTCTTCTTACAGTCGGTGTTTTGAGCATTCCCTGTGAGACCAGTATTAGTTTCCGATACACCACTGCAGGTTCAATGTATTTCTTGGACGTACACATTGACGAAGAAATACTGAAATGACATCGGAATTAAATACAAAAGGCACAATGCCGCCTTAAGTGCTAGAAGAGTGAGACTTCTTGAGTCTGTGCCTTGATCCTTTCCTGTGAGACCAGTATTAGTTTCCGATACACCACTGCAGGTTCAATGTATTCCTTGGACCTTCACATTGACGATGAAACACACAAATCGCATCGGAATAATATACAAAAAGCACAATGTCGCCTTAAGTTCAAGAATACAGACTCTTCTTACAGTCGGTGCTTGGAGCAATCCCAGTGAGACCAGTAGTAGTTTCCGATACACCACTGCAGGTTCAAAGTATTCCTTGGACCTTCACATTGACTATGAAACACAGAAATCGCATCGGAATTAAATACAAAAGGCACACTGCCGGCTTAAGTACAAGAATAGAGACTCTTTTTACAGTTAGTGCTTTGAGCATTCCTTGTGAGACCAGTATTAGTTTCCGATACACCACTGCTGGTTCAAAGTATTCCTTGGACCTTCGCATTGACGATGAAACACAGATATCGCATCGGATTTAAATACAAAAGGCACAATCCCGCCTTAATTACAAGAATAGAGACTCTTCTTACATTCGGTGCTTTGAGCATTCCCTGTGAGACCAGTAATAGTTTCCGATACACCACTGCAGGTTCAATGTATTCCTTGGACCTTCACGTTCACGATGAAACACAGAAATCGCAACGGAATTAAATGCAAAAGGCACAATGCCGCCTTAAGTAGAAGAATAGAGACACTTCTTACAGTCGGTGTTTGAGCGTTGCCTCTGAGAGCAGTATTAGTTTCCGATAAAACACTGCAGGTTCAAGGTATTCCTTGGACCTTCACATTGACTATGAAACACAGAAATCGCATCGGAATTAAATACAAAATGCACAAGGCCGCCTTAAGTACAAGAATAGAGACTCTTCTTACAGTTGGTGCTTTGAGCATTCCCTGTGAGACCAGTATTAGTTTCCAAAACACCACTGCAGTTTCAATGTATTCCTTGCACCTTCACATTGACTATGAAACACAGAAATCGCATCGGAATTAAATACAAAAGACACAATGCCGCCTTAAGTACAAGAATAGAGACACTTCTTACTAGCGGTGCTTTGAGCATTCCCTCCGAGACCAGTATTAGTTTCCGATACACCACTGCAGGTTCAAGGTATTCCTTGGACCTTCACATTGACTATGAAACACAGATATCGCATCGGAATTAAATACAAAAGGCACAAGGCCGCCTTAAGTACAAGAATAGAGACACTTCTTACAGTCGGTGCTTTGAGCATTCCCTCTGAGAGCAGTATTAGTTTCCGATACACCACTGCAGGTCAATGTATTTCTTGGACATACACATTGACGATGAAACACTGAAATTACATCGAAATTAAATACAAATCACAATGCCGCCCTAAGTGCAAGAAGAGTGAGACTTCTTAGAGTCTGTGCATTGATTCTTTCCTGTGAGTCCAGTATTAGTTTCCGATTCACCACAGTGGGTTCAATGTATTATTTGGATAAACACATTGACGATTAAACACAGAAATTACATCGGAATTAAATACAAAGGCACATTGCCGCCTTAAGTGCAAGAAGAGTGAGACTTCTTAGAGTCTGTGCTTTGGTCCTTTCCTGTGAGACCAGTATTAGTTTACGATTCACCACTGCAGGCTCAATGTATTCCTTGGACCTACTCATTGACGATGAAACACAGAACTTACATCGGAATTAAATACAAAAGGCACAATTCCATATGAAGTACAAGAATAGTGACTCTTCTTACAGTCTGTGATTTGAGCATTCCCTGTGAGACAAGTATTAGATACCGAAGCATCAATGCAGGATTAATGTATCCCTTGGACCCACACATTGACGATGAAACACAGAAATTTCTATGGAATTAAATACAAAAGGCACGATGCCGCCTTAAGTGAAGTGGACTGACAAGGCAGCCAGTCCACAGTGACGGGTAGCCGATAGAAAGGCACGCGTACACACTCACGCCGACAGGCGTCAATTCTGGAACAGGATAACTATTGAATGGTAGCAAGAAAAGTACGTAGCTGCTTTATACTTAACTTTATTATTTGATGACTACAGCATTCTTCTTGAGACATTTATACTATAACTCTCAAAGTAGGTAAGGCTAATGGCGCCTTGCTAGGTCGTAGCCATGGACTTTGCAGAAGGCTATTCTAACTGGCTCTCGGCAAATGAGAGGAAGGCTTCGTCCGTATGGTCGCTAGCAATCTCCTCGTACAACTGGGGCGACTGCTATATCGTCTCTCGAGACCTGCCTTGTGGTGGTGCTACGTCTGCGATCACACAGTGGCGACACGCGGGTCCGACATGTACTAAATGGACCGCGGCCGATTTAAGCTACCACCTATCAAGTGTGGTGTCTGGCGGTGACACCACATTCCTCCACCGCAAATCGGCGAACGGTCGTGAGATAAGGCTTCCGCCCGCCGTGGGGAGGACCCCATGTTGACGTATGCGACGAGGTGGCTAGCCTAACAACAGGCAAGGCTGTGCTACCCGCACCCGGCCATTCGGTCCGAGGGGAGCTAGGAAACGCCTGAAAAGCTAGTCCAGGGTGCACGTCAACATGCGGTGTATGCGCCCGTAAAGAAACATGAGGGGCCGAAGTGTCGAACTCCATTGCGTCGGGGTAGCCGACGCGCGATGATGTCATGTGGTCCGGAGCGGTCGGGAGTTCCATGGCGGAGGACAGCTGGTCACGGGAAGCGATCAGCGGCGCGTGACCCTGGGAGGCGCTTGGCGGCTGCAGCGAAGCGTCTAATGCGGGCGGCGCCGGCGGGAGAACAGGCGGCGGCGGCGGCGGCGGCGGCTGCGGCTGCGGCGGCGCGTCGCCATGGGGCAAATGGGAAGGCATCGTCGGTAAGACCTGGGGATGAGGCGAGCCAGTAGATGGGTCCCCAGGGCGCTGACCGGACGGCACCGTTGCTGAAAGCAGACGGGGAGCGGCAGAACCCGTGCGACGACAGAGGCGCAGCTGATTGAGATGCCGACGCACCTCACCAGAGGCCCCCAAAACCAAATACATCGCGCGGCAGAGGCAGCGAAGAATGCGCCCTGCGAGCCAACGCCGTGAACCGCGATAGTTGCGATAAAATACAACGTCGCCTGGAGCAAAAGCAGGAGTCTGCCGCTGCACAGGAACCTGATGCGGCGGATGCAGCAAAGACATCAAGGTGCGATGAGGACGACCGTGGAGCAACTCAGCCGGCGAGCGACCATCTCGGGGCTGAGAGCGATACGAAGACCAAAAGAGCAACAATGCGTCCTCCCGAGAATGCGACTCTTTCAATTTCAACATCTGTGACTTGAAAGTCCGGACCAATCGTTCAGCGGCACCGTTTGACTGAGGCGAAAACGGCGCGGATGTCAGATGTTGAATACCATTGGCCTGGCAGAATGAATGAAATTCTGCGGACATGAATTGTGGGCCATTGTCGGAAACAATAGTCTGCGGAAGACCTTCAATGCAAAAGATAGCAGACAACGCTTGGATGGTGGCGGAGGACGTCGTGGAAGACATCCGGACAACAAAAGGAAAATTACTGAAGGCATCGACCAGAACCAACCATCGAGCATTCCAGAATGGACCAGCAAAATCAATGTGCAAGCGTTGCCAAGGGGAAGTGGCTTTTGGCCATGCAAAGGCTTTCCGCGGCGGTGCTGATTGTTGTTCGGTACACGCCATGCAAGAAGAACACATATTCGTAATCGCAGCATCGATTCCGAACCAAGTGCAGTGCTGACGAGCAAGTTGTTTCGTTCGCACTATACCCCAATGTCCTTGGTGGAGAAGCCGTAAAACAGAGGACTGTAACGAACGTGGGACCACGACTCTTGACTGATCATTATCAGAACGCAACAACAAAACACCACGTCGAACAAAAAGTCTCTCCTTGTGAGCAAAAAATCGGCGAACCAACGGATCCTCGATCCGAGACTTTGACAAAGGCCATTGCGTAGCAACAAAACGCAAAACAGTAGCAAGGACAGGGTCAGCAGCTGTGGCTGTAGCTAAACGACGAAAATCAATCGGAAACGATTCGACCACTTCATCGGTTTCCGAATCAATGAACATGCAAGCAAGTTCGGAAGAATCGAATGCTTTATCCTCAGCAACAGGCAAACGGGACAACGCATCGGCGTTTCCGTGCTTAGCAGTGGACCGATACAAGATATCGTAGCGGTACTGCGAGAGGAAAATAGACCAGCGAATGAATTTCTGCGCTGTACGTGGAGGTACAGGCTTGGTCGGATGAAATAGCGATGTCAAAGGTTTGTGGTCTGTGATGATGGTGAAGTGACGACCATACAAGAAATCATGGAACTTAGTAACACCAAACACGAGAGCCAAAGCTTCTTTCTCTATCTGTGAATAATTTCTTTGCGCAGACGAGAGCAATTTGGACGCAAAGGCAATAGGGCGATCATGGGAGCCAACTTTGTGCGCAAGCACAGCACCGATCCCGAAATCCGATGCATCTACCATCAACAAAAGGGGTTTCTGGGGATCGAATGGCGTAAGGCAAGTAGTAGAAAGCAACGCCGATTTCAACTGGCGAAAGGCGCGTTCACATTACGTCGTCCAGACGAACGGAACACCTTTACGGCGTAAGCGATGAAGCGGAGCTGAAATGGAAGAGGCATTGCGCACAAATTTATTGTAATAAGTAATTTTACCCAACACACTCTGTAGCTGTTTCACATTTTGAGGGGAAGGCAATTCTTGTATGGCACGGAGGTGCTCTGGACTCGGATGTATGCCTTGGGCATTAATGACATGTCCCAGGTATGGTAAGTCACGAGCAAAAAACACACATTTGTCCTTCCTCAAGCGAAGACCATTTTGTCGCAAGACCTGAAATAACGTTCGGAGGTTCGCAAGATGATCTTCTTCTGTCTGTCCGGAGATCACTATATCGTCCAGATAGTTTGCTGCAGTAGGGACCGACGCACAAATAGTTTGTAAATATTGCTGAAACAATGCAGGGGCGGATGCACACCCGAATGGCAGTCTTTTGAACCTGTACAATCCAAGATGCGTGTTAACTACCAATACGCGCTGGGATTCGGCGTCCACAGGTATTTGCAAGTACGCATCGGCGAGATCCAACTTCGAAAAATATTTTCCCGGGCACAGTTTAGCAAAAAGATCTTCCGGTCGGGGCAAAGGAAAAGTAGCAGTCACTAGTTGGGGATTCACTGTGGCCTTGAAGTCCACGCAAAGTCTCAATTTTCCGGAAGGTTTTGGCAAAATTACTAAGAGTGAGGCCCAGAGAGAAGCTTGCACACGTTCAATTACACCCTGTGATTCGAGATCGTTTAATGTTCTTGCGACCTCATCACGCAAGGCGTGGGGAACATTGCGCGCTCTGAAAAATTTCGGTTGCGCGTTTACTTTCAGTTCCAAATGTGCTTCATAGTTTTTAGCGCAACCTAAGCCCGGTGCAAAAATGTCTGCAAATTCGTCACATAGACGAGAAACACTGTCCGAAGGCACAGTCTGATTCACTGAGAGGACCTGATTTACAATAGACATGTTAAACAACTGAAATAAATCTAAGCCAAACAAGTTCACTGCCGTAGAAGAACGAAGAACGTAAAATGACACCAGTTTTGTTTGTCCCTTGTATGTGGCAAGAAGGCTGCACTGTCCTAACACAGGTATTGTCTGTCCTGAATATGTGGTGAGCTTAACATTTGCGGAACGCAACGGAGGTTTGCCCAGTTGTTTGTACGTGTCGTGATTGAGCAATGAAACTGCAGCTCCGGTATCGAGCTGGAATGGTATCACTTTGCCTTCAAAGTCTAAGTCCACAAAAAGTTTATTGTTCCGCTGACGACAAGAGCGACTGTTTTGTGCAATTTGAACAGACACTGGGACAGAATCACTTGCTAATTGACGTGATTTCCGGCGACGTCGACGCACAGTTTTTGTGGGACGAACACAGGCACTGTTAGAGAAAGTGTCACTGGACGAAGTGGAATTAACGACATGAATGTCCATGGGCGAAGGTCCACGAGCCTGAGTGTCCGTGGTTCGATTCTGGCGCGAAGCAAAGGGCCTGGAATGGTTGTGATTGTCTGAACGGAGCTTTTTCTGGCAAACACTTTGAACATGTCCTTTCTTATTGCAGAAAAAGCAAATAGCTTGGCGTGACGGGCAATGTTCACGCGAATGTCTAGTAGCACACCGCGGGCATGATTTCACTGCATTTGTGTGCTGGCGCGGCACACCTGGCTTAGCACGCGGCGGCAGCTGTGCGGATGTATGCGAGGGCAGTTGACCGGGCCGCGCAGCTCGAGAGCGCCCGGCGGGCCAGTTAATGTTACACACAGCTGGCGAAGTTTCAAAAGATTCCTGATCACAGTCAAGTGTGTCTTGTCTATCCAATATGTCTATCACTTGTTGAAGGGAGGGATTAACTAGTTTCAAAATTTGCTCCCGTATGCGAACATCAGAAACGTTCTGTGCAATTGCATCACGCACCATTGTATCTGAATAAGACCACAGTCACATTCAAAGGCACAGTCCCTAGTAAGTCCTTGCAACGTTGCTACCCACTCCCTATTAGTTTGACCGGCCGTACGTTTTGTACGAAAAAACGTATACCGTTTTGCAACCACATTAACTGTTTCCTTGAAATAGGCATCTAATGCAGACAAAATTTCCTCGTAGGACAGAGTTGCTACGTCTCGTCGGGGAAACAATTTCACTATCACACGGTAGGTGGACACACCGACACAAGAAAGCAAAAACGGCTGCCGCTCATTACCTTGAATTCTGTAGGCGGCGAGGTGGAAGGCGAACTGTCGGGACCATTCCTGCCACGTCTCCTGCTTCAGGTCGTAGTGCCTAAAAGGCGGTGCAACGGCAGGTTCTGGCTGCGGTAGCGGTGAAGCGGCGGCGGCCGCATCGGTGTGCAGCGCACGTTGACCCTGGACGAGCTGTCCTAGGGCATCCAATAACGCCTGCGTCAGCTGATTCTGCAAGCGATAAAATTCGGACAGTACATCTGGCGAAGCCATGACACAAATAAATTAGGGCAAAGCAAAACACAAGATCCTTTGAAGACTCGTCGCCAATGAAGTGGACTGACAAGGCAGCCAGTCCACAGTAACAGGTAGCCGATAGAAAGGCACGCGTACACACTCACGCTGACGGGCTTCAATTCTGGAACAGGATAACTATTGAATGGTAGCAAGAAAAGTACGTAGCTGCTTTATACTTAACTTTATTATTTGATGACTACAGCATTCTTCTTGAGACATTTATACTATAACTCTCAAAGTAGGTAAGGCTAATGGCGCCTTGCTAGGTCGTAGCCATGGACTTAGCAGAAGGCTATTCTAACTGGCTCTCGGCAAATGAGAGGAAGGCTTCATCCGTATGGTCGCTAGCAATCTCCTCGTACAACTGGGGCGAGTGCTATATCGTCTCTCGAGACCAGCCTTGTGGTGGCGCTAGGTCTGCGATAACACAGTGGCGAAACACGGGTCCGACATGTATTAAATGGACCGCGGCCGATTTCAGCTACCACCTAGCAAGTGTGGTGTCTGGCGGTGACACCACATTAAGTGCAAGAAGAGTGAGACTTCTTAGAGTCTGTGCTTTGATCCTTTCCAGTGAAACCAGTATTAGTTTCCAATACACCACTGCAGGTTCAGTGTGTTCCTTGGATACACACATTGACAATCAAACATTGAAATTACATCGGAATTAAATACAAAAGGCACAATGCCGCCTTAAGTGCAAGAAGAGTGAGACTTCTTAGTCTGTTCTTTGATCCTTTACTGTGAGACCAGTATTAGTTTCCGATACACCACTGCAGGTTCAATGTATTCCTTGGAGCTTCACATTGACGATGAAACACAGAAATCGCATCGGAATTGAATATAAGAAGCACAATGCCGCGTAAAGTACAAGATCAGAGACTCTTCAACAGTCTGTGCCTTGAACACTCTCTGTGAGACCAGTAATAGTTTCCGATACACAACTGCAGGCTCAATGTATTCCTTGGACCTACACATTAACGATGAAACACAGAAATTACATCGGAATTAAATACAAAAGGCACAAAACCGCCTTAAGTACAAGAATAGTGACTATTCTAACAGTCTGTGATTTGAGCATTCCCTGTGAGACCAGTTTTAGATACCGATGCACCAATGCAGGATTAATGTATTACTTGGTCCCACACATTGACGATGATACACAGAGATTAAATTGGATTTAAATACAAACGGCAAAATGCCGCCGTAAGTACACAAATAGTGACTCTTCTTACAGTCTATGAATTGAGCATTCCATGTGAGACCAGTATTAGTTTCCGAAAAACCACTGCAGGTTCAATGTATTTATTGGACCTTTACATTGTCGATGAAACACAGAAATTGCATCGGAATTAAATACAAAACCCACAATGCCGCCTTATGTACAAGAACAGAGACTCTTCTATGAGTCTATACTTTGACCGTTTTCTGTGAGACCAGTACTAGAATCCAATGCACCACTGAAGGTTTAATGCATAACTCGGACCTTCACATTGCCGTTGAAACACAGAAATTGCATCGGAATTAAATACAAAAGGCACACTGCCGCCTTAAGTACAAGAATAGAGACTCTTCTTACAGTCGGTGCTTTGAGCATTCCCTGTGAGACCAGTATTTGTTTCCGATACACCACTGCAGGTTCAATGTATTCCTTGGACATTCACATTGACGATGAAATACTGAAATTACATCGGAATTAAATACAAAAGGCACAATGCCGCCTTACGTGCAAGAGGAGTGAGACTTCTTGGAGTCTGTGCTTTGATCCTTTAATGTGAGACCAGTATTAGTTTCCGATACACCACTGCAGGTTCAATGTATTCCGTGGACCTTCACATTAACGATGAAACACAGAAATCGCATCGGAATTAAATACAAAAGGCACAATGCCGCCTTAAGTACAGGAATAGAGACTCTTCTTACAGTCGGTGCTTTGAGCATTCCCTGTGATACCAGTATTAGTTTCCGATACACCACTGCAGGTTCGATGTATTCCTTGGACATACACATTGACGATGAAACACTGAAATTACATCGGAATTAAATACAAAAGGAACAATGCCGCCTCAAGTACAAGAATCGAGTCTCTTCTTACAGTCGGTGCTTTGAGAATTCCCTGTGAGACCAGCATTAGTTTCTGATACACGACTGCAGGTTCAATGTATTCCTTGGAGTTTCACATTGACGATGAGACACAGAAGTTACATCGGAATTATATACAAAAGGCACAATGCCGCCTTAAGTACACGTATAGAGACTCTTCTCACAGTCGGTGCTTTGAGAATTCCCTGTGAGACCAGTATTAGTTTCCGATACACCACTGCCGGTTCAATGTATTCCTTGGACATACACATTGACAATGAAAAACTGTAATTGTATCGGATTTAAATACAAAAGGCACAATGCTGACTTAAGTACATGAATAGAGAATCATCTTACATTCGGTGCTTTGAGAATTCCCTGTGAGACCAGTATTAGTTTCCGATACACCACTGCGGGTTCATTGTATTCCCCGGACCTTCACATTGACGATGAAACACTGAAATTACATCGGAATTAAATACAAAAGGCAGAATGCCGCCTTAAGTGCAAGAAGAGTGAGACTTCTTAGAGTCTGTGCTTTGATCCTTTCCTGTGAGACCAGTATTAGTTTCCGATACACCACTGCCGGTTCAATGTATTCCTTGGACCTTCACATTTACGATGAAACACAGAAATCGCATCGGAATGAAATACAAAAATCACAATGTCACCTTATGTACAAGAATACAGACTCTTCTTACAGTCTGTGCATTGAGCATTCCCTGTGAGACCAGTATTAGTTTCCGTTACACCACTGCAGTTTCAATGTATTCCATGGACCTTGACATTGACGATAAAACACAGAAATCGAATCGCAATTACATACAATAAGCACAATGCCGTCTTAAGTACAAGAATAGAGACTCTTCTTACAGTCGGTGCTTTGAGCATTTCCTGTGAGACCAGTATTAGTTTCCGATACACCATTGCACGTTCAATGTATTCTTTGGACCTTCACCTTGCCGATGAAACACAGAAACCGCATCGGAATTAAATACAAAAGGCACAATGCCGCCTTAAGTACAAGAATAGAGACTCTTTTTACAGTCGGTGATTTGAGCGTTCCCTGTGAGACCAGAATTAGTTTCCGATACACCACTGCAGGTTCAAAGTATTCCTTGGACCATCACATTCACGATGAAACACAGAAATCGCGTCGGAATTGAATACAAAAGGCACAATGCCGCCTTAAGTACAAGAATACAGACTTTTCTTACAGTCGGTGCTTTGAGCATTCCCTGTGAGACCAGTATTAGTTTCCGATACACCACTGCAGGTTTAATGTATTCCTTGTACATACACATTGACGATGAAACACTGAAATTACATAGGAATTAAATACAAAAGGCACATTGCCGCCTTAAGTACAAGAATACAGACTCTTCTCACAGTCGGTGCTTTGAGCATTTCCTGTGAGACCAGTATTAGTTACCGATACACCACTGCACGTTCAATGTATTCTTGGGACCTTCACATTGACGATGAAACACAGAAATTGCATCGGAATTAAATACAAAAGGCACAATGCCGCCTTAAGTACAAGAATAGACTCTTCTTACAGTCGTTGCTTTGAGCATTCCTTGTGAGACCAGTATTAAATTTCCGATACACCACTGCAGGTTCAACGTATTACTTCGACCATTAACATTGACGATGAAACACAGAAATCGCATCGGAATTAAATACAACGGGCACAATGCCGCCTTAAGTACAAGAATACAGACTCTTCTTACAGTCGGTGCTTTGAGCATTCCCTTTGAGACCAGTATTAGTTTCCAATACACCACTGCCGGTTCAATGTATTCCTTGGACATACACATTGACGATGAAACACTGAAATTACATCGGTATTAAATGCAAAAGGCACAATTCCGCTTTAAGTGCAAGAACAGTTAGACTTCTTAGAGTCTGTGCTTTGATCCTTTCCTGTGAGACCAGTTTTAGTTTCCGATACACCACTGCAGGTTCAATGTAATTCTTGGACCTTCACATTGACTTTGAGACACAGAAATCGAATCGGAATCGAATACAAAACCCAAATTGTCGCCGTAAGTACAAGAATAGAGAATCTTCTTACAGTCGGTGATTTGAGCATTCCCTGTGAGACCAGTATTAGTTTCCGATATACCACTGCAGGGTCAATGTATTCCTTGGACCTGCACATTGACGATGAAACACAGAAATCTCATCGGAATTAAATATAAAAGGCACAATGCCGCCTTAAGTACAAGAATAGAGACACTTCTAACAGTCGGTGCTTTGAGCATTCCCTGTGAGAACAGTATTTTTTCCAATACACCACTGCCGGTTCAATGTATTCCTTGGACATACACATTGAAAATGAAACACTGAGATTACATCGGATTTAAATACAAAAGGCACAATGCCGCCTTAAGTACAAGCATAGAGATTCTTCTTACAGTCGGTGCTTTGAACATTCCCTGTGAGACCAGTTTTAGTTTCCGATACACCACTGCAGAATCAATGTATTTCTTGGACATACACATTGACGATGAAACACTGAAATTACATCGGAAATAAATAAAAAAAGGCACCATGACGCCTTAAGTGCAAGAAGAGTGAGACTTCTTAGAGCCGGTGCCATGATCCTTTCCTGTGAGACCAGTATTAATTTCCGATACACCACTGCTGGTTCAATGTATTCCTTTGATCTTCACATTGACGATGAAACACAGAAATCGCATCGGAATTTAATACAAAAGGCACAATGCCGCCTTATGTACAAGAATAGAGACTCTTCTTACAGTCGGTGCTTTGAGCATTCCCTGTGAGACCAGTAGTAGTTTCCGATACACCACTGCAGGTTCAATGTATTCCTTGGACCTTCACATTGACGATGACACACAGGAATCGCATCGGAATTAAATACAAAAGGCACAATACCGCCTTAGGTACAAGAATGCAGACTCTTCTTACGGTCGGTGCTTTGAGAATTCCCTGTTAGACCAGTATTAGTTTCCGATACAACACTGCAAGTTCAATGTATTCCTTGGACATACACATGGACGATGAAACACTGAAATTACATCGGAATTAAATACAAAAGGCACAATTCCGCCTTAATTGCAAGAAGAGGGACACTTCTTAGAGTCTGTGCTTTGATCCTTTCCTGTGAGGCCAGTATTAGTTTCCGATGCACCACTGCTGGTTCAATGTACTCCATGAATCTTCTCATTGACGATGAAACACAGAAATCACACCGGAATTAAATGCAAAAGGCACAATGCCGCCTTAAGTACAAGAATAGAGATTCTTATTACAGTCGGTGCTTTGAGCATTCTCTGTGAGACCAGTATTAGTTTCCGATACACCACTGCAGGTTCAATGTATTCCTTGGACCATCACATTGACGATGAAACACAGAAATCGCATTGGAATTAAATACAAAACGCACAATGCCGCCTTAAGGACAAGAATAGAGACTCTTCTTACAGTCGTTTCTTTGAGCATTCCCAGTGAGAATAGTATTAGTTTCCGATACAGCACTGCAGGTTCAATGTATTCCTTGGACGTAAACATTGACGATGTAACACTGAAATTACATCGGAATGAAATACAAAAGGCACAATGCCGCCTTAAGAACAAGAATAAAGACCCTTCTTAGAGTCGGTGCTTTGAGCATTCCCTGTGAGACCAGTATTATTTTCCGATACACCACTGCACGTTCAATGTATTCCTTGGACCTTCACATTGACGATAAAACAAAGAAACCGCATCGGAATTAAATACAAAAGGCACAATGCCGCCTTAAGTACAAGAATAGAGACTCTTCTTACATTCGGTGCTTTGAGCATTCCCTGTGAGAGCAGTATTAGTTTCCGATACACAACTGCAGGTTCAATGTATTCCTTGGACATACACATTGACGATGAAACACATAAATTACATCGAATTAAATACAAAATTCACAATGTCGCCTTAAGTACAAGAATAGAGACTCTTATTACAGTCGGTGTTTTGAGCATTCCCTGTGAGCCAGTATTAGTTTCCGATACACCACTGCAGGTTCAATGTATTCCTTGGATCTTCAAATTGAAGATAAAACACAGAAATCGCATCGGAATTAAATACAAAAGGCACAATGCGGCCTTAAGTACAAGAATAGGGACTCTTCTTACAGTCGGTGCTTTGAGCATTCCCTGTGAGACCAGTATTAGTTTCCAATTCACCACTGCAGGTTCAGTGTATTCCTTGGACATACACATTGACGATGAAACACTGAAATTACATCGGAATTAAATACAAATGGCACAATGCCGCTTTCAGTGCAAGAAGAGTGAGACTTCTTAGAGTCCGTGTTCTGATCTTTTCCTGTGAGACCAGTATTAGTTTCCGATACACTACTGCAGGTTCAAGGTAATCCTTGGACCTTAGCATTGATGATGTAACACAGAAATTACATCGGAATTAAATTCAAAAGACACAATGCCGCCTTAAGTACAAGAATAGAGACTCTTCTTACAGTCGGTGTTTGAGCATTCCCTGAGAGAACAGTATTAGTTTCCGATACACCACTGCAGGTTCAATGTATTCCTTGGACATACATATTGACGATGAAACACATAAATTACATCGGAATTAAATACAAAAGGCACAATGCCGCCTTAAGTACAAGAATGTAGACTCTTCTTACAGTCGTTGCTATGAGCATTCCCTGTGAGACCAGTATTGGTTTCCGATACAGCACTGCAGGTTCAATGTATTCCTTGGAAGTAAACATTGACGATGAAACACTGAGAACATATCGGAATTAAATATAAAATGCACAATGCCGCTTTAAGTACAAAAATAGAGACACTTCTTACAGATGGTGCTTTGAGCATTCCCTGTGAGACCAGTATTAGTTTCCAATACACCACTGCAGGTTCATTGTATTCCTTGGACGTAAACATTGACGATGAAACACTGAAATTACACGGGAATTAAAAACAAAAAGCACAATGCCGCCTTAAGTACAAGAATAGAGACTCTTCTTACAGTCGGTGTTTGAGCATTCCCTGTGAGACCAGTATTAGTTTCCGATACACCACTGCACGTTCAATGTATTCCTTGGACCCTCACATTGACGATAAAACATAGAAATCGTAACGGAATTAAATACAATAGGCACAATGTGGCCTTAAGTACAAGAATGTAGACTCTTCTTACAGTCGGTGATTTGAGCATTCCCTGTGAGACCAGTAAATGTTTCCAATACACCACTGCAGGTTCAATGTATTCCTTGGACATAAACATTAACGATGAAACACATAAAATACGTCGGAATTAAATACGAAAGGCACAATGCCGCCTTCAGTACAAGAATAGAGACTCTTCTTACAGTCGGTGCTTTGAGCATTCCCTGTGAGACCAGTTTTGGTTTCCGATACACCACTGCAGGTTCAATGTATTTCTTGGACATACACATTGACGATGAAACACTGATATTACATGGGAAATAAATAAAAAAGGCACCATGACGCCTTAAGTGCAAGAAGAGTGACACTTCTTAGAGCCTGTGCCATGATCCTTTCCTGTGAGACCAGTATTAGTTTCCGATACACCACTGCTGGTTCAATGTATTCCTTTGATCTTCACATTGACGATGAAACACAGAAATCGCATCGGAATTAAATACAAAAGGCACAATGCCGCCTTATGTACAAGAATAGAGACTCTTCTTACATTCGGTGCTTTGAGCATTCCCTGTGAGAATAGTATTAGTTTCCGATACAGCACTGCAGGTTCAATGTATTCCTTGGACGTAAACATTGACGATGTAACACTGAAATTACATCGGAATTAAATACAAAATGCACAATGCCGCCTTAAGTACAAGAATAAAGACCCTTCTTAGAGTCGGTGCTTTGAGCATTCCCTGTGAGACCAGTATTATTTTCCGATACACCACTGCACGTTCAATGTATTCCTTGGACTTTCACATTGAAGATAAAACAAAGAAACCGCATCGGAATTAAATACAAAAGGCATAATGCCGCCTTAAGTACAAGAATAGAGACTCTTCTTACAGTCGGTGCTTTGAGCATTCCCTGTGAGACCAGTATTAGTTTCCGATACACCACTGCAGGTTCAATGTATTCCTTGGACATACACATTGACGATGAAACACTGAAATTACATGGGAATTAAAAACAAATAGCACAATGCCGCCTTAAGTACAAGAATAGAGACTCTTCTTACAGTCGGTGTTTGTGCATACCCTGTGAGACCAGTATTAGTTTCCGATTCACCACTGCACGTTCAATGTATTCCTTGGACCCTCACATTGACGATAAAACATAGAAATCGCAACGGAATTAAATACAATAGGCACAATGCCGCCTTAAGTACAAGAATGTAGACTCTTCTTACAGTCGGTGATTTGAGCATTCCCTGTGAGACCAGTATTAGTTTCCAATACCCCACTGCAGATTCAATGTATTCCTGGGACCTTCACATTGACGATGAAAGACAGAAAACTCATCGGAATTAAATTTAAAAGGCACAATGCCGCCTTAAGTACAAGAATAGAGACTCCTCATACAGTTAGTGCTTTGAGCATTCCCTGTGAGGCCAGTATTAATTTCCGATACACCACTGCAGGTTCAATGTATTCCTTGTCATACACATTGACGACGAAACACTGAAATTACATCGGAATTAAATACAAAAGGCACAATGCCGCCTTAAGTGCAAGAATGGAGACACTTCTTACAGTCGGTGATTTGAGAATTCCCTGTGCGACAAGTATTAGATTCCAATACACCACTGCAGGTTCAATGTATTACTTGGACCTTAACATTGACGATGAAACACAGAAATCGCATCGGAATTAAATACAAAAGGCACAATACCGTCATAAGTACAAGAATAGAAACTCTTCTTACAGTCGGTTCTTTGAGCATTACCTGTGAACCAGTATTAGTTTCCGATACAGCACTGCAGGTTCAATGTATTCCTTGGACCTTCACATTGACGATGAAACACTGAAATTACATCGGAATTAAATACAAATGGCACAATGCCGCTTTCAGTGCAAGAAGAGTGAGACTTCTCAGAGTCTGTGCTTTGATCCTTTTCTGTGAGACCAGTATTAGTTTCCGATACACCACTGCAGGTTCAATGTATTCCTTGGACCTTCACATTGACGATGAAACACAGAAATCGCATCGGAATTAAATACAAAACGCACAATGCCGCCATAAGTACAAGAATAGAGACTCTTCTTATAGTCGGTGCTTTGAGCATTCCCTGTGAGACCAGTATTAGTTTACGATACACCACTGCTGGTTCAATGTATTCCTCGGACCTTCACATTGACGATGAAACACAGAAATCGCAACGGAATTAAATACAAAAGTCACAATTCCGCCTTACGTACAAGAATAGAGACTCTTCTTACAGTCGATGCATTGAGCATTCCCTGTGAGACCAGTATTAGTTTCCGATACACCACTGCTGGTTCAATGTAATCCTTGGACCTTCACATTGACGATAAAACACAGAAATCTTATCGCAATTACATACAAAAAGCACAATGCCCTCTTAAGTACAAGATTAGAGACTCTTCTTACAGTCGGTACTTTGACCATTCCCTGTGAGACCAGTATTAGTTTCCGATACACCACTGCAGGTTCAATGTAATCCTTGGACCATCACATTGACGATGAAACACAGATATCGCAACGGAATTAAATACAAAAGACACAATGCCGCCTTAAGTACAAGAATAGAGACTCTTCTTACAGTCAGTGCATTGAGCATTCCCTGTGAGACCAGTATTAGTTTCCGATACAGCACTACAGGTTCAATGTATTCTGTGGACATTAAAACTGACGATGAAACACTGAAATTATCTCGGAATTATATACAAAAGGCACAATGCCGCCTTAAGTGCAACAAGAGTGGCACTTCTTAGAATCTGTGCTTTGATCCTTTCCTGTGAGACAGTATTAGTTTCCGGTACACTAATGCATGTTCAATGTATTCCTTGGACTAACACGCTTACGATGAAACTCAGAAATCGCATCGAAATTAAATATAAAAGGCACAATGCCGCCTGAAGTACAAGATTAGAGACACTTCTTTCAGTTGGTGTTTGAGCATTCCCTGTGAGACCAGTATTAGTTTCCGATACACCACTGCACGTTCCGTGTGTTCCTTGGACCTTCACATCGACGATAAAACATAGAAATCGCATCGGAATTAAAAACAAAAGACACAATGCCGCCTTAAGTACAAGAATGTAGACTCTTCTTACAGTCTGTTTTTTGAGCATTCCCTGTGAGACCAGTATTAGTTTCCGATACACCACTGCAGGTTCAATGTATTCCTTGGACCTTCAAATTGAAGATGAAACACAGAAATCGCATCCGAATTAAATACAAAAGTCACAATGCGGCCTTAAGTACAAGAATAGAGACTCTTCTTACAGTCGGTGCTTCGAGCATTCCCTGTGAGACCAGTATTAGTTTCCAATACACCACTGCAGGTTCAATGTATTCCTTGGTCATACACTTTGACGATGAAACACTGAAATTACATCGGAATTAAATACAAATGGCACAATGCCGCTTTCAGTGCAAGAAGAGTGAAACTTCTCAGAGTCTGTGCTTTGATCCTTTTCTGTGAGACCAGTAGTAGTTTCCGATACACCACTGCAGGTTCAATGTATTCCTTGGACCTTCACATTGACGATGAAACACAGAAATCGGATCGGAATTAAATACAAAAGGCACAATGTCACCTTATGTACAAGAATACAGACTCTTCTTACAGTCGGTGTTTTGAGCATTCCCTGTGAGACAAGTTTTAGATTCCGATACACCACTGCCGGTTCAATGTAATCCTTGGACCTTCCCATTGACGATGAAACACAGAAATCGCATCGGAATTAAATACAAAACGCACAATGCCGCTATAAGTACAAGAATGGAGACTCTACTTATAGTCGGTGCTTTGAGCATTCCCTGTGAGACCAGTATTAGTTTACGATACACCACTGCAGGTTCAATGTATTCCTCGGACCTTCACATTGACGATGAAACACAGAAATCGCAACGGAATTAAATACAAAAGTCACAATTCCGCTTACGTACAAGAATAGAGACTCTTCTTACAGTCGGTGCTTTGAGCATTCCCTGTGTGACCAGTATTAGTTTCCGATACAGCACTGCACGTTCAATGTATTCTTTGGACCTTCACATTGACGATGAAACACAGAAATTGCATCGGAATTAAATACAAAAGGCACAATGCCGCCTTAAGTACAAGAATAGAGACTCTTCTTAGAGTCGTTGCTTTGAGCATTCCCTGTGAGACCAGTATTAAATTTCCGATACACCACTGCAGGTTCAATGTATTCCTTCGACCATAACATTGACGATGAAACACACAAATCGCATCGGAATTAAATACAAAAGGCACAATGCCGCCTTAAGTACAATAATAGAGACTCTTCTTACAGACGGTGCTTTGAGAATTCCCTGTGAGACCAGTATTAGTTTCCGATACACCACTGCAGGATCAATGTAGTCCTTTGACCTTCACATTGGCGATGAAACACAGACATCGGATCGGAATTTAATACAAAAGCCACAATGCCGCCATAAGTACAAGAATAGAGACTCTTCTTACAGTCTGTGCTTTGATCCTTTTGTGTGAGACCAGTATTAGTTTTCGATACACCACTGCAGGTTCAATGTATTCCATTGACCCTCACATTGACTATGAAACACAGAAATCTCATCGGAATTAAATACAAAAGGCACAATGCCGCCTTAAGTACAAGAATAGAGACTCTTCTTACAGTCGGTGCTTTGATCCTTTCCTGTGAGACCAGTATTAGTTTCCGATACACCACTGCAGATTCAATGTATTCCTTGAACCATCACATTCACGATGAAACACAGATATCGCATCGCAATTACATACAAAAAGCACAATGCCGCCTTAAGTACAAGAATAGAGACTCTTCTTACAGTCGGTGCTTTGAGCATTCCCTGTGTGACCAGTATTAGTTTCCGATACAGCACTGCACGTTCAGTGTATTCTTTGGACCTTCACATTGACGATGAAACACAGAAATTGCATCGGAATTAAATACAAAAGGCACAATGCCGCCTTAAGTACAAGAATAGAGACTCTTCTTAGAGTCGTTGCTTTGAGCATTCCCTGTGAGACCAGTATTAAATTTCCGATACACCACTGCAGGTTCAATGTATTCCTTCGACCATAACATTGAAGATGAAACACAGAAATTGCATCGGAATTAAATACAAAAGGCACAATGCCGCCTTAAGTACAAGAATAGAGACTCTTCTTTCAGTCGGTGCTTTAAGCATTCCCTGTGAGACCAGTATTACTTTCCAATACACCACTGCAGATTCAATGTATTCCTTGGACATACTCATTGACAATGAAACACTGAAATTCCATCGGAATTAAATGCAAATGGCACAATGCCGCTTTAAATGCAAGAAGAGTGAGACTTCTTAGAATCTGTGCTTTGATCCTTTCCTGTGAGACCAGTATTACTTTCCGATACACCACTGCAAGTTCAATGTATTTCTTGGACATACACATTGACGATGAAACAATGAAATTACATCGGAATTAAATAAAAAAGGCTCCATGCCTCCTTATGTGCAAGAAGAGTGAGACTTCTTAGAGTCTGTGCTTTGATCCTTTCCAGTGAGACCAGTATTAGTTTCCGATACACCACTGCAGGTTCAATGTATTCCTTTGACCTTCACATTGACGATGAAACCCAGAAATCGCATCGGAATTTAGTACAAAAGGCACATTGCCGCCTTAAGTACAAGAATAGAGACTCTTCTTACAGTCGGTGCTTTGAGCATTCCCTGTGAGACCAGTAATAGTTTCCGATACACCACTGCAGGTTCAATGCATTCCTTGGACCTTCACATTGACGATGAAACACAGAAATCGCATCAAAATTAAATACAAAAGCCACAATGCCGCATTAAGGACAAGAATAGAGACTCTTCTTACAGTCTGTGCTTTGATCCTTTCCTGTGAGACCAGTATTAGTTTCCGATACACCACTGCAGGTTCAATGTATTCCTTTGACCTTTACATTGACGATGAAACACAGAAATCGCATCGGAATTAAATACAAAGATTATAATGCCGCCTTAAGTACAAGAATAGAGACTCTTCCTACAGTCTGTGATTTCATCCTTTCCTGTGAGACCAGTATTAGTTTCCGGTACACCACTGCAGGTTCAATGTATTCCTTTGACCTTCACATTGACAATGAAACACAGAAATCGCATCGGAATTAAATAGAAAAGGCACAATGCCGATTTAGGTACAAGAATAGAGACTCTTCTTACAGTCGGTGCTATGATCCTTTCCTGTGAGACCAGTAATAGTTTCCGATACACCACTGCAGGTTCAATGTATTCCTTGGACGTAAACATTGACGATGAAACACACAAATCGCATCGGAATTAAATACAAAAGGCACAATGCCGCCTTAAGTACAACAATAGAGACTCTTCTTACAGTCGGTGCTTTGAGCATTCCCTGTGAGACCAGTATTAGTTTCCGATACACCACTGCAGGTTCAATGTATTCCTTCGACATTCACATTGACGATGAAACACAGAAATCGCATCGGAATTAAATACAAAAGGTACAATGCCGCCTTAAGTACAATAATAGAGACTCTTCTTACAGACGGTGCTTTGAGAATTCCCTGTGAGACCAGAATTAGTTTCCGATACACCACTGCAGGATCAATGTAGTCCTTTGACCTTCACATTGGCGATGAAACACAGACATCGGATCGGAATTAAATACAAAAGCCACAATGCCGCCATAAGTACAAGAATAGAGACTCTTCTTACAGTCTGTGTTTTGATCCTTTCGTGTGAGACCAGTATTAGTTTCCGATACACCACTGCAGGTTCAATGTATTTCATTGTCCCTCACATTGACTATGAAACACAGAAATCTCATCGGAATTAAATACAAAAGGCACAATGCCGCCTTAAGTACAAGAATAGAGACTCTTATTACAGTCTGTGCTTTGATCCTTTCCTGTGAGACCAGTATTAGTTTCCGATACACCACTGCAGATTCAATGTATTCCTTGAACCATCACATTCACGATGAAACACAGATATCGCATCGGAATTAAATACAAATGGCACAATGCCGTCTTAAGTACAAGAATAGAGACACTTCTCACAGTCTGTGCTTTGATCCTTTCCTGTGACACCATTATTAGTTTCCGATACACCACTGCAGGTTCAATGTATCCCTTGGACATACACATTGTCAATGAAACACTGAAATTACGTCGGAATTAAATACAAAAGGCAAAATGCCGCCTTAAGTGCGGGAGGAATGAGGCTTCTTAGAGTCTGGGCTATGATACTTTCCTGTGAGAACAGTATTAGTTTCCGATACACCACTGCAGGTTCAATGTATTCCTTGGACCTTCACTTTGATGATAAAACACAGAAATCGCATCGGAATTAAATACAAATGCCACAATGCCGCCTTAAGTACAAGAATAGAGACACTTCTTACTGTCGATGCTTTGAGCATTCCCTGTGAGACCAGTTTTAGTTTCCGATGTACCACTGCAGGTTCAATGTATTCCTTGGACATACACATTGACGATGAAACACTGAAATTACATCGGAATTAAATACAAAAGCCACAATGCCGCCTTAAGTGCTATAAGAGTGAGAGTTCTTAGAGTCTGTGCTTTGATCCTTTCCTGTGAGACCAGTATTAGTTTCCGATACACCACTGCAGGTTCAATGTATTCCTTTGACCTTCACATTGACGATGAAACACAGAAATCGCATCGGAATTAAATACAAAAGGCACAATGCCACCTTAAGTACAAGAATACAGACTCTTCTTACAGTCGGTGCTTTGAGCATTCCCTGTGAGACCAGTATTAGTTTCCGATACAGCACTACAGCTTCAATGTATTCTGTGGACATTAAAATTGACGATGAAACACTGAAATTATCTCGGAATTAAATACAAAAGGCACAATGCCGCCTTAAGTGCAACAAGAGTGAGACTTCTTAGAATCTGTGCTTTGATCCTTTCCTGTGAGACAGTATTAGTTTCCGGTACACTAATGCAGGTTCAATGTATTGCTTGGACTATCACGCTTACGATGAAACACAGAAATCGTATCGGAATTAAATACAAAAGGCACAATGCCGCCTTAAGTACAAGAATAGAGACTCTTATTACAGTCTGTGCTTTGATCCTTTCCTGTGAGACCAGTATTAGTTTCCGATACACCACTGCAGATTCAATGTATTCCTTGAACCATCACATTCACGATGAAACACAGATATCGCATCGCAATTACATACAAAAAGCACAATGCCGCCTTAAGTACAAGAATAGAGACTCTTCTTACAGTCGGTGCTTTGAGCATTCCCTGTGTGACCAGTATTAGTTTCCGATACAGCACTGCACGTTCAGTGTATTCTTTGGACCTTCACATTGACGATGAAACACAGAAATTGCATCGGAATTAAATACAAAAGGCACAATGCCGCCTTAAGTACAAGAATAGAGACTCTTCTTAGAGTCGTTGCTTTGAGCATTCCCTGTGAGACCAGTATTAAATTTCCGATACACCACTGCAGGTTCAATGTATTCCTTCGACCATAACATTGACGATGAAACACACAAATCGCATCGGAATTAAATACAAAAGGCACAATGCCGCCTTAAGTACAATAATAGAGACTCTTCTTACAGACGGTGCTTTGAGAATTCCCTGTGAGACCAGTATTAGTTTCCGATACACCACTGCAGGATCAATGTAGTCCTTTGACCTTCACATTGGCGATGAAACACAGACATCGGATCGGAATTTAATACAAAAGCCACAATGCCGCCATAAGTACAAGAATAGAGACTCTTCTTACAGTCTGTGCTTTGATCCTTTCGTGTGAGACCAGTATTAGTTTTCGATACACCACTGCAGGTTCAATGTATTCCATTGACCCTCACATTGACTATGAAACACAGAAATCAAATCGGAATTAAATACAAAAGGCACAATGCCGCCTTAAGTACAAGAATAGAGACTCTTCTTACAGTCGGTGCTTTGATCCTTTCCTGTGAGACCAGTATTAGTTTCCGATACACCACTGCAGATTCAATGTATTCCTTGAACCATCACATTCACGATGAAACACAGATATCGCATCGCAATTACATACAAAAAGCACAATGCCGCCTTAAGTACAAGAATAGAGACTCTTCTTACAGTCGGTGCTTTGAGCATTCCCTGTGTGACCAGTATTAGTTTCCGATACAGCACTGCACGTTCAGTGTATTCTTTGGACCTTCACATTGACGATGAAACACAGAAATTGCATCGGAATTAAATACAAAAGGCACAATGCCGCCTTAAGTACAAGAATAGAGACTCTTCTTAGAGTCGTTGCTTTGAGCATTCCCTGTGAGACCAGTATTAAATTTCCGATACACCACTGCAGGTTCAATGTATTCCTTCGACCATAACATTGAAGATGAAACACAGAAATTGCATCGGAATTAAATACAAAAGGCACAATGCCGCCTTAAGTACAAGAATAGAGACTCTTCTTTCAGTCGGTGCTTTAAGCATTCCCTATGAGACCAGTATTACTTTCCAATACACCACTGCAGATTCAATGTATTCCTTGGACATACACATTGACAATGAAACACTGAAATTCCATCGGAATTAAATGCAAATGGCACAATGCCGCTTTAAATGCAAGAAGAGTGAGACTTCTTAGAGTCTGTGCTTTGATCCTTTCCTGTGAGACCAGTATTACTTTCCGATACACCACTGCAAGTTCAATGTATTTCTTGGACATACACATTGACGATGAAACAATGAAATTACATCGGAATTAAATAAAAAAGGCTCCATGCCTCCTTATGTGCAAGAAGAGTGAGACTTCTTAGAGTCTGTGCTTTGATCCTTTCCAGTGAGACCAGTATTAGTTTCCGATACACCACTGCAGGTTCAATGTATTCCTTTGACCTTCACATTGACGATGAAACCCAGAAATCGCATCGGAATTTAGTACAAAAGGCACATTGCCGCCTTAAGTACAAGAATAGAGACTCTTCTTACAGTCGGTGCTTTGAGCATTCCCTGTGAGACCAGTAATAGTTTCCGATACACCACTGCAGGTTCAATGCATTCCTTGGACCTTCACATTGACGATGAAACACAGAAATCGCATCAAAATTAAATACAAAAGCCACAATGCCGCATTAAGGACAAGAATAGAGACTCTTCTTACAGTCTGTGCTTTGATCCTTTCCTGTGAGACCAGTATTAGTTTCCGATACACCACTGCAGGTTCAATGTATTCCTTTGACCTTTACATTGACGATGAAACACAGAAATCGCATCGGAATTAAATACAAAGATTATAATGCCGCCTTAAGTACAAGAATAGAGACTCTTCCTACAGTCTGTGATTTCATCCTTTCCTGTGAGACCAGTATTAGTTTCCGGTACACCACTGCAGGTTCAATGTATTCCTTTGACCTTCACATTGACAATGAAACACAGAAATCGCATCGGAATTAAATACAAAAGGCACAATGCCGATTTAGGTACAAGAATAGAGACTCTTCTTACAGTCGGTGCTATGATCCTTTCCTGTGAGACCAGTAATAGTTTCCGATACACCACTGCAGGTTCAATGTATTCCTTGGACGTAAACATTGACGATGAAACACACAAATCGCATCGGAATTAAATACAAAAGGCACAATGCCGCCTTAAGTACAAGAATAGAGACTCTTCTTACAGTCGGTGCTTTGAGCATTCCCTGTGAGACCAGTATTAGTTTCCGATACACCACTGCAGGTTCAATGTATTCCTTCGACATTCACATTGACGATTAAACACAGAAATCGCATCGGAATTAAATACAAAAGGTACAATGCCGCCTTAAGTACAATAATAGAGACTCTTCTTACAGACGGTGCTTTGAGAATTCCCTGTGAGACCAGAATTAGTTTCCGATACACCACTGCAGGATCAATGTAGTCCTTTGACCTTCACATTGGCGATGAAACACAGACATCGGATCGGAATTAAATACAAAAGCCACAATGCCGCCATAAGTACAAGAATAGAGACTCTTCTTACAGTCTGTGTTTTGATCCTTTCGTGTGAGACCAGTATTAGTTTCCGATACACCACTGCAGGTTCAATGTATTTCATTGTCCCTCACATTGACTATGAAACACAGAAATCTCATCGGAATTAAATACAAAAGGCACAATGCCGCCTTAAGTACAATAATAGAGACTCTTCTTACAGTCGGTGCTTTGAGCATTCCCTGTGAGACCAGTATTAGTTTCCGATACAGCACTACAGCTTCAATGTATTCTGTGGACATTAAAATTGACGATGAAACACTGAAATTATCTCGGAATTAAATACAAAAGGCACAATGCCGCCTTAAGTGCAACAAGAGTGAGACTTCTTAGAATCTGTGCTTTGATCCTTTCCTGTGAGACAGTATTAGTTTCCGGTACACTAATGCAGGTTCAATGTATTGCTTGGACTATCACGCTTACGATGAAACACAGAAATCGTATCGGAATTAAATACAAAAGGCACAATGCCGCCTTAAGTACAAGAATAGAGACTCTTCTTACGGATGGTGCTTTGAGCATTCCCTGTGAGACCAGTATTAGTTTCCAATACACCACTGAGGGTTCATTGTATTCCTTGGACGTAAACATTGACGATGAAACACTGAAATTACATGGGAATTAAAAACAAAAAGCACTATGCCGCCTTAAGTACAAGAATAGAGACCCTTCTTACAGTCGGTGTTTGAGCATTCCCTGTGAGACCAGTATTAGTTTCCGATACACCACTGCACGTTCAATGTATTCCTTGGACGCTCACATTGACGATAAAACATAGAAATCGCAACGAAATTAAATACAATAGGCACAATGCCGCCTTAAGTACAAGAATGTAGACTCTTCTTACAATCGGTGATTTGAGAATTCCCTGTGAGACCAGTAATAGTTTCCGATACACCACTGCAGGTTCAATGTATTCCTTGGACATAAACATTGACGATGAAACACATAAATTACGTCGGAATTAAATACGGAAGGCACAATGCCGCCTTCAGTACAAGAATAGAGACTCTTCTTACAGTCGGTGCTTTGAGCATTCCCTGTGAGACCAGTTTTAGTTTCCGATACACCACTGCAGGTTCAATGTATTTCTTGGACATACACATTGACGATGAAACACTGAAATTACATGGGAAATAAATAAGAAAGGCACCATGACGCCTTAAGTGCAAAAAGAGTGAGACTTCTTAGAGCCTGTGCCATGATCCTTTCCTGTGAGACCAGTATTAGTTTCCGATACACCACTGCTAGTTCAATATATTCCTTTGAACTTCACATTGACGATGAACCACAGAAATCGCATCGGAATTTAATACAAAAGCACAATGCCGCCTTATGTACAAGAATAGAGACTCTTCTTACAGTCGGTGCTATGAGCATTCCCTGTGAGACCAGTAGTAGTTTCCGATACAACACTACAGGTTCAATGTATTCATTGGACCTTCACATTGACGATGACACACAGAAATCGCATCGGAATTAAATACAAAAGGCACAATACCGCCTTAGGTACAAGAATGCAGACTCTTCTTACAGTCGGTGCTTTGAGAATTCCCTGTTAGACCAGTATTAGTTTCCGATACAACACTGCAAGTTCAATGTATTCCTTGGACATACACATGGACGATGAAACACTGAAATTACATCGGAATTAAATACAAAAGGCACAATGCTGCCTTAAGTGCAAGAAGAGAGAGACTTCTTAGAGTCTGTGCTTTGATCCTTTCCTGTGAGACCAGTATTAGTTTCCGATACACCACTGCTGGTTCAATGTACTCCATGAATCTTCTCATTGACGGTGAAACACAGAAATCACATCGGAATTAAATGCAAAAGGCACAATGCCGCCTTAAGAACAAGAATAAAGACCCTTCTTAGAGTCGGTGCTTTGAGCATTCCCTGTGAGACCAGTATTATTTTCCGATACACCACTGCACGTTCAATGTATTCCTTGGACCTTCACATTGACGATAAAACAAAGAAACCGCATCGGAATTAAATTCAAAAGGCATAATGCCGCCTTAAGTACAAGAATAGAGACTCTTCTTACATTCGGTGCTTTGAGCATTCCCTGTGAGAGCAGTATTAGTTTCCGATACACCACTGCAGGTTCAATGTATTCCTTGGACATACATATTGACGATGAAACACTGAGACTACATCGGAATTAAATACAAAAGGCACAATGCCGCCTGAAGTACAAGAATAGAGACTCTTCTTACAGTCGGTACTTTGAGCATTCCCTGTGAGCCAGTATTAGTTTCCGATAGACCACTGCAGGTTCAAGGTATTCCTTGGACCTTCACATTGACGATGAAACACAGATATCGCATCGGAATTAAATACAAAAGCCACAATGCCGCCTTAAGTACAAGAATAGAGACTCTTCTTACAGTCGGTGCTTTGAGCATTCCCTGTGAGAGCAGTATTAGTTTCCGATACACTACTGCAGGTTCAAGGTAATCCTTGGACCTTAGCATTGATGATGAAACACAGAAATTACATCGGAATTAAATTCAAAAGGCACAATGCCGATTTAAGTACAAGAATAGAGACTATTCTTACAGTCGGTGTTTGGGCATTCCCTGTGAGACCACTATTAGTTTCCGATACACCACTGCAGGTTCAATGTATTCCTTGGACCTTCACATTTACGATGAAACACCGAATTTACATCGGAATTAAATGCAAAAGGCACAATGCCGCCTTCCGTACAAGAAGAGTGAGACTTCTTAGGGTCTGTGCTTTGATCCTTTCCAGTGAGACCAGTATTAGTTTCCGATACACTACTGCAGGTTCAAGGTAATCCTTGGACCTTCACATTGACGATAAAACAAAGAAACCGCATCGGAATTATATACAAAAGGCACAATGCCGCCTGAAGTACAAGAATAGAGACTCTTCTTACAGTCGGTGCTTTGAGCATTCCCTGGGCGACCAGTATTAGTTTCCGATACACCTCTGCAGGTTCAATGTATTACTTGGACCTTCACATTGACGATGAAACACAGAAATCGCATGGGAATTAAATACAAAAGGCACAATGCCGCCGTAAGTACAAGAATAGAGACTCTTCTTTCAGTCGGTGCTTTGAGCATTCACTGTGAGACCAGTGTTAGTTTCCGATACACCACTGCAGGTTCAATGTATTCCTTCGACATTCACATTGACGATGAAACACAGCAATCGCATCGGAATTAAATACAAAAGGCACAATGAAGCCTTAAGTACAAGAATAGAGACTCTTCTTACAGTCTGTGCTTTGATCCTTTCGTGTGAGAGCAGTATTAGTTTCCGATACACCACTGCAGGTTCAATGTATTCCTCGGACCTTCACATTGACGATGAAACACAGAAATCGCAATGGAAATAAATAGAAAAGTCCCAATGCCGCTTTAAGTACAACAATAGAGACTCTTCTTACAGTCGATGCATTGGGATTTCCCTGTGAGACTAGTATTAGTTTCCGATACACCACTGCTGGTTCAATGTAATCCTTGGACCTTCACATTGACGATAAAACACAGAAATCGTATCGCAATTACATACAAAATGCACAATGCCGCCTTAAGTACAAGAATAGAGACTCTTCTTACAGTAGGTACTTTGACCATTCCCTGTGAGACCAGTATTAGTTTCCGATACACCACTGCAGGTTCAATGTAATCCTTGGACCATCACATTGACGATGAAACACAGATATCGCATCGGAATTAAATACAAAAGGCACAATGCCCCCTTAAGTACAAGAATATAGACTCTTCTTACAGTCGGTGCTTTGAGCATTCCCTGTGATAACTGTATTAGTTTCCAATACACCACTTCAGGTTCAATGTATTCCTTGTACATACACATTGACGATGAAACACCGAAATTACATCGGAATTAAATACAAAAGCCACAATGCCGCCTTAAGTGCTAGAAAAGTGAGACTTCTTAGAGTCAGTGCTTTGATCCTTTCCTGTGAGATCAGTATTAGTTTCCGATACACCACTGCAGGTTCAATGTATTCCTTTGACCTTCACATTGACGATGAAACACAGAAATCGCATCGGAATTAAATACAAAAGGCACAATGCCACTTTAAGTACAAGAATACAGACTCTTCTTACAGTCGGTGCTTTGAGCATTCCCTGTGAGACCAGTATTAGTTTCCTATACAGCACTACAGGTTCAATGTATTCTGTGGACATTAAAATTGACGATGAAACACTGAAATTATCTCGGAATTAAATACAAAAGGCACAATGCCGCCTTAAGTGCAACAAGAGTGAAACTTCTTAGAATCTGTGCTTTGATCCTTTCCTGTGCGACAGTATTAGTTTCCGGTACACTAATGCAGGTTCAATGTATTCCTTGGACATACACATTGTCGATGAAACACAGAAATCGCATCGGAATTAAATACAAAAGGCACAATGCCGCCTTAAGTACAAGAATAGAGACTCTTTTTACAGTCGGTGCTTTGAGCATTCCCTGTGAGACCAGTATTAGTTTCCGATACACCACTTCAGGTACAATGTATTCCTTGTACATACACATTGACGATGAAACACCGAAATTACATCGGAATTAAATACAAAAGCCACAATGCCGGCTTAAGTACAAGAATAGAGGCTCTTCTTACAGTCGGTGCTTTGAGCATTCCCTGTGAGACCAGTATTCGTTTCCGATACACCACTGCAGGTTCAATGTATTTCTTGGACCTTCACATTGACGATGAAACACAGAAATCGCAACGGAATTAAGTACAAAAGTCACATTGCCGCCTTAAGTACAAGAATAGAGACTCATCTTACAGTCGGTGCTTTGAGCATTCCCTGTGAGACCAGTATTAGTTTCCGATACACCACTGCAGGTTCAATGCATTCCTTGGACCTTCACATTGACGATGAAACACAGATTTCGCATCAAAATCAAATACAAAAGCCACAATGCCGCCTTAAGTACAAGAATAGAGACTCTTCTTACAGTCTGTGCTTTGATCCTTTCCTGTGAGACCAGTATTAGTTTCCGATACACCACTGCAGGCTCGATGTATTCCATTGACCCTCACATTGACAATGAAACACAGAAATCGCATCTGAATTAAATACAAAAGGCACAATGCTGCCATAAGTACAAGAATAGAGACTCTTCTTACAGTCTGTGCTTTGATCCTTTCCTGTGAGATCAGTATTAGTTTCCGATACACCACTGCAGGTTCAATGTATTCCTTTGACCTTTAAATTGGCGATGAAACACAGAAATCGCATCGGAATTAAGTACAAAAGTCACATTGCCGCCTTAAGTACAAGAATAGAGACTCTTCTTACAGTCGGTGCTTTGAGCATTCCCTGTGAGACCAGTATTAGTTTCCGATAGACCTCTGCAGGTTCAATGTATTACTTGGACCTTCACATTGACGATGAAACACTGAAATTACATTGGAATTAAATACAAAAGGCACAATGCCGCCTTAAGTGCAAGAAGAATGAGACTAGTTTCAGTCTGTGCTTTGATCCTTTCCTGTGACACCAGTATTAGTCTCCGATACACCACTGCTGGTTTAATGTATTCCTTGGACCTTCAAATTGAAGATGAAACACAGAAATCGCATCCGAATTAAATACAAAAGGCACAATGCGGCCTTAAGTACAAGAATAGAGACTCTTCTTACAGTCGGTGCTTTGAGCATTCCCTGTAAGACCAGTATTAGTATCCAATACACCACTGCAGGTTCAATGTATTCCTTGGACATACACATTGACGATGAAACACTGAAATTACATCGGAATTAAATACAAATATCACAATGCCGCTTTCAGTGCAAGAAGAGTGAGACTTCTTAGAGTCTGTGCTTTGATCCTTTCCTGTGAGACCAGTATTAGTTTCCGATACACCACTGCAGGCTCGATGTATTCCATTGACCCTCACATTGACGATGAAACACAGAAATCGCATCGGAATTAAATACAAAAATCACAATGTCACCTTATGTACAAGAATACAGACTCTTCTTACAGTCGGTGTTTTGAGCATTCCCTGTGAGACAAGTTTTAGATTCCGATACACCACTGCCGGTTCAATGTAATCCTTGGACCTTCCCATTGACGATAAAACACAGAAATCGCATCGGAATTAAATACAAAAGCCACAATGCCGCTTTAAGTACAAGAATAGAGACTCTTCTTACAGTCGGTGCTTTGAGCATTCCCTGTGAGACCAGTATTAGTTTCCGATACACCACTTCAGGTTCAATGTATTCCTTGTACATACACATTGACGATGAAACACCGAAATTACATCGGAATTAAATACAAAAGCCACAATGTCGCCTTAAGTGCTAGAAGAGTGAGACTTCTTAGAGTCAGTGCTTTGATCCTTTCCTGTGAGATCAGTATTAGTTTCCGATACACCACTGCAGGTTCAATGTATTCCTTTGACCTTCACATTGACGATGAAACACAGAAATCGCATCGGAATTAAAAAAAAAAATCACAATGCCACTTTAAGTACAAGAATACAGACTCTTCTTACAGTCGGTGCTTTGAGCATTCCCTGTGAGACCAGTATTAGTTTCCGATACAGCACTACAGGTTCAATGTATTCTGTGGACATTAAAATTGACGATGAAACACTGAAATTATCTAGGAATTAAAAACAAAGGGCACAATGCCGCCTTAAGTGCAACAAGAGTGAAACTTCTTAGAATCTGTACTTTGATCCTTTCCTGTGCGACAGTATTAGTTTCCGGTACACTAATGCAGGTTCAATGTATTCCTTGGACATACACATTGTCGATGAAACACCGAAATTACATCGGAATTAAATACAAAAGCCACAATGCCGCCTTAAGTGCTAGAAGAGTGAGACTTCTTAGAGTCAGTGCTTTGATCCTTTCCTGTGAGATCAGTATTAGTTTCCGATACACCACTGCAGGTTCAATGTATTCCTTTGACCTTCACATTGACGATGAAACACAGAAATCGCATCGGAATTAAATACAAAAGGCACAATGCCACTTTAAGTACAAGAATACCGACTCCTCTTACAGTCGGTGCTTTGAGCATTCCCTGTGAGACCAGTATTTGTTTCCGATACACCACTTCAGGTTCAATGTATTCCTTGTACATACACATTGACGATGAAACACCGAAATTACATCGGAATTAAATACAAAAGCCACAATGCCGCCTTAAGTACAAGAATAGAGACTCTTCTTACAGTCGGTGCTTTGAGCATTCCCTGTGAGACCAGTATCAGTTTCCGATACACCACTGCAGGTTCAATGTATTTCTTGGACCTTCACATTGACGATGAAACACAGAAATCGCAACGGAATTAAGTACAAAAGTCACATTGCCGCCTTAAGTACAAGAATAGAGACTCAACTTACAGTCGGTGCTTTGAGCATTCCCTGTGAGACCAGTATTAGTTTCCGATACACCACTGCAGGTTCAATGCATTCCTTGGACCTTCACATTGACGATGAAACACAGAAATCGCATCAAAATCAAATACAAAAGCCACAATGCCGCCTTAAGTACAAGAATAGAGACTCTTCTTACAGTCTGTGCTTTGATCCTTTCCTGTGAGACCAGTATTAGTTTCCGATACACCACTGCAGGGTCGATGTATTCTATTGACCCTCACATTGACAATGAAACACAGAAATCGCATCGGAATGAAATACAAAAGGCACAATGCTGCCATAAGTACAAGAATAGAGACTCTTCTTACAGTCTGTGCTTTGATCCTTTCCTGTGATATCAGTATTAGTTTCCGATACACCACTGCAGGTCCAATGTATTCCTTTGACCTTTACATTGACGATGAAACACAGAAATCGCATCGGAATTAAATACTAAGATTATAATGCCGCCTTAAGTACAAGAATAGAGACTCTTCTTACAGTCTGTGATTTGATTCTTTCCTGTGAGACCAGTATAATTTTCCGATACACCACTGCAGGTTCAATGTATTCCTTGGACATTCACATTGACGATGAAACACAGAAATCGCATCGGAATTAAATACAAGTGGCACAATGCCGCCTTAAGTACAAGAATAGAGACACTTATTACTGTCGATGCTTTGAGCATTCCCTGTGAGACCAGTATTAGTTTCCGATGTACCACTGCAGGTTCAATGTATTCCTTGGACATACACATTGACGATGAAACACTGAAATTACATCGGAATTAAATCCAAAATCCACAATGCCGCCTTAAGTGCAAGAAGAGTGAGACTTCTTAGAGTCTGTGCTTTGATCGTTTCCTGTGAGACCAGTATTAGTTTCCGATATACCACTGCAGGTTCAATGTATTTCTTGAACCTTCACATTGAAGATGAAACATAGAAATCGCTTCGGAATTAAATACAAAAGGCCCAATGCCGCCTTAAGTAGAAGAATAGAGACTCTTCTTACAGTCGGTGCTTTGAGCATTCCCTGTGAGACCAGTATTAGTTTCCGATACACCACTGCAGGTTCAATGTATTCCTTCGACATTCACTTTGACGATGAAACACAGAAATCGCATCGGAATTAAATACAAAAGGCACAATGAAGCCTTAAGTACAAGGATAGAGACTCTTCTTACAGTCTGTGCTTTGATCCTTTCCTGTGAGACCAGTATTAGTTTCCGATACACGACTGCAGGTTCAATGTATTCCTTTGACCTTCACATTGACAATGAAACACAGAAATCGCATCGGAATTAAATACAAATGGCACAATGCCGCCTTAAGTACAAGTATAGAGACTCTTCTTACAGTCTGTGCTTTGATCCTTTCCTGTGAGACCAGTATTAGTTTCCGATACACCACTGCAGGTTCAATGTATTCCTTTGACCTTCTCATTGACGATGACACACAGAAATCGCATCGGAATTAAATACAAAAGGCACAATGCCGCCTTATGTACAAGAATGTAGACTCTTCATACAGTCGCTGCTTTGAGAATTCCCTGTTAGACCAGTATTAGTTTCCGATACAACACTGCAGGTTCAATGTATTCCTTGGACATTCACATGGACGTTGAAACACTGAAATTACATCGGAATTTAATACAAAAGGCACAATGCCGCCTTAAGTGCAAGAGGAGAGAGACTTCTTAGAGGCTGTGCTTTGATCCTTTCCTGTGAGACCGGTATTAGTTTCAGATAAACCACTGCTGGTTCATTGTATTCCTTAGATCTTCACATTGACGATGAAACACAGTAATCACATCGGAATTAAATGAAAAAGGCTCAATGCCGGCTTAAGTACAAGAATAGAGATTCTTTTTACAGTCGGTGCTTTGAGCATTCCCTGTGAGACCAGTATTAGTTTCCGATACACCACTGCAGGTTCAATGTATTCCTTTGACCTTCACATTGACGATGAAACAATGAAATCGCATCGGAATTAAATACAAAAGGCGCAATGCCGCCTTAAGTACAAGAATAGAGACTCTTCTTACAGTCGGTGCTTTGATCCTTTCCTTTGATACCAGTATATGTTTCCGATACACCACTGCAGGTTCAATGTATTCCATTGACCCTCAGATTGACGATGAATCACAGAAATCGCATCGGAATTAAATACAAAAGGCACAATGCAACTTTAAGTACAAGAATAGAGACTCTTCTTACAGTCTGTGCTTTGATCCTTTCCTGTGAGGCCAGTATTAGTTTCCTATACACCACTGCAGGTTCAATGGATACCTTGGACATACACATTGTCGATGAAACACTGAAATTACATCGGAATTAAATACAAAAGGCACAATGCCGCCTTAAGTGCAAGAGGAATGAGGCTTCTTAGAGTCAGGGCTTTGATCCTTCCCTGTGAGACCAGTATTATCATCCGATACACCACTGCAGGTTCAATGTATTCCTTGGACCTTCACATAAACGATGAAACACAGAAATCGCATCGGAGTTAAAAACAAATGGCACAATGCCGCCTTAAGTAGAAGAATAGAGTTACTTTTTACAGTCGATGCTTTGAGCATTCCCTGTTAGACCAATATTAGTTTCCGATACACCTCTGCAGGTTCAATGTATTCCTTTGACCTTCACATTGACGATGACACACAGAAATCGCATCGAAATTAAATACAAAAGGCACAATGCCGCCTTAGGTACAAGACTGTAGACTCTTCATACAGTCTGTGCTTTGATCCTTTCCTGTGAGACCAGTATTAGTTTCCGATACACAACTGCAGGTTCAATGTATTCCTTGGACGTACACATTGTCAATGAAACACTGAAATAACATCAGAATTAAATACAAAAGGCACAATGCCGCCTTAACTGGAAGAGGAATGAGGCTTCTTAGAGTCTGGGATTTGATCCTTTCCTGTGAGATCAGTATGAGTTTCCGATACACCTCTAGAGGTTCAATGTATTCCTTGGACCTTCACATTGATGATAAAACACAGAAATCGCATCAGAATTAAATACAAATGGCACAATGCCGCCTTAAATACAAGAATAGAGACACTTCATACGGTCGATGCTTAGAGCATTCGCTGTGAGACCAGTATTAGTTTCCGATACACCATTGCAGGTTCAATGTATTCCTTGGACCTTCACATTGACGATGAAACACAGAAATCGCATCGGAATTAAATACAAAAGGCACAATGCCGCCTTAAGTACAAGAATAGAGACTCTTCTTACAGTCGGTGCTTTTAGCATTCCCTGTGAGACCAGTATTAGTTTCCGATACACCACTGCAGGCTCAATGTATTCCTTCGACATTCACGTTGACGATGAAACACAGAAATCGCATCGGAATTAAATACAAATGGGACAATGAAGCTTTAAGTACAGGTATAGATACTCTTCTTACAGTCTGTGCTTTGATCCTTTCCTGTGAGACCAGTATTAGTTTCCGATACACCACTGCAGGTTCAATGTATTCCTTTGACCTTCACATTGACAATGAAACACAGAAATCGCATCGGAATTAAATACAAAAGGCACAATGCCGCCTTAAGTACAAGAATAGAGACTCTTCTTATAGTCTGTGCTTTGATACTTTCCTGTGAGACCAGTATTAGTTTCCGATACACCACTGCAGGTATAATGTATTCCATTGACCCTCCCATTGACGATGAAACACAGGAACCGCATCGGAATTAAATACAAAAGGCAAAACGCCGCGTTAAGTACAAGAATAGAGACTCTTTTTAACGTCTGTGCGTTGAACACTCCCTGTGAGACCAGTATTAGTTTCCGA
Organism: Schistocerca serialis cubense; assembly: GCF_023864345.2. NCBI lineage: Eukaryota > Metazoa > Arthropoda > Insecta > Orthoptera > Acrididae > Schistocerca > Schistocerca serialis. The sequence continues at coordinate 13,160,369 of NC_064645.1, forward strand.
TACACCACTGCAGTTTCCAAGTATTCCTTGGACCTTCACGTTGACGATGAAACACAGAAATCCCATCGGAATTAAATGCAAAAGGCACAATGCCGCCTTAAGTACAAGAATAGAGATTGTTCTTACAGTCGGTGTTTTGAGCATTCCCTGTGAGACCAGTATTAGTTTCCGATACACCACTGCTGGTTCTTTGTATTCCTTGGACCATCACATTGACGATGAAACACCGAAATCGCATTGGAATTAAATACAAAACGCACAATGCCGCCTTAAGTACATGAATAGAGACTCTTCTTACAGTCGGTGCTTTGAGCATCCCTGTGAGACCAGTATTAGTTTCCGATACAGCACTGCATGTTCAATGTATTCCTTGACCGTAAATATTGACGATGAAACTCTGAAATTACATCGGAATTAAATACAAAAGGCACAATGCCGCCTTAAGTACAAGAATAGAGACTCTTCTTACAGTCGGTGCTTTGAGCATTCCCTGTGAGATCAGTATTAGTTACCGATACACCTCTGCACGTTCAATTTAGTCCTTGGACCTTCACATTGACTATGAAACACTGAAATTACATCGGAATTAAATACAAAAGGCACAATGCCGCCATAAGTACAAGAATAGAGACTCTCCTTACAGTCGCTGCTTTAAACATTCCCTGTGAGACAAGTAATAGTTTCCGATACACCACTGCAGGTTCAATGTATTCCTTGGACATTCACATTGACGATTAACACTGAAATTACATCGGAATTACATACAAAAGGCACAATGCCGCCGTAAGTGCTAGAAGAGTGAGACCTCTTAGAGTCTGTGCTTTGATCCTTTCCTGTGAGCCCAGTATTAAATTCCGATACACCTCTGCAGGTTCAATGTATTCCTTGGACCTTCACCTTTACGATGAAACACAGAAATCACATCGGAATTAAATTCAAAATGCACAATTCCGCCTTAAGTACAAGAATAGAGACTCTTCTTTCAATCGGTGCTTTGAGCATTCCCTGTGAGACCAGTATTAGTTTCCGATACACCACTGCAAGTTCAATGTATTCCTTGGACCTTCACATTGACGATGAACAAGAGAAATCGCATCGGATATAAATACAAAAGGCACAATGACGCCTTAAGTACAAGAATAGAGACTCTTCTAACAGTCGATGCTTTAAGCAATCCCTGTGAGACCAGTATTAGTTTCCGATACACCTCTGCAGGTTAAATGTATTCCTTTGACCTTCACATTGACGATGACACACAGAAATCGCATCGGAGTTAAAAACAAATGGCACAATGCCGCCTTAAGTAGAAGAATAGAGACACTTTTTACAGTCGATGCTTTGAGCATTCCCTGTGAGACCACTATTAGTTTCCGATACTCCTCTGCAGGTTCAATGTATTCCTTTGACCTTCACATTGACGATGACACACAGAAATCGCATCGAAATTAAATACAAAAGGCACAATGCCGCCTTAGGTACAAGACTGTAGACTCTTCATACAGTCTGTGCTTTGATCCTTTCCTGTGAGACGAGTATTAGTTTCCGATACACAACTGCAGGTTCAATGTATTCCTTGGACATACACATTGTCAATGAAACACTGAAATTACATCAGAATTAAATACAAAAGGCACAATGCCGCCTTAAGTGGAAGAGGAATGAGGCTTCTTAGAGTCTGGGATTTGATCCTTTCCTGTGAGACCAGTATTAGTTTCCGATACACCACTGCAGGTTTAATGTATTCCTTGGACATTCACATTGACGATTAACACTGAAATTACATCGGAATTACATACAAAAGGCACAATGCCGCCTTAAGTGCAAGAAGAGTGAGACCTCTTAGAGTCTGTGCTTTGATCCTTTCCTGTGAGCCCAGTATTAAATTCCGATACACCTCTGCAGGTTCAATGTATTCCTTGGACCTTCACCTTGACGATGAAACACAGAAATCACATCGGAATTAAATTCAAAATGCACAATTCCGCCTTAAGTACAAGAATAGAGACTCTTCTTTCAATCGGGGCTTTGAGCATTCCCTGTGCGACCAGTATTAGTTTCCGATACACCACTGCAAGTTCAATGTATTCCTTGGCCCTTCACATTGACGATGAACAAGAGAAATCGCATCGGATATAAATACAAAAGGCACAATGACGCCTTAAGTACAAGAATAGAGACTCTTCTAACAGTCGATGCTTTAAGCAATCCCTGTGAGACCAGTATTAGTTTCCGATACAACACTGCAGGTTCAATGTTTTCCTTGGACATACTCATTGACGATGAAACACTGAAATTACATTGTAATTAAATACAAAATGCACAATGCCGCCATATGTTCAAGAAGAGTGAGACTTCTTAGGGTCTGTGCTTTGATGCTTTCCTGTGAGACCAGTATTAGTTTCCGATACACCTCTGCAGGTTCAATGTATTCCTTGGACCTTCACATTGACGATGAATCACAGATATCGCATCGGAATTAAATACAAATAGCACAATGCCGCCTTAAGTACAAGAATAGAGACACTTCTTACAGTCGGTGCTTTGATCCATTCCTGTGAGACTAGTATCAGTTTCCGATAAACCACTGCAGGTTCAAAGTATCCCTTGGACTTTAAAATTGACGATGAAACACTGAAATTACATCGGAATTACATAGAAAAGGCACAATGCCGCCTTAAGTACAAGAGTAGAGACTCTTCTTACAGTCGGTGCTTTGAGCATTCCCTGTGAGACCAGTATTAGTCTCCGATACACCACTGCAGGTTCAATGTATTCCTTGGACATACACATTGACGATGAAACACAGAAATCGCATCGGAATTAAATACAAATAGCACAATGCCGCCTTAAGTACAAGAATAGAGACTCTTCTTACAGTCGGTGCTTTGCGCATTCCCTGTGAGACCAGTATTCGTTTCCGATACACCACTGCAGGTTCAATGTATTCCTTGGACCTTCACATTGACGATGAAACACAGATATCGCATCGTAATTAAATTGAAAAGGCACAATGCCGCCTTATGTACAAGAATAGAGACTCTTCTTACAGTCGGTGCCTTGATCCATTCCTGTGAGACTAGTATTAGTTTCCGATAAACCACTAAAGGTTCAATGTATTCCTTGGACATTCACATTGACCGTGTAACACTGAAATTACATCGGAATTACATACAAAAGGCACAATGCCGCCTTCAGTGCAAGAACAGTGAGACTTCTTAGAGTCTGTGCTTTGATCCTTTCCTATGAGACCAGTATTAGTTTCCGATACACCACTGCTGGGTCAAAGTAATTCTTGGACCTTAACATTGACGATGAAACACAGAAATCGCATCGTAATTAAATACAAAAGGCACAATGCCGCCTTAAGTACAAGAATAGAGACTCCTCTTACAGTCGGTGCTTTGATCCTTTCCTCTGAGACCAGTATTAGTTTCCGATATACCACTGCAGGTTCAATGTATTCCTTTTACATACACATTGACGATGAAATACTGATATTACATCGGAATTAAATAGAAGAGGCACAATGCCCCCTTAAATGCAAGAAGAGGGAGAATTCTTAGATTCTGTGCGTTGATCCTTTCCTGTGAGACTTTTATTAGTTTCCGATACACCACATCAGGTTCAATGTATTCCTTGGTCCATCACATTGACGATGAAACACAGAAATCGCATCGGAATTAAAACAAAACGCACAATGCCGCCTTAAGTACAAGAATAGAGACTCTTCTTACAGTCCGTGCTTTGAGCATTCCCTGTAAGACCAGTATTAGGTTCTGATACACCACTGCAGGTTCAATGTATTCCTTGGACATACACATTGACGATGAAACACAGAAATCGCATTAGAATTAAATACAAAAGGCAGAATGCCGCCTTAAGTACGAGAATAGACTTTTCTTACTGTCGGTGCTTTGATCCATTCCTGTGAGACCAGTATTAGCTTCCGATACACCACTGCAGGCTCAATGTATTCCTTGGACATTCACATAGACAATGAAACACTGAAATTACATCGGAATTGCATACAAAAGGCACAATGCCGCCTTAAGTGCAAGAAGAGTGAGACTTCTTAGAGTCTGTGCACTGATCCTTTCCTGTGAGACCAGTATTAGTTTCCGATACACCACTGCAGGTTCATTGTATTCCTTGGACTTTCACATTGTCGATGAAACACAGAAAACGCATCGGAATTAAATATAAAAGGCACAATGCCGCATTAAGTATAAGAATAGAGACTCTTCTTACAGTCGGTTCTTTGATCCTTTCCTGTGAGACCAGTATTAGTTTCCGATACACCACTGCAGGTTCAATGTATTCCTTGCAAATACACATTGACGATGAAACACTGAAATTACATCGGAATTAAATACAAAAGGCAGAATGCCGCCTTAAGTGCAAGAAGAGTGAGACTTCTTAGAGTCTGTGTTTTGATCCTTTCCTGTGAGACCAGTATTAGTTTCCGATACACCACTGCAGGTTCACTGTATTCCTTGGACCTTCACTTTGACGATGAAACACAGAAATCGCATCGGAATTAAATACAAAGGGCACAATGCCGCCTTAAGTACAAGAATAGAGACTCTTCTTACAGTCGGTGCTTTAAGAATTCCCTGTGTGACCAGTATTCGTTTCCGATACACCACTGCAGGTTCAATGTATTCCTTGGACCTTCACATTGACGATGAAACACAGATATCGCGTCGGAATTAAATAGAAAAGGCACAATACCGCCTTAAGTACAAGAATAGAGTCTCTTCTTACAGTCGGTGCTTTGAGCATTCCCTGTGAGACCAGTATTAGTTTCCGATACACCACTGCAGTTTCAATGTATTCCTTGGACATACACATTGAAGATGAAACACTGAAATTACATCGGAATTGAATACAAAAGGCACAATGCCGCCTTAAGTGCAAGAAGAGTGAGACTTCTTAGAGTCTGTGCTTTGTTCCTTTCCTGTGAGACCAGTATTAGTTTCCGATACACCACTGCGGGTTCAATGTAATCCTTGGACCTTCACATTGACGATGAAACACAGAAATCGCCTCGGAAGTAAATACAAAAGGCGCAATGCACTCTTAAGTACAAGAATACAGACTCTTCTTACAGTCGGTGCTTTGAACACTCCCTGTGAGACCAGTATTAGTTTCCGATACATCGCTGCAGTTTCAATGTATTCCTTGGACACACACATTTACGATGAAACACTGAAATCGCATCGGAATTAAATACAAAATGCACAATGCCGCCTTAAGTACAAGAATAGAGACTCTTCTTGCAGTCGGTGATTTGAGCATTCCCTGTGAGACCAGTATTAGTTTCCGATACACCACTGCACTTTCAATGTATATCTTGGACATTCACGTTCACGATGAAACACTGAAATTACATCGGAATTAAATACAAAAGGCACAATGCCGCCTTAAGTGCAAGAAGAGTGAGACTTCTTAGAGTCTGTGCTTTGTTCCTTTCCTGTGAGACCAGTATTAGTTTGCGACATACCACTGCAAGTTCAATGTATTCCTTGGACCTTCACATTGACAATGAAACACAGATATCGCATCTTAATTAAATACAAAAGGCGCAATGCCGTTTTAAGTACAAGAATAGAGCCTCTTCTTACAGTCGGTGTTTTGAGCATTCCCTGTGAGACCAGTATTAGTTTGTGATACACCACTGCAGGTTCAATGTATTCCTTAGACATACACATTGACGATGAAACACTGAAATTAAATCGAATTGAATACAAAAGGCACAATGCCGAATTAAGTGCAAGAATAGTGAGACTTCTTAGAGTCTGTGCTTTGTTCCTTGCCTGTGAGACCAGTAGTAGGTTCCCATACACCACTGCAGGTGCAATGTATTCCTTGGACCTTCACATTGACGATGATACACAGATATCGCATCGAAATTAAATACAAAAGGCACAATGCCGCCTTATGTACAAGACTAGAGACTCTTCTTACAGTCGGTGATTTGAGCATTCCCTGTGTAACCAGTATTCGTTTCCGATACACCACTGCAGGTTCAATGTATTCCTTGCACCTTCACATTGACGATGAAACACAGATATCGCATCGTAATTAAATAGAAAAGGCACAATGCCGCCTTATGTACAAGAATAGAGACTCTTCTTACAGTCGATGCCTTGATCCATTCCTGTGAGACTAGTATTAGTTTCCGATAAACCACTACAGGTTCAATGTATTCCTGGGACCTTCACATTGACGATGAAACACAGAAATCGCATCGGAATTAAATACAAAAGGCACAATGGCGCCTTATGTACAAGAATAGAGACTCTTCTTACAGTCTGTGCCTTGAACACTCCCTGTGAGAATAGTATTAGATTTCGATACACCACTGCAGGCTCAATGTATTCCTTGGACCTTCACATAGACGATGATACACAGAAATGACATCGGAATTAAAGACAAAAGGCACAATATCGCCTTAAATGCAAGAAGAGTGAGACTTCTTAGAGTCTGTGCTTTGATCCTTTCCTATGTGACCAGTATTAGTTTCCGATACACCACTGCAAGTTCAATGTACCCCTTTTACATACACATTGACGATGAAACACTGAAATTACATCGGAGTTAAATACAATAGGCACAATGCCGCCTTAAGTTCAAGAAGAGTGAGTCTTCTTAGAGTCTGTGCTTTGATCCTTTCCTATGAGACCAGAATTAGTTTCCGATACACCACTGCAGGTTCAATGTATTCCTTTTACATACACATTGACGATGAAACACTGAAATTACATCGGAATTAAATAGAAGAGGCACAATGCCCCCTGAAATGCAAGAAGAGTGAGAATTCTTACATTCCGTGCTTTGATCCTTTCCTGTGAGACTTGTATTAGTTTCCGATACACCACATCAGGTTCAGTGTATTCCTTGGTCCATCACACTGACGATGAAACACAGAAATCGCATCGGAATTAAAACAAAACGCACAATGCCGCCTTAAGTACAAGAATAGAGACTCTTCTTACAGTCGGTGCTTTGAGCATTCCCTGTGAGACCAGTATTAGGTTCTGATACACCACTGCAGGTTCAATGTATTCCTTGGACATACACATTGACGATGAAACACAGATATCGCATTAGAATTAAATACAAAAGGCAGAATGCCGCCTTAAGTACGAGAATAGAGACTCTTCTTACTGTCGGTGCTTTGATCCATTCCTGTGAGACCAGTATTAGTTTCCGATACACCACTGCAGGTTCAATGTATTCCTTGGACATTCACATAGACAATGAAACACTGAAATTACATCGGAATTATATACAAAAGGCACAATGCTGCCTTAAGTGCAAGAAGAGTGAGACTTCTTAGAGTCTGTGCATTGATCCTTTCCTGTGAGACCAGTATTAGTTTCGGATACACCACTGCAGGTTCAATGTATTCCTTGGACCTTCACATTGTCGATGAAACACAGAAATCGCATCGGAATTAAATACAAAATGCACAATGCCGCATTAAGTATAAGAATAGAGACTCTTCTTACAGTCGGTTTTTTGATCCTTTCCTGTGAGACCAGTATTAGTTCCTGATACACCACTACAGGTTCAATGTATTCCTTGGACATTCACATTGACGATGAAACACTGAAATTACATCGGAATTAAATACAAAAGGCACAATGTCGCCTTAAATGCAAGAAGAGTGAGACTTCTTAGAGTCTGTGCTTTGATCCTTTCCTATGAAACCAGTATGAGTTTCCGATACACCACTGCAGGTTCAAAGTATTCCTTTTACATACACATTGACGATGAAACACTGAAATTACATCGGAATTGAATACAAAAGGCACAATGCCGCCTTAAGTGCAAGAAGAGTGAGACTTATTAGAGTCTGTGCTTTGATCTTTTCCTATGAGACCACTATTACTTTCCGATACACCACTGCAGATTCAATGTATTCCTTTTACTTACACATTGACGATGAAACACTGAAATTACATCGGAATTAAATACTAAAGGCGCAATGCCGCCTTAAGTTCAATAAGAGTGAGACTTCTTAGAGTCTGTCATTTTATCCTGTCCTATGAGACCATTATTACTTTCCGATGCACCACTGCAGGTTCAATGTATTCGTTTTACATACACATTGATGATGAAACACTGAAATTACATCGGAATTAAATACAAAAGACACAATGCCGCCTTAAGTGCAAGAAGAATGAGACTTCTTAGAGTCTGTGCTTTGATCCTTTCCTGTGAGACCAGTATTAGATTCCGATACACCACTGCAAGTTCAATGTATACCTTGGACCTTCACATTGACGATGAAACACACAAATCGCATCGGAATAAAATACAAAACGCAAAATGCCGCCTTAAGTACAGGAATAGAGACTCTTCTCAGTGTCGGTGCTTTGAGCCTTCCCTGTGAGACCAGTATTAGTTTCCGATACATCACTGCAAGTTCAATGTATTCCTTGCAAATACACATAGACGATGAAACACTGAAATTACATCGGAATTAAATACAAAAGGCAGAATGCCGCCTTAAGTGCAAGAAGAGTAAGACTTCTTAGAGTCTGTGTTTTGACCCTTTCCTGTGAGACCAGTTTTAGTTTCCGATACACCACTGCAGGTTCAATGTATTCCTTGGACCTTCACATTGATGATGAAGCACAGAAATCGCATCGGAATTAAATACAAAAGGCACAATGCCGCCTTAAGTACAAGAATAGAGACTCGTCTTACAGTCGGTGCTTTAAGCATTCCCTGTGTGACTAGTATTCGTTTCCGATACACCACTGCAGGTTCAATGTATTCCTTGGACCTTCACATTGACGATGAAACACAGATATCGCGTCGGAATTAAATAGAAAAGGCACAATGCCGCCTTAAGTACAAGAATAGAGACTCTTCTTACAGTCGGTGCTTTGAGCATTCCCTGTGAGACCAGTATTAGTTTCCGATACACCACTGCAGTTTCAATGTATTCCTTGGACATACACATTGACGATGGAACAGTGAAATTACATCCGAATTGAATACAAAAGGCACAATGCCGCCTTAACTGCAAGAAGAGTGAGACTTCTTAGAGTCTGTGCTTTGTTCCTTTCCTGTGAGACCAGTATTAGTTTCCGATACACCACTGCAAGTTCAATGTATTCCTTGGACCTTCACATTGACAATGAATCACAGAAATCGCATCTTAATTAAATACAAAAGGCGCAATGCCGTTTTAAGTACAAGAACAGAGACTCTTCTTACAGTCGGTATTTTGAGCATTCCCTGTGAGACCAGTATTAGTTTTTGATAAACCACTGCAGGTTCAATGTATTCCTTAGACATTCACATTGACGATGAAACACTGAAATTAAATCGAATTAAATACAAAAGGCACAATGCCGCCTTAAATGCAAGAAGAGTGAGACTTCTTAGAGTCTGTGTTTTGATCCTTTCCTATGAAACCAGTATTAGTTTCCGATACACCACTGCAGGTTCAAAGTATTCCTTTTACATACACATTGACGATGAAACACTGAAATTACTTCGGAATTAAAACAAAACGCACAATGCCGCCTTAGGTACAAGAATAGAGACTCTTCTTACAGTCGGTGCTTTGAGCATTCCCTGTGAGACCAGTATTAGGTTCTGATACACCACTGCAGGTTCAATGTATTCCTTGGACATACACATTGACGATGAAACACAGAAATCGCATCGGTATTAAATACAAAAGGCACAATGCCGCATTAAGTATAAGAATAGAGACTCTTCTTACAGTCGGTTCTTTGATCCTTTCCTGTGAGACCAGTATTAGTTTCTGATACACCACTAGAGGTTCAATGTATTCCTGGGACATTCACATTGACGATGAAACATTGAAATTACATCGGAATTAAATACAAAAGGCACAATGTCGCCTTAAATGCAAGAAGAGTGAGACTTCTTAGAGTCTGTGTTTTGATCCTTTCCTATGAAACCAGTATTAGTTTCCGATACACCACTGCAGGTTCAAAGTATTCCTTTTACATACACATTGACGATGAAACACTGAAATTACATCGGAATTGAATACAAAAGGCACAATGCCGCCTTAAGTGCAAGAAAAGTGAGACTTATTAGAGTCTGTGCTTTGATCTTTTCCTATGAGACCACTATTACCTTCCGATACACCACTGCAGGTTCAATGTATTCCTTTTACTTACACATTGACGATGAAACACTGAAATTACATCGGAATTAAATACAAAAGGCGCAATGCCGCCTTAAGTTCAATAAGAGTGAGACTTCTTAGAGTCTGTCATTTTATACTGTCCTATGAGACCAGTATTACTTTCCGATGCACCACTGCAGGTTCAATGTATTCCTTTTACATATACATTGATGATGAAACACTGAAATTACATCGGAATTAAATACAAAAGGCACAATGCCGCCTCAAGTGCAAGAAGAGTGAGACTTCTTAGAGTCTGTGTTTTGACCCTTTCCTGTGAGACCAGTATTATTTTCCGATACACCACTGCAGGTTCAATGTATTCCTTGGATCTTCACATTGACGATGAAACACAGAAATCGCATCAGAATTAAATACAAAATGCACAATGCCGCATTAAGTAGAAGAATAGAGACTCTTCTTACAGTCGGTTCTTTGATCCTTTCCTGTGAGACCAGTATTAGTTTCTGATACACCACTACAGGTTCAATGTATTCCTTGGACATTCACATTGATGATGAAACACTGAAATTACATCGGAATTAAATACAAAAGGCACAATGCCGCCTTAAGTGCAAGAAGAGTGAGACTTCTTAGAGTCTGCGCTTTGATGATTTCCTATGAGACCAATATTAGTTTCCGATACATCACTGCAGGTTCAATGTATTCTTTTTAAATACACATTGAGGATGAAAAACTGAAATTACATCGGAATTAAATACAAAGGCACAATGCCGCCTTAAGTGCAAGAAGAGTGAGACTTCTTAGAGTCTGTGCTTTGATCTTTTCCTATGAGACCAGTATTACTTGCCGATACACCACTGCAGGTTCAATGTATTCCTTGGACCTTCACTTTGGCGATGAAACACAGAAATCGCATCGGTATTAAATACAAAAGGCACAATGCCGCCTTAAGAACGAATAGAGACTCTTCTTACAGTCGGTGCTTTAAGCATTCCCTGTGTGACCAGTATTCGTTTCCGATACACCACTGCAGGTTCAATGTATTTCTTGGACCTTCTCATTGACGATGAAACACAGATATCGCGTCGGAATTAAATAGAAAAGGCACAATGCCGCCATAAGTACAAGAATAGAGACTCTTCTTACAGTCGGTGCTTTGAGCATTCCCTGTGAGACCAGTTTTAGTTTCCGATACACCACTGCAGTTTCAATGTATTCCTTGGACATACACATTGACGATGAAACACTGACATTACATCGGAATTGAATACAAAAGGCACAATGCCGCCTTAAGTGCAAGAAGAGTGAGACTTCTTAGAGTCTGTGCTTTGTTCCTTTCCTGTGAGACCAGTATTATGTTCTGATACACCACTGCAGGTGCAAAGTATTCCTTGGACCTTCACATTGACGATGAAACAAAGTAATCGCATCGGAATTAAATACAAAAGGCACAATGCCGCCTTAAGTACAAGAATCGAGACTCTTCATACGGTCGGTGCTTTGAGCATTCCCTGTGAGACCAGTATTCGTTTCCGATACAACACTGCAGGTTCAATGTTTTCCTTGGACATACACATTGACGAAGAAACACTGAAATTACATCGGAATTAAATACAAAAGTCACAATGCCGCCTTAAGTGCAAGAAGAGTGAGACTTCTTAGAGTCTGCGTTTTGATCCTTTCCTATGAGACCAATATTAGTTTCCGATACATCACTGCAGGTTCAATGTATTCCTTTTACATACACATTGAGGATGAAACACTAAAATTACATCGGAATTAGATACAATAGGCAAAATGCCGCCTTAAATGCAAGAAGAGTGAGACTTCTTAGGGTCTGTGCATTGATCCTTTCCTGTGAGACCAGTATTAGTTTCCGATACACCACTGCAGGTTCAATGTATTCCTTGGACAATCACATTGATGATGAAACACTGAAATTACATCGGAATTAAATACAAAAGGTACAATGCCGCCTTAAGTGCAAGAAGAGTGAGACTCCTTAGAGTGTGTGCTTTGACCTTTTCCTATGAGATCAGTATTAGTTTCTGATACACCACTGCAGGTTCAATGTATTTTTTGGACCTTCACATTGACGTTGAAACACAGATATCGCGTCGGAATTAAATAGAAAGGGCACAATGCCGCCTTAAGTACAAGAATAGAGACTCTTCTTACAGTCGGTGCTTTGAGCATTCCCTGTGAGACCAGTATTAGTTTCCGATACACCACTGCACTTTCAATGTATATCTTGGAACTTCACATTGACGATGAAACACAGATATCGCATCGGAATTAAATACAAAAGGCACAATGCCGCCTTAAGTACGAGAATAGAAACTCTTCTTACAGTCGGTGCTTTGATCCATTTCTGTGAGCCCAATATTAGTTTCCGATACACCACTGCAGGTTCAATGTATACCTTGGACATACACATTTACGATGAAACACAGATATCGCATCGGAATTAAATACAAAAGGCACAATGCCGCATTAAGTACAAGAATAGAGACTCTTCTTACAGTCGGTTCTTTGATCCTTTCCTGTGAGCCCAGTATTAGTTTCCGATACACCACTGCAGGTTCAATGTATTCCTTAGACATTCACATTGACAATGAAACACTGAAATTACATCAGAATTACATACAAAAGGCACAATGCCGCCTTAAGTGCAAGAAGAGTGAGACTTCTTAGAGTCTGCGTTTTGATCCTTTCCTATGAGACCAATATTAGTTTCCGATACATCACTGCATGTTCCATGTATTCCTTTTACATACACATTGAGGTAGAAACACTGAAATTACATCGGAATTAAATACAATAGTCAAATGCCGCCTTAAGTGCAAGAAGAGTGAGACTTCTTAGAGTCTGTGCATTGTTCCTTTCCTGTGAGACCAGTATTAGTTTCCGATACCCCACTGCAGGTTCAATGTATTCCTTGGATCTTCACATTGACGATGAAACACAGAAATCGCATCGGAATTAAATACAAAAGGCACAATGCCGCATTAAGTATAACAATAGAGACTCTTCTTACAGTCGGTTCTTTGATCCTTTCCTGTGAGACCAGTATTAGTTTCTGATACACCACTACAGGTTCAATGTATTCCTTGGACATTCACATTGATGATGAAACACTGAAATTACATCGGAATTAAATACAAAAGGCACAATGCCGCCTTAAGTGCAAGAAGAGTGAGACTCCTTAGAGTGTGTGCTTTGACCTTTTCCTATGAGATCAGTATTAGATTCTGATGCACCACTGCAGGGTCAATGTTTTTTTTGGACCTTCACATTGACGTTGAAACACAGATATCGCGTCGGAATTAAATAGAAAAGGCACAATGCCGCATTAAGTAAAAGAATAGAGACTCTTCTTACAGTCGGTGCTTTGAGCATTCCCTGTGAGACCAGTATTAGTTTCCGGTACACCACTGCACTTTCAATGTATATCTTGGAACTTCACATTGACGATGAAACACAGATATCGCATCGGAATTAAATACAAAAGGCACAATGCCGCCTTAAGTACAAGAATCGAGACTCTTCTTACGGTCGGTGCTTTGAGCATTCCCTGGGAGACCAGTATTAGTTTCCGATACACCACTGCAGGTTCAATGTTTTCCTTGGACATACACATATACGATGAAACACTGAAATCGCATCGGAATTAAATACAAAATGCACAATGCCGCCTTAAGTACAAGAATAGAGACTCTTCTTGCAGTCGGTGATTTGAGCATTCCCTGTGAGACCAGTATTAGTTTCCGATACACCACTGCACATTCAATGTATATCTTGGACCTTCACATTGACGATGAAACACTGATATCGCATCGGAATTAAATACAAAAGGCACAATGCCGCCTTAAGTACGAGAAGAGTGAGACTTCTTAGAGTCTGCGTTTTGTTCCTTTCCTATGAGACCAATATTAGTTTCCGATACATCACTGCAGGTTCAATGTATTCTTTTTAAATACACATTGAGGATGAAAAACTGAAATCACATCGGAATTAAATACAAAGGCACAATGCCGCCTTAAGTGCAAGAAGAGTGAGACTTCTTAGAGTCTGTGCTTTGATCTTTTCCTATGAGACCAGTATTACTTGCCGATACACCACTGCAGGTTCAATGTATTCCTTGGACCTTCACTTTGGCGATGAAACACAGAAATCGCATCGGTATTAAATACAAAAGGCACAATGCCGCCTTAAGTACAAGAATAGAGACTCTTCTTACAGTCGGTGCTTTAAGCATTCCCTGTGTGACCAGTATTCGTTTCCGATACACCACTGCAGGTTCAATGTATTTCTTGGACCTTCTCATTGACGATGAAACACAGATATCGCTTCGGAATTAAATAGAAAAGGCACAATGCCGCCTTAAGTACAAGAATAGAGACTCTTCTTACAGTCGGTGCTTTGAGCATACCCTGTGAGACCAGTTTTAGTTTCCGATACACCACTGCAGTTTCAATGTATTCCTTGGACATAAAATTTGACGATGAAACACTGAAATTACATCGGAATTGAATACAAAAGGCACAATGCCGCCTTAAGTGCAAGAAGAGTGAGACTTCTTAGAGTCTGTGTTTGTTCCTTTCCTGTGAGACCAGTATTGGTTTCCGATACACCACTGCAAGTTCAATGTATTCCTTGGACCTTCACATTGAAAATGAAACACAGAAATCGCATCTTAATTAAATACAAAAGGCGCGAAGCCGCCTTAAGTACAAGGATAGAGACTCTTCTTAAAGTCGGTGTTTTGAGCATTGCCTGTGGGACCAGTATTAGTTTCCGATACACCACTGCAGGTTCAATGTATTCCTTAGACATACATATTGACGATGAAACACTGAAATTAAATCGAATTAAATACAAAAGGCACAATGCCGCCTTAAGTGCAAGAATAGTGAGACTTCTTAGAGTCTGTGCTTTGATCCTTTCCTGTGAGACCAGTAATAAATTCCGATACACCACTGCGGGTTCAATGTATTCCTTCGACCTTCATATTGACGATGAAACACAGTAATCGCATCGGAATTAAATACATAAGGCACAATGCCGCCTTAAGTACAAGAATCGAGACTCTTCTTACAGTCGCTGGTTTGAGCAATCCCTGTGAGACCAGTATTAGTTTCCGATACATCACTGCTGTTTCAATGCATTCCTTGGACCTTCACATTGACGATGAAACACAGAAATCGCATCGGAATTAAATACAAAAGGCACAATGCCGCCTTAAGTACAAGAATCGAGACTCTTCTTACGGTCGGTGCTTTGAGCATTCCCTGGGAGACCAGTATTAGTTTCCGATACACCACTGCAGGTTCAATGTTTTCCTTGGACATACACATATACGATGAAACACTGAAATCGCATCGGAATTAAATACAAAATGCACAATGCCGCCTTAAGTACAAGAATAGAGACTCTTCTTGCAGTCGGTGATTTGAGCATTCCCTGTGAGACCAGTATTAGTTTCCGATACACCACTGCACATTCAATGTATATCTTGGACCTTCACATTGACGATGAAACACTGATATCGCATCGGAATTAAATACAAAAGGCACAATGCCGCCTTAAGTACGAGAAGAGTGAGACTTCTTAGAGTCTGCGTTTTGTTCCTTTCCTATGAGACCAATATTAGTTTCCGATACATCACTGCAGGTTCAATGTATTCCTCTTACATACACATTGAGGATGAAACACTGAAATTACATCGGAATTAAATACAATAGGCAAAATGCCGTATTAAGTGCAAGAAGAGTGAGACTTCTTAGAGTCTGAGCATTGATCCTTTCCTGTGAGACCAGTATTACTTTCCGATACACCACTGCAGGTTCAATGTATTCCTTGCAAATACACATTGACGATGAAATACTGAAATTACATCGGAATTAAATACAAAAGGCAGAATGCCGCCTTAAGTGCAAGAAGAGTGAGACTTCTTAGATTCTGTGTTTTGATCCTTTCCTGTGAGACCAGTATTAGTTTCCGATACACCACTGCAGGTTCAATGTATTCCTTGGACCTTCACTTTGACGATGAAACAGAGAAATCGCATCGGAATTAAATACAAAAGGCACAATGCCGCCTTAAGTACAAGAATAGAGACTCTTCTTACAGTCGCTGCTTTAAGCATTCCCTGTGTAACTAGTATTCGCTTCCGATACACCACTGCGGGTTCAATGTATTTTTTGGACCTTCACATTGACGTTGAAACACAGATATCGCGTCGGAATTAAATAGAAAAGGCACAATGCCGCATTAAGTAAAAGAATAGAGACTCTTCTTACAGTCGGTGCTTTGAGCATTCCCTGTGAGACCAGTATTAGTTTCCGGTACACCACTGCACTTTCAATGTATATCTTGGAACTTCACATTGACGATGAAACACAGATATCGCATCGGAATTAAATACAAAAGGCACAATGCCGCCTTAAGTACAAGAATCGAGACTCTTCTTACGGTCGGTGCTTTGAGCATTCCCTGGGAGACCAGTATTAGTTTCCGATACACCACTGCAGGTTCAATGTTTTCCTTGGACATACACATATACGATGAAACACTGAAATCGCATCGGAATTAAATACAAAATGCACAATGCCGCCTTAAGTACAAGAATAGAGACTCTTCTTGCAGTCGGTGATTTGAGCATTCCCTGTGAGACCAGTATTAGTTTCCGATACACCACTGCACATTCAATGTATATCTTGGACCTTCACATTGACGATGAAACACTGATATCGCATCGGAATTAAATACAAAAGGCACAATGCCGCCTTAAGTACGAGAAGAGTGAGACTTCTTAGAGTCTGCGTTTTGTTCCTTTCCTATGAGACCAATATTAGTTTCCGATACATCACTGCAGGTTCAATGTATTCCTCTTACATACACATTGAGGATGAAACACTG
Source organism: Schistocerca serialis cubense (assembly GCF_023864345.2). NCBI lineage: Eukaryota > Metazoa > Arthropoda > Insecta > Orthoptera > Acrididae > Schistocerca > Schistocerca serialis. Next base: position 13,177,437 of record NC_064645.1, read on the forward strand.
AAATTACATCGGAATTAAATACAATAGGCAAAATGCCGTATTAAGTGCAAGAAGAGTGAGACTTCTTAGAGTCTGAGCATTGATCCTTTCCTGTGAGACCAGTATTACTTTCCGATACACCACTGCAGGTTCAATGTATTCCTTGCAAATATACATTGACGATGAAATACTGAAATTACATCGGAATTAAATACAAAAGGCAGAATGCCGCCTTAAGTGCAAGAAGAGTGAGACTTCTTAGATTCTGTGTTTTGATCCTTTCCTGTGAGACCAGTATTAGTTTCCGATACACCACTGCAGGTTCAATGTATTCCTTGGACCTTCACTTTGACGATGAAACACAGAAATCGCATCGGAATTAAATACAAAAGGCACAATGCCGCCTTAAGTACAAGAATAGAGACTCTTCTTACAGTCGCTGCTTTAAGCATTCCCTGTGTAACTAGTATTCGCTTCCGATACACCACTGCGGGTTCAATGTATTTTTTGGACCTTCACATTGACGTTGAAACACAGATATCGCGTCGGAATGTAATAGAAAAGGCACAATGCCGCCTTAAGTACAAGAATAGAGACTCTTCTTACTGTCGGTGCTTTGAGCATTCCCTGTGAGACCAGTATTAGTTTCCGATACACCACTGCAGTTTCAATGTATTCCTTGGACATACACATTGACGATGAAACACTGAAATTACATCGGAATTGAATACAAAAGGCACAATGCCGCCTTAAGTACAAGAATAGAGACTCTTCTTACAGTCGGTGCTTTGAGCATTCCATGTGAGACCAGTATTAGTTTCCGATACACCACTGCACTTTCAATGTATATCTTGGACCTTCACATTGACGATGAAAAACAGATATCGCATCGGAATTAAATACAAAAGGAACAATGCCGCCTTAAGTACGAGAATAGAAACTCTTCTTACAGTCGGTGCTTTGATCCATTTCTGTGAGACCGATATTAGTATCCGATACACCACTGCTGGTTCAATGTATATCTTGGACATTCACATTGACGATGAAACACTGAAATTACATCGGAATTAAAACAAAACGCACAATGCCGCCTTAAGTACAAGAATAGAGACTCTTCTTACAGTCGGTGCTTTGAGCATTCCCTGTGAGACCAGTATTAGGTTCTGATACACCACTGCAGGTTCAATGTATTCCTTGGACCTACACATTTACGATGAAACACAGATATCGCATCGGAATTAAATACAAAAGGCACAATGCTGCATTAAGTATAAGAATAGAGACTCTTCTTACAGTCGGTTCTTTGATCCTTTCCTGTGAGCCCAGTATTAGTTTCCGATACACCACTGCAGGTTCAATGTATTCCTTAGACATTCACATTGACAATGAAAAACTGAAATTACATCAGAATTACATACAAAAGGCACAATGCCGCCTTAAGTGCAAGAAGAGTGAGACTTCTTAGAGTCTGCGTTTTGATCCTTTCCTATGAGACCAATATTAGTTTCCGATACATCACTGCATGTTCAATGTATTCCTTTTACATACACATTGAGGTAGAAACACTGAAATTACATCGGAATTAAATACAATAGCCAAATGCCGCCTTAAGTGCAAGAAGAGTGAGACTTCTTAGAGTCTGTGCATTGTTCCTTTCCTGTGAGACCAGTATTAGTTTCCGATACACCACTGCAGGTTCAATGTATTCCTTGGATCTTCACATTGACGATGAAACACAGAAATCGCATCGGAATTAAATACAAAAGGCACAATGCCGCATTAAGTATAACAATAGAGACTCTTCTTACAGTCGGTTCTTTGATCCTTTCCTGTGAGACCAGTATTAGTTTCTGATACACCACTACAGGTTCAATGTATTCCTTGGACATTCACATTGATGATGAAACACTGAAATTACATCGGAATTAAATACAAAAGGCACAATGCCGCCTTAAGTGCAAGAAGAGTGAGACTCCTTAGAGTGTGTGATTTGACCTTTTCCTATGAGATCAGTATTAGATTCTGATACACCACTGCAGGTTCAATGTTTTTTTTGGACCTTCACATTGACGTTGAAAAACAGATACCGCGTCGGAATTAAATAGATAAGGCACAATGCCGCATTAAGTAAAAGAATAGAGACTCTTCTTACAGTCGGTGCTTTGAGCATTCCCTGTGAGACCAGTATTAGTTTCCGGTACACCACTGCACTTTCAATGTATATCTTGGAACTTCACATTGACGATGAAACACAGATATCGCATCGGAATTAAATACAAAAGGCACAATGCCGCCTTAAGTACGAGAATAGAAACTCTTCTTACAGTCGGTGCTTTGATCCATTTCTGTGAGCCCAATATTAGTTTCCGATACACCACTGCAGGTTCAATGTATACCTTGGACATACACATTGACGATGAAACACTGAAAATACATCGGAATTTAACACAAAAGGCACAATGCAGACTTAAGTGCAAGAAGAGTGAGACTTCTTAGAGTCTGCGCTTTGGTCATTTCCTATGAGACCAATATTAGTTTCCGATACATCACTGCAGGTTCAATGTATTCTTTTTAAATACACATTGAGGATGAAAAACTGAAATTACATCGGAATTAAATACAAAGGCACAATGCCGCCTTAAGTGCAAGAAGAGTGAGACTTCTTAGAGTCTGTGCTTTGATATTTTCCTATGAGACCAGTATTACTTGCCGATACACCACTGCAGGATCAATGTATTCCTTGGACCTTCACTTTGGCGATGAAACACAGAAATCGCATCGGTATTAAATACAAAAGGCACAATGCCGCCTTAAGTACAAGAATAGAGACTCTTCTTACAGTCGGTGCTTTAAGCATTCCCTGTGTGACCAGTATTCGTTTCCGATACACCACTGCAGGTTCAATGTATTTCTTGGACCTTCTCATTGTCGATGAAACACAGATATCGCGTCGGAATTAAATAGAAAAGGCACAATGCCGCCTTAAGTACAAGAATAGAGACTCTTCTTACAGTCGGTGCTTTGAGCATTCCCTGTGAGACCAGTTTTAGTTTCCGATACACCACTGCAGTTTCAATGTATTCCTTGGACATACACATTGACGATGAAACACTGAAATTACATCGGAATTGAATACAAAAGGCACAATGCCGCCTTAAGTGCAAGAAGAGTGAGACTTCTTAGAGTCTGTGCTTTGTTCCTTTCCTGTGAGACCAGTATTAGTTTCCGATACACCACTGCAAGTTCAATGTATTCCTTGGACCTTCACATTGAAAATGAAACACAGAAATCGCATCTTAATTAAATACAAAAGGCGCGATGCCGCCTTAAGTACAAGGATAGAGACTCTTCTTAAAGTCGGTGATTTGAGCATTGCCTGTGAGACCAGTATTAGTTTCCGATACACCACTGCAGGTTCAATGTATTCCTTAGACATACACATTGACGATGAAACACTGAAATTAAATCGAATTAAATACAAAAGGCACAATGCCGCCTTAAGTGCAAGAATAGTAAGACTTCTTAGAGTCTGTGCTTTGATCCTTGCCTGTGAGACCAGTATTATGTTCTGATACACCACTGCAGGTGCAAAGTATTCCTTGGACCTTCACATTGACGATGAAACACAGTAATCGCATCGGAATCAAATACAAAAGGCACAATGCCGCCTTAAGTACAAGAATCGAGACTCTTCTTACGGTCGGTGCTTTGAGCATTCCCTGTGAGACCAGTATTCGTTTCCGATACAACACTGCAGGTTCAATGTTTTCCTTGGACATACACGTTGACGAAGAAACACTGAAATTACATCGGAATTAAATACAAAAGTCACAATGCCGCTTTAAGTGCAAGAAGAGTGAGACTTCTTAGAGTCTGTGCTTTGATCCTTTCCTGTGAGACCAGTATTAGTTTCCGATACACCACTGCGGGTTCAATGTATTCCTCCGACCTTCATATTGACGATGAAACACAGTAATCGCATCGGAATTAAATACAAAAGGAACAATGCCGCATTAAGTACGAGAATAGAGACTCTTCTTACAGTCGGTGCTCTGATCCATTCCTGTGAGACCAGTATTAGTTTACGATACACCACTGCAGGTTCAATGTATTCCTTGGACCTTCACATTGACGATGAAACACAGAAATCGCATCGGAATTAAATACAAAAGGAACAATGCCGCATTAAGTACAAGAATAGAGACTCTTCTTACAGTCGGTTCATTGATTCTTTCCTGTGAGACCAGTATTAGTTACTGATACACAACTGCAGGTTCAATGTATTCCTTGGACCTTCACATTGACGATGATACACAGAAATCGCATCGGAATTAAATACAAAAGGCACAATGCCGCCTTAAGTAAAAGAATAGAGACTCTTCTTGCAGTCGGTGATTTGAGCATTCCCTGTGAGACCAGTATTAGTTTCCGATACACCACTGCACTTTCAATGTATACCTTGGACCTTCACATTGACGATGAAACACAGATATCGCATCGGAATTAAATACAATAGGCACAATGCCGCCTTAAGTACGAGAATAGAAACTCTTCTTACAGTCGGTGCTTTGATCCATTTCTGTGAGACCAATATTAGTTTCCAATACACCACTGCAGGTTCAACGTATTCCTTGGACATTCACGTTGACGATGAAACACTGAAATTACATCGGAATTAAATACAAAAGGCACAATTCCGCCTTAAATGCAAGAAGAGTGAGACCTCTTAGAGTCAGTGCTTTGATCCCTTCCTGTGGGACCAGTATTAGTTTCCGATACACCACAGCAGGTTCAATGTATTTTTTGACATTCACATTGACGATGCAACACTGAAATAACATCATAATTACATAGATAAGGCACAATGCCGCCTTAAATGCAAGAAGAGTGAGACTTCTTAGAGTCTGTTCTTTGATCCTTTCCTATGAGAACAGTATTAGATTCCGATACACCACTGCAGGTTCAATGTATTCCTTTTACTTACACATTGACGATGAAACACTGAATTACATCGGAATTAAATACAAAAGGCACAATGCCGCCATAAGTGCAAGAAGAGTGAGACATCTTAGGGTCAGTGCTTTGATCTTTTCCTATGAGACCAGTATTAGTTTCCGATACACCACTGCAGGTTCAATGTATTCCTTTTACTTACACATGACGATGAAACACTGAAATTACATCGGAATTAAATACAAAAGGCACAATGCTGCCTTAAGTTCAAGAATAGTGAGACTTCTTAGATTCTGTGATTTGATTCATTCCTATGGGACCAGTATTAGTTTCCGATACACCACTGCAAGTTCAATGTATTCATTTTACATAATCATTGATGATGAAACACTGAAATTACATCGGAATTAAATACAAAAGGCACAATGCCGCCTTAAGTGCAAGAAGAGTGGGACTTCTTAGAGTCTGTGCTTTGATCCTTTCCTCTGAGACCAGTATTAGTTTCCGATACACCACTGCAGGTTCAATGTATACCTTGGACCTTCACATTGACGATGAAACACAGAAATCGCATCGGAATAAAATACAAAACGCAAAATGCCGCCTTAAGTAGAAGAATAGAGACTCTTCTCAGAGTCGGTGCTTTCAGCATTCCCTGTGAGACCAGTATTAGTTTCCGATACACCACTGCAGGTTCAATTTATTCATTGCGAATACACATTGACGATGAAACACTGAAATTACATCGGAATTAAATACAAAAGGATGAATGCCGCCATAAGTGCAAGAAGAGTGAGCCTTCTTAGAGTCTGTGCTTTGATCCTTTCCTGTGAGACCAGTATTAGTTTCCGATACACCACTGCAAGTTCAATGTATTCCTTGGACCTTCACATTGAAAATGAAACACAGAAATCGCATCTTAATTAAATACAAAAGGCGCGATGGCGCCTTAAGTACAAGGATAGAGACTCTTCTTAAAGTCGGTGATTTGAGCATTGCCTGTGAGACCAGTATTAGTTTCCGATACACCACTGCAGGTTCAATGTATTCCTTAGACATACACATTGACGATGAAACACTGAAATTAAATCGAATTAAATACAAAAGGCACAATGCCGCCTTAAGTGCAAGAATAGTGAGACTTCTTAGAGTCTGTGCTTTGATCCTTGCCTGTGAGACCAGTATTATGTTCTGATACACCACTGCACGTGCAAAGTATTCCTTGGACCTTCACATTGACGATGAAACACAGTAATCGCATCGGAATTAAATACAAAAGGCACAATGCCGCCTTAAGTACAAGAATCGAGACTCTTCTTACGGTCGGTGCTTTGAGCATTCCCTGTGAGACCAGTATTCGTTTCCGATACAACACTGCAGGTTCAATGTTTTCCTTGGACATACACATTGACGAAGAATCACTCAAATTACATCGGAATTAAATACAAAAGTCACAATGCCGCTTTAAGTGCAAGAAGAGTGAGACTTCTTAGAGTCTGTGCTTTGATCCTTTCCTGTGAGACCAGTATTAGTTTCCGATACACCACTGCGGGTTCAATGTATTCCTTCGACCTTCATATTGACGATGAAACACAGTAATCGCATCGGAATTAAATACATAAGGCACAATGCCGCCTTAAGTACAAGAATCGAGACTCTTCTTACAGTCGCTGGTTTGAGCAATCCCTGTGAGACCAGCATTAGTTTCCGATACACCACTGCAGTTTCAATGCATTCCTTGGACCTTCACATTGACGATGAAACACAGAAATCGCATCGGAATTAAATACAAAAGGCACAATGCCGCCTTAAGTACAAGAATCGAGACTCTTCTTACGGTCGGTGCTTTGAGCATTCCCTGGGAGACCAGTATTAGTCTCCGATACACCACTGCAGGTTCAATGTTTTCCTTGGACATACACATTTACGATGAAACACTGAAATCGCATCGGAATTAAATACAAAATGCACAATGCCGCCTTAAGTACAAGAATAGAGACTCTTCTTGCAGTCGGTGATTTGAGCATTCCCTGTGAGACCAGTATTAGTTTCCGATACACCACTGCACTTTCAATGTATACCTTGGACCTTCACATTGACGATGAAACACAGATATCGCATCGGAATTAAATACAATAGGCACAATGCCGCCTTAAGTACGAGAATAGAAACTCTTCTTACAGTCGATGCTTTGATCCATTTCTGTGAGACCAATATAAGTTTCCAATACACCACTGCAGGTTCAACGTATTCCTTGGCCATTCACATTGACGATGAAACCCTGAATTTACATCGGAATTACATACAAAAGGCACAATGCCGCCATAAGTGCAAGAAGAGTGAGACTTCTTAGATTCTGTGCATTGACCCTTTCCTTTGAGGCCAGTATTAGTTTCCGATACACCACTGCAGGTTCAATGTTTTCCTTGGACATTCTCATTGACGATGAAACACTGAAATTTCATCGGAATTAAATACAAAAGGCACAATGCCGCCTTAAGTACGAGAATAGAGACTCTTCTTACAGTCGGTGCTCTGATCCATTCCTGTGAGACCAGTATTAGTTTACGATACACCACTGCAGGTTCAATGTATTCCTTGGACCTTCACATTGACGATGATACACAGAAATCGCATCGGAATTAAATACAAAAGGCACATTGCCGCCTTAAGTAAAAGAATAGAGACTCTTCTTGCAGTCGGTGATTTGAGCATTCCCTGTGAGACCAGTATTAGTTTCCGATACACCACTGCACTTTCAATGTATACCTTGGACCTTCACATTGACGATGAAACACAGATATCGCATCGGAATTAAATACAATAGGCACAATGCCGCCTTCAGTACGAGAATAGAAACTCTTCTTACAGTCGGTGATTTGATCCATTTCTGTGAGACCAATATTAGTTTCCAATACACCACTGCAGGTTCAACGTATTCCTTGGACATTCACGTTGACGATGAAACACTGAAATTACATCGGAATTAAATACAAAAGGCACAATGCCGCCTTAAATGCAAGACGAGTGAGACCTCTTAGAGTCAGTGCTTTGATCCCTTCCTGTGGGACCAGTATTAGTTTCCGATACACCACTGCAGGTTCAATGTATTTTTTGACATTCACATTGACGATGCAACACTGAAATAACATCATAATTACATAGATAAGGCACAATGCCGCCTTAAATGCAAGAAGAGTGAGACTTCTTAAAGTCTGTGCTTTGATCCTTTCCTGTGAGACCAGTATAAGTTTCCGATACACCAGTGCAGGGTCAGTGTATTCCTTTTACATACACATTGACGATGAAACACTGATATTACATCGGAATTAAATGCAAAAGGCAAAAGGCCGTCTTAAGTGCAAGAAGAGTGAAACTTCTTAGAGTCTGTGCTTTGATCCTATCCTGACAGACCAGTATTAGTTCCCGATACACCACTGCAGGTTCAATGTATTCCTTGGACCTTCGCATTGACGATGAAATACAGAAATCGCATAGGAATTAAATACAAAAGGCACAATGCCGCCTTAAGTACAAGAATAGAGTCTCTTCTTACAGTCGGTGAATTGAGCAGCTCCTGTGAGACCAGTATTAGTTTCCGATACACCACTGCAGGTTCAATGTATTCCTTGGACATTCACATTGAAGATGGAAAACTGAAATTGCATCAAAATTAAATACAAACGGCACAATGCCACCTTAAATGCAAGAAGAGTGAGACTTCTTAGAGTCTGTGCTTTGATCCTTTCCTCTGAGACCAGTATTAGTTTCCGATACACCACTGCAGGTTCAATGTATACCTTGGACCTTCACATTGACGATGAAACACAGAAATCGCATCGGAATAAAATACAAAACGCAAAATGCCGCCTTAAGTAGAAGAATAGAGACACTTCTCAGAGTCGGTGCTTTGAGCATTCCCTGTGAGACCAGTATTAGTTTCCGATACACCACTGCAGGTTCAATATATTCATTGCGAATACACATTGACGATGAAACACTTAAATTACATCGGAATTAAATACAAAAGGATGAATGCCGCCATAAGTGCAAGAACAGTGAGCCTTCTTAGAGTCTGTGCTTTGATCCTTTCCTGTGAGACCAGTATTAGTTTCCGATACACCACAGCAAGTTCAATGTATTCCTTGGACCTTCACATTGAAAATGAAACACAGAAATCGCATCTTAATTAAATACAAAAGGCGCGATGCCGCCTTAAGTACAAGGATAGAGACTCTTCTTAAAGTCGGTGTTTTGAGCATTGCCTGTGAGACCAGTATTAGTTTCCGATACACCACTGCAGGTTCAATGTATTCCTTAGACATACACATTGACGATGAAACACTGAAATTAAATCGAATTAAATACAAAAGGCACAATGCCGCCTTAAGTGCAAGAATAGTGAGACTTCTTAGAGTCTGTGCTTTGATCCTTGCCTGTGAGACCAGTATTATGTTCTGATACACCACTGCAGGTGCAAAGTATTCCTTGGACCTTCACATTGACGATGAAACACAGTAATCACATCGGAATTAAATACAAAAGGCACAATGCCGCCTTAAGTACAAGAATCGAGACTCTTCTTACGGTCGGTGCTTTGAGCATTCCCTGTGAGAACAGTATTCGTTTCCGATACAACACTGCAGGTTCAATGTTTTCCTTGGACATACACATTGACGAAGAATCACTGAAATTACATCGGAATTAAATACAAAAGTCACAATGCCGCTTTAAGTGCAAGAAGAGTGAGACTTCTTAGAGTCTGTGCTTTGATCCTTTCCTGTGAGACCAGTATTAGTTTCCGATACACCACTGCGGGTTCAATGTATTCCTTCGACCTTCATATTGACGATGAAACACAGTATTCGCATCGGAATTAAATACATAAGGCACAATGCCGCCTTAAGTACAAGAATCGAGACTCTTCTTACAGTCGCTGGTTTGAGCAATCCCTGTGAGACCAGTATTAGTTTCCGATACACCACTGCAGTTTCAATGCATTCCTTGGACCTTCACATTGACGATGAAACACAGAAATCGCATCGGAATTAAATACAAAAGGCACAATGCCGCCTTAAGTACAAGAATCGAGACTCTTCTTACGGTCGGTGCTTTGAGCATTCCCTGGGAGACCAGTATTAGTCTCCGATACACCACTACAGGTTCAATGTTTTCCTTGGACATACACATTTACGATGAAACACTGAAATCGCATCGGAATTAAATACAAAATGCACAATGCCGCCTTAAGTACAAGAATAGAGACTCTTCTTGCAGTCGGTGATTTGAGCATTCCCTGTGAGACCAGTATTAGTTTCCGATACACCACTGCACTTTCAATGTATACCTTGGACCTTCACATTGACGATGAAACACAGATATCGCATCGGAATTAAATACAATAGGGACAAAGCCGCCTTAAGTACGAGAATAGAAACTCTTCTTACAGTCGATGCTTTGATCCATTTCTGTGAGACCAATATTAGTTTCCAATACACCACTGCAGGTTCAACGTATTCCTTGGACATTCACATTGAGGATGAAACCCTGAAATTACATCGGAATTACATACAAAAGGCACAATGCCGCCTTAAGTGCAAGAAGAGTGAGACTTCTTAGATTCTGTGCATTGACCCTTTCCTTTGAGACCAGTATTAGTTTCCGATACACCACTGCAGGTTCAATGTTTTCCTTGGACATTCACATTGACGATGAAACACTGAAATTTCATCGGAATTAAATACAAAAGGCACAATGCCGCCTTAAGTACGAGAATAGAGACTCTTCTTACAGTCGGTGCTCTGATCCATTCCTGTGAGACCAGTATTAGTTTACGATACACCACTGCAGGTTCAATGTATTCCTTGGACCTTCACATTGACGATGAAACACAGAAATCGCATCGGAATTAAATACCAAAGGAACAATGCCGCATTAAGTACAAGAATAGAGACTCTTCTTACAGTCGGTTCATTGATTCTTTCCTGTGAGACCAGTATTAGTTTCTGATACACAACTGCAGGTTCAATGTATTCCTTGGACCTTCACATTGACGATGATACACAGAAATCGCATCGGAATTAAATACAAAAGGCACATTGCCGCCTTAAGTAAAAGAATAGAGACTCTTCTTGCAGTCGGTGATTTGAGCATTCCCTGTGAGACCAGTATTAGTTTCCGATACACCACTGCAGTTTCAATGTATACCTTGGACCTTCACATTGACGATGAAACACAGATATCGCATCGGAATTTAATACAATAGGCACAATGCCGCCTTAAGTACGAGAATAGAAACTCTTCTTACAGTCGGTGCTTTGATCCATTTCTGTGAGACCAATATTAGTTTCCAATACACCACTGCAGGTTCAACGTATTCCTTGGACATTCACGTTGACGATGAAACACTGAAATTACATCGGAATTAAATACAAAAGGCACAATGCCGCCTTAAATGCAAGAAGAGTGAGACCTCTTAGAGTCAGTGCTTTGATCCCTTCCTGTGGGACCAGTATTAGTTTCCGATACACCACTGCAGGTTCAATGTATTTTTTGACATTCACATTGACGATGCAACACTGATATAACATCATAATTACATAGATAAGGCACAATGCCGCCTTAAATGCAAGAAGAGTGAGACTTCTTAGAGTCTGTTCTTTGATCCTTTCCTATGAGAACAGTATTAGATTCCGATACACCACTGCAGGTTCAATGTATTCCTTTTACTTACACATTGACGATGAAACACTGAATTACATCGGAATTAAATACAAAGGGCACAATGCCGCCATAAGTGCAAGAAGAGTGAGACTTCTTAGGGTCAGTGCTTTGATCTTTTCCTATGAGACCAGTATTAGTTTCCGATACACCACTGCAGGTTCAATGTATTCCTTTTACATACACATGACGATGAAACACTGAAATAACATCGGAATTAAATACAAAAGGCACAATGCTGCCTTAAGTTCAAAAATAGTGAGACTTCTTAGATTCTGTGATTTGATCCATTCCTATGGGACCAGTATTAGTTTCCGATACACCACTGCAAGTTCTATGTATTCATTTTACATAATCATTGATGATGAAACACTGAAATTACATCGGAATTAAATACAAAAGGCACAATGCCGCCTTAAGTGCAAGAAGGGTGGGACTTCTTTGAGTCTGTGCTTTGATCCTTTCCTCTGAGACCAGTATTAGTTTCCGATACACCACTGCAGGTTCAATGTATACCTTGGACCTTCACATTGACGATGAAACACAGAAATCGCATCGGAATAAAATACAAAACGCAAAATGCCACCTTAAGTACAAGAATAGAGACTCTTCTCAGAGTCGGTGCTTTGAGCATTCCCTGTGAGACCAGTATTAGTTTCCGATACACCACTGCAGGTTCAATTTATTCATTGCGAATACACATTGACGATGAAACACTTAAATTACATCGGAATTAAAACAAAAGGATGAATGCCGCCATAAGTGCAAGAAGAGTGAGCCTTCTTAGAGTCTGTGCTTTGATCCTTTCCTGTGAGACCAGTATAAGTTTCCGATACACCACTGCAGGTTCAATGTATTCCTTGGACCTTCACATTGACGATGAAGCACTGAATTTACATCGGAATTGCATACGAAAGGCACTATGCTGCCTTAAGTGCAAGAAGAGTGAGACTTCTTTGACTCTGTGCTTTGATCCTTTCCTCTAAGACCAGTATTAGTTTCCGATACACCACTGCAGCTTCAAAGTAATCCTTGGACCTTCACATTGACGATATTACACATAAATCGCATCGGAATTAAATACAAAAGGCAGAATGCCGCCTTAAGTACAATAATAGAAACACTTCTTGCAGTCTGTGCCTTGAACACTCTCTGTGATACCAGTATTAGTTTTCGATACACCACTGCCGGCTCATTGTATGCCTTGGACCTGCACATTGACAACGAAACTCTGAAATTACATCGGAATTACATACAAAAGGCACAATGACGCCATAAGAACAAGAAGAGTGAGATTTCTTAGAGTATGTGCTTTGATCCTTTCCTGTGAGGCAAGTATTAGTGTCCGATACACCACTGCAAGATCAATGTATTCCTTGGACGTTCACATTGACGATGAAACACTGAAATTACATCGGAATTAAAAACCAACGGCACAACGCCGCCTTCAGTGCAAGATGAGTGAGAATTCTTAGAGTCTGTGCTTTGATCCTTTCCTGTGAGGCCAGTATTAGTCTCCGATACACCACTGCAGGTTCAATGTATTCCTTTTACATACACATTGACGATGAAACACTAACATTACATGGGAATTAAATACAAAAGGCACAATGCCGCCTTCAGTGCAAGAAGAGTGAGACTTCTTAGAGTCTGCGATTTGATCCTTTCCAATGAGACCAGTATTAGTTTCCGATACACCACTGCAGGTTCAATGTATTCCTTTTACATACACATTGACGATGAAACACTGAAATTACATAGGAATTAAATACAAAAGGAATAATACCGCCTTAAGTGCAAGAAGAGTGAGACTTCTTAGAGTCTGTGCTTTGATCCTTTCCTGTGAGACCAGTATAAGTTTCCGATACACCACTGCAGGTTCAGTGTAATCCTTTTACATACACATTGACGAAGAAACACTGAAATTACATCGGAATTAAATGCAAAAGGCAAAAGGCCGTCTTAAGTGCAAGAAGAGTGAAACTTCTGACAGGCCAGTATTAGTTTACGATACACCACTGCAGGTTCAATGTATTCCTTGGACCTTCGCATTGACGATGAAATACAGAAATCGCATAGGAATTAAATACAAAAGGCACAATGCCGCCTTAAGTACAAGAATAGAGTCTCTTCTTACAGTCGGTGCTTTGAGCAGCTCCTGTGAGACCAGTATTAGTTTCCGATACACCACTGCAGGTTCAATGTATTCCTTGGAGGAACACATTGACGATGAAACACTGAATTTACATCGGAATTACATACAAAAGACACAATGCCGCATTAAGTGCAAGAAGAGTGAGACTTCTTAGTGTCTGTGTTTTGGTCCTTTCCTGTGAGACCAGTATTAGTTTCCGATACACCACCGCAGGTTCAAAGTAATCCTTGGACCTTCACATTGGCGATGAAACACAGAAATCGCATCGGAATTAAATACAAAAGGCACAATGCCGCCTTAAGTACAAGAATAGAGTCTCTTCTTTCAGTCGGTGCTTTGAGCAGCTCCTGTGAGACCAGTATTAGTTTCCGATACACCACTGCAGGTTCAATGTATTCCTTGGACCTTCACATTGACGTTGAAACACAGATATCGCATCGGATTTAAATACAAAGGGCACAATGCCGCCTTAAGTACAAGAATCTGGACTCTTCCTACAGTCGGTGCTTTGAGCATTCCCTGTGAGACCAGTATTACTTTCCGATACACCACTGCAGGTTCAATGTATTCCCTAGACATACACATTAACGATGAAACACTGAAATTACATCGGAATTAAATACATAAGGCACAATGCCGCCTTAAGTGCAAGAAGAGTGAAACTTCGTAGCATCTGTGCTTTGATCCTTTCCTGTGAGACCAGTATTAGGTTCCGATACACCACTGCGGGTGCAATGTATTCCTTGGACCGTCACATTGACGATGAAACACAGAAATCGCATCGGAATTAAATACAAAAGGCACTATGCCTCCTTAAGTACGAGAATAGAGACTCTTCTTACAGTCGGTACTTTGATCCATTTCTGTGAGTCCAATATTAGTTTCCGATACACCACTGCATGTTCAATGTATTCCTTGGACATTCACATTGACGATGAAACACTGAAATTACATCGCAATTACATACAAAAGGCACAATGCCGCCTTAAGTGCAAGAAGAGAGAGACTTCTTAGAGTCTTCGATTTGATCCTTTCCTATGAGACCAATCTTAATTTCCGATACATCACTGCAGGTTCAATGTATTAATTTTACATACACATTGAAGATGAAACACTGAAATTACATCGGAATTAAATACAAAAGGCACAATGCCATCTTAAGTGCAAGAAGAGTGAGACTTCTTAGAGTCTGTGCATAGATCCATTCCTGTGAGACCAGTATTAGTTTCAGATACACCACTGCAGGTTCAATGTATTCCTTAGACCTTCACATTGTCGATGAAACACAGATATCGCATCGGAATTTAACACAAAAGGCACAATGCCGCATTAAGTACAAGCATAGAGACTCTTCATACAGTCGGTTATTTGATCCTTTCCTGTGAGACCAGTATTAGTTCCGATACACCACTGCAGGTACAATGTATTCCTTGGACATTCACATTGACAATGAAACACTGAAATTACATCGGAATTAAATTCAAAAGGCACAATGCCGCCTTAAATTCAAGAATATTGAGACTTCTTTGACTCTGTGCTTTGATCCTTTCCTGTGAGACCTGTATTAGTTTCCGATACACCACTGCAGGTTCAAAGTAATTCTTGGACCTTCACATTGGCGATGGAACACAGAAATCGCATCGGAATTAAATACAAAAGTCACCATGCCGCCTTAAGTACAAGAATAGAGACTCTTCTTACAGTCTGTGAATTGAACACTCCCTGTGAGACCAGTATTAGTTTTCGATACACCACTGCAGGCTCAATGAATTCCTTGGACCTTCACATTGACAATGAAACACTGAAATGGCATCGGAATTAAATACAAAAGGCACAATGCAGCCTTAACTGCAAGAAGAGTGAGACTTCCAAGAGTCTGTGCTATGATCCTTTCCTGTGAGACCAATATTAGTTTCCGATTCACCACTGCAGGTTCAATGTATTCCTTGGACCTTCACATTGACGATGAAACACTGAAATTACCTCGGAAATAAATACAAAAAACACAATGCCACCTTAAGTACAACAATCGGGACTCTTCTTACAGTCGGTGCTTTGAGCATTCCCTGTGAGACCAGTATTAGTTTCCGATACACCACTGCAGGTTCAATGTATTCCTTGGACATTCACATTGAAGATGAAACACTGAAATTGCATCAAAATTAAATACAAAAGGCACAATGCCACCTTAAATGCAAGGAGAGTGAGACTTCTTAGTGTCTGTGAATTGGTAATTTCCTGTGAGACCAGTATTAGCTTCCGATACACCACTGCATGTTTAATGTATTCCTTGGACCTTCACTTTGAAGATGAAACACAGAAATCGCAATGGAATTAAAAACAAAAGACGCAATACCGCCTTAAGTACATGAATCGAGACTCTTCTTACAGTCGGTGCTTTGAGAATTCCCTGTGAGACCAGTATTAGTTTCCGATACACCACTGCAGGTTCAATGTATTCCTTGGAGATACACATTGACGATGAAACACTGAATTTACATCGGAATTACATACAAAAGACACAATGCCGCATTAAGTGCAAGAAGAGTGAGACTTCTTAGTGTCTGTGCTTTCGTCCTTTCCTGTGAGACCAGTATTAGTTTCCGATACACCACCGCAGGTTCAAAGTAATCCTTGGACCTTCACATTGGCGATGAAACACAGAAATCGCATCGGAATTAAATACAAAAGGCACAATGCCGCCTTAAGTACAAGAATAGAGTCTCTTCTTACAGTCGGTGCTTTGAGCAGCTCCTATGAGACCAGTATTAGTTTCCGATACACCACTGCAGGTTCAATGTATTCCTTGGACCTTCACATTGTCGTTGAAACACAGATATCGCATCGCATTTAAATACAAAGGGCACAATGCCGCCTTAAGTACAAGAATCTGGACTCCTCCTACAGTCGGTGCTTTGAGCATTCCCTGTGAGACCAGTATTACTTTCCGATACACCACTGCAGGTTCAATGTATTCCCTAGACATACACATTAACGATGAAACACTGAAATTACATCGGAAGTAAATACAAAGGGCACAATGCCGCCTTAAGTGCAAGAAGAGTGAAACTTCGTAGAGTCTGTGCTTTGATCCTTTCCTGTGAGACCAGTATTAGGTTCCGATACACCACTAAGGGTGCAATGTATTCCTTGGACCGTCACATTGACGATGAAACACAGAAATCGCATCGGAATTAAATACAAAAGGCACAATGCCACCTTAAGTGCAAGAAGAGTGAGACTTCTTAGAGTCTGTGCATTGATCCTTTCCTGTGAGACCAGTATTAGTTTCGGATACACCACTGCAGGTTCAATGTATTCCTTAGACCTTCACATTGTCGATGAAACACAGATATCGCATCGGAATTTAATACAGAAGGCACAATGCCGCATTAAGTACAAGAATAGAGACTCTTCATACAGTCGGTTATTTGATCCTTTCCTGTGAGACCAGTATTAGTTCCGATACACCACTGCAGGTTCAATGTATTCCTTGGACATTCACATTGACAATGAAACACTGAAATTACATCGGAATTAAATTCAAAAGGCACAATGCCGCCTTAAATTCAAGAAGAGTGAGACTTCTTTGACTCTGTGCTTTGATCCTTTCCTGTGAGACCTGTATTAGTTTCCGATACACCACTGCAGGTTCAAAGGAATTCTTGGACCTTCACATTGGCGATGGAACACAGAAATCGCATCGGAATTAAATACAAAAGTCACCATGCCACCTTAAGTACAAGAATAGAGACTATTCTTACAGTCTGTGAATTGAACACTTCCTGTGAGACCAGTATTAGTTTTCGATACACCACTGCAGGCTCAATGAATTCCTTGGACCTTCACATTGACAATGAAACACTGAAACGACATCGGAATTAAATACAAAATGCACAATGCCGCCTTAACTGCAAGAAGAGTGAGACTTCCAAGAGTCTGTGCTATGATACTTTCCTGTGAGACCAATATTAGTTTCCGATTCACCACTGCAGGTTCAATGTATTCCTTGGACCTTCACATTGACGATGAAACACTGAAATTACCTCGGAAATAAATACAAAAAACACAATGCCGCCTTAAGTACAACAATCGGGACTCTTCTTACAGTCGGTGCTTTGAGCATTCCCTGTGAGGCCAGTATTAGTTTCCGATACACCACTGCAGGTTCAGTGTATTCCTTGGATCTTCACAATGAAGATGGAACACAGAAATCGCATCGGAATTTAATACAATGGGCACAATGCCACCTAAAGGACGAGAATACAGACACTTTTTTCAGTCGGTGCTTTGATCCATTTCTGTGAGACCAATATTAGCTTCCGATACACCACTGCATGTTCAATGTATTCCTTGGACGTTCACATTGACGATGAAACACTGAAATTACACAGGAATTACATACATAAGGCACAATGCCGCCTTAAGTGCAAGAAGAGTGAGACTTCTTAGAGTCTGCGCTTTGATCCTTTCCTATGAGACCAATATTAGTTTCCGATACATCACTGCAGCATCAATGTATTCTTGTTACATACACATTGAGGATGAAACACTGAAATTACATCGGAATTAAATACAAAAGGCACAATGCCGCCCTAAGTGCAAGAAGAGTGAGACATCTTAGAGTCTGTGCATTGATCCTTTCCTGTGAGACCAGTATTAGTTTCCGATACACCACTGCAGGTTCAATGTATTCCTTGGACCTTCACATTGACGATGAAACACAGAGATCGCATCGGAATGAAATACAAAAGGCACAAAGCCGCATTAAGTACAAGAATAGAGACTCTTCTTACAGTCGGTTCTTTGATCCTTTCCTGTGAGACCAGTATTAGTTTCCGAACACCACTGCAGGTTCAATGTGTTCCTTTTACGTACACATTGGCGATGAAACAATGAAATTACATCGGAATTAAATACAAAAGGAGTAATGCCGCCTTAAGTGCAAGAAGAGTGAGACTTCTTATAGTCTGTGCTCTGATCCTTTCCTGTGAGACCAGTATTAGTTTCCGATACACCACTGCAGGTTCAATGTATTCCTTGGACCTTCACATTGACGAAGAAAAACAGAAATTACATCGGAATTAAATACAAAAGGCACAATGACGCCTTAAATGCAATAAGAGTCAGACTTCTTAGAGTCTGTGCTTTGATCCTTTCCTGTGAGACCAGTATTAGTTTCCGATACACCACTGCAGGTTCAATGTATTCCTTGGACATTCACATTGACGACGAAACACTGAAATTACATCAAAATTAAATACAAAAGGCACAATGCCGCATTAATTGCAAGACGAGTGAGACTTCTTTGAGTCTGTGCTTTGATCTTTTCCTATGAGACCAGTTTTAGTTTCCGATACACCACTGCTGGTTCAATGTATTCCTTTTACATACACATTGACGATGAAACACTAACATTACATCGGAACTAAATACAAAAGGCGCAATGCCTCCTTAAGTGCAAGAAGAGTGAGACTTCTTAGAGTCTGTGCTTTGATCCTTTCCTGTGAGACCAGTATTAGTTTCCGATACACCACTGCAGGTTCAATGTATTCCTTGGACATTCACATTGATGATGAAACACTGAAATTACATCAAAATTAAATACAAAAGGCACAATGCCGCATTAAACGCAAGCAGAGTGAGACATCTTAGAGTCTGTGCATTGATCCTTTCCTGTGAGACCAGTACTAGTTTCCGATACACCACTGCAGGTTCAATGTATTCCTTGGACATTCACATTAACGACGAAAAACTGCAATTACATCGGAATTAAATACAAAAGGTACAATGCCGCCTTAAATGCAAGAAGAGTGAGACTTCTTAGAGTGTCTGCTTTGATACTTTCCTGTGAGACCAGTATTAGTTTCCGATACACCACTGCAGGTTCAATGTATTCCTTGGACATTCACATTGACGATCAAACACTAAAATTACATTGGAATTAAATACAAAAGGTACAATGCCGCCTTAAGTGCAAGAAGAGTGAGACTTCTTACAGTCTGTGCTTTGATCCTTTACTATGAGACCAGTATTAGTTTCCGATACACCACTGCAGGTTCAATGTATTCCTTGGACATACACATTGACGATGAAACACTGAATTTACATCGGAATTGCATACGAAAGGCACAATGCTGCCTTAAGTGCAAGAAGAGTGAGACTTCTTTGACTCTGTGCTTTGATCCTTTCCTCTAAGACCAGTATTAGTTTCCGATACACCACTGCAGGTTCAAAGTAATCCTTGGACCTTCACATTGACGATATAACACATAAATCGCATCGGAATTAAATACTAAAGGCAGAATGCCGCCTTAAGTACAATAATAGAAACACTTCTTACAGTCGGTGCCTTGAACACTCTCTGTGATACCAGTATTAGTTTTCGATACACCACTGCCGGCTCATTGTATTCCTTGGACCTTCACATTGACAACGAAACTCTGAAATTACATCGGAATTACATACAAATGGCACAATGACGCCATAAGAACAAGAAGACTGAGACTTCTTAGAGTATGTGCTTTGATCCATTCCTGTGAGGCAATTATTAGTTTCCGATACACCACTGCAAGATCAATGTATTCCTTGGACGTTCACATTGAAGATGAAACACTGAAATTACATCGGAATTAAAAACCAACAGCACAACGCCGCCTTCAGTGCAGGATGAGTGAGAATTCTTAGAGTCTGTGCATTGATCCTTTCCTGTGAGACCAGTATTAGTTTCCGATACACCACTGCAGGTTCAATGTATTCCTTGGACCTTCACATTGACGATGAAACACAGAGATCGCATCGGAATTAAGTACAAAAGGCACAAAGCCGCATTAAGTACAAGAATAGAGACTATTCTTACAGTCGGTTCTTTGATCCTTTCCTATGAGACCAGTATTAGTTTCCGAACACCACTTCAGGTTCAATGTGTTCCTTTTACATACACATTGACGATGAAACACTGAAATTACATCGGAATTAAATACAAAAGGAGTAATACCGCCTTAAGTGTAAGAAGAGTGAGACTTCTTAGAGTCTGTGCTTTGATCCTTTCCTGTGAGACCAGTATTAGTTTCCGATACACCACTGCAGGTTCAATGTATTCCTTGGACCTTCACATTGACGATGAATCACAGAAATTACATCGGAATTAAATACAAAAGGCTGAATGAGGACTTAAATGCAATAAGAGTCAGACTTCTTAGAGTCTGTACATTGATCTTTTCCTGTGAGACCAGTATTAGTTTCCGATACACCACTGCAGGTTCAATGTATTCCTTGGACATTCACATTGACGATCAAACACTGAAATTACATCAAAATTAAATACAAAAGGCACAATGCCGCATTAAATGCAAGAAGAGTGAGACTTCTTAGAGTCTGTGCTTTGATCTTTTCCTATGAGACCAGTTTTAGTTTCCGATACACCACTGCTGGTTCAATGTATTCCTTTTACAGACACATTGACGATGAAACACTAACATTACATCGGAATTAAATACAAAAGGCACGATGCCACCTTAAGTGCAAGAAGAGTGAGACTTCTTAGAGTCTGTGCTTTGATCCTTTCCTCTAAGACAAGTATTAGTTTCCGATTCACCACTGCAGGTTCAAAGTAATCCTTGGACCTTCACATTGACGATATAACACAGAAATCGCATCGGAATTAAATACAAAAGGCAGAATGCCGCCTTAAGTACAATAATAGAAACACTTCTTACAGTCTGTGCCTTGAACACTCTCTGTGAACCAGTATTAGTTTTCGATCCACCACTGCCGGCTCAATGTATTCCATGGACCTTCACATTGACGATGAAACACAGAAATCGCATCGGAATTAAATACAAATGGCACAATGCCGCCTTAAGTACAAGAATAGAGACTCTTCTTACAGTCGGTGCTTTGATCCATTTCAGTGAGACCAATATTAGTTTCGGATACACCTCTGCTGGTTCAATGTATTCCTTGGACATTCACATTGACGATGAAACACTGAAATTACATCGGAATTAGATACAATAGGCACAATGCCGCCTTAAGTGCAAGAAGAGTGAGACTTCTTAGAGTCTGAGCTTTGATCCTTTCCTGTGAGACCAGTATTAGTTTCCGATACACCACTGCAGGTTCAATGTATTCCTTTTACATACACATTGACGATGAAACACTAACATTACATCGGAATTAAATACAGAAGGCACAATGCCGCCTTAAGTGCAAGAAGAGTGAGACGTCTTAGAGTCTGTGATTTGATCCTTTCCTATGAGACCAGTATTAGTTTCCGAACACCACTGCAGATTCAATGTATCCCTTTTACATACACATTGACGATGAAACACTGAAATTACATCGGACTTAAATACAAAAGGAATAATGCCGAATAAGGGCAAGAAGAGTGAGTCTTCTTAGGGTCTGTGCTTTGATCCTTTACTGTGAGACCAGTATTATTTTCCGATACACCACTGCAGGTTCAATGAATTCATTGGACATTCATATTGACGATGAAAAACTGCAATTACATAGGAATTAAATACAAAAGATACAATGCCGCCTTAAATGCAAGAAGAGTGAGACTTCTTAGAGTGTGTGCTTTGATCCTTTCCTGTGAGACTAGTATTAGTTTCCGATACACCACTGCAGGTTCAATGTATTCCTTGGACATTCACATTGACGATCAAACACTAAAATTACATCGGAATTTAATACAAATGGCACAACGCCGCCTTAAGTGCAAGAAGTTTGAGACTTCTTACAGTCTGTGCCTTGATCCTTTACTATGAGACCAGTATTAGTTTCCGATACACTACTGCAGGTTCAATGTATTCCTTGGACATACACATTGACGATGAAACACTGAATTTACATCGGAATTGCATACGAAAGGCACAATGCTGCCTTAAGTGCAAGAAGAGTGAGACTTCTTTGACTCTGTGCTTTGATCCTTTCCTATGAGACCAATATTAGTTTCCGATACATCACTGCAGCATCAATGTATTCTTGTTACATACACATTGAGGATGAAACACTGAAATTACATCGGAATTAAATACAAAAGGAGTAATGCCGCCTTAAGTGCAAGAAGAGTGAGACTTCTTAGAGTCTGTGCTTTGATCCTTTCCTCTAAGACCAGTATTAGTTTCCGATACACCATTGCAGGTTCAATGTTTTCCTAGGGCCTTCACAATGACGATGAAACACAGAAATCGCATCGGAATTCAATACAAATGGCACAATGCCGCCTTAAGTACAAGAATAGAGACTCTTCTTACAGTCGGTGCTTTGATCCATTTCAGTGAGACCAATATTAGTTTCGGATACACCACTGCAGGTTCAATGTATTCCTTGGACATTCACATTGACGATGAAACACTGAAATTACATCGGAATTAGATACAATAGGCACAATGCCGCCTTAAGTGCAAGAAGAGTGAGACTTCTTAGAGTCTGTGCTTTGATCCTTTCCTGTGGGACCAGTATTAGTTTCCGATACACCACTGCAGGTTCAATGTATTCCTTTTACATACACATTGACGATGAAATACTAACATTACATCGGAATTAAATACAGAAGGCACAATGCCGCCTTAAGTGCAAGAAGAGTGAGACGTCTTAGAGTCTGTGATTTGATCCTTTCCTATGAGACCAGTATTAGTTTCCGAACACCACTGTAGATTCAATGTATTCCTTTTACATACACATTGACGATGAAACACTGAAATTACATCGGACTTAAATACAAAAGGAATAATGCCGAATAAGGGCAAGAAGAGTGAGTCTTCTTAGGGTCTGTGCTTTGATCCTTTACTGTGAGACCAGTATTATTTTCCGATACACCACTGCAGGTTCAATGTATTCATTGGACATTCATATTGACGATGAAAAACTGCAATTACATAGGAATTAAATACAAAAGATACAATGCCGCCTTAAATGCAAGAAGAGTGAGACTTCTTAGAGTGTGTGCTTTGATCCTTTCCTGTGAGACTAGTATTAGTTTCCGATACACCACTGCAGGTTCAATGTATTCCTTGGACATTCACATTGACGATCAAACACTAAAATTACATCGGAATTTAATACAAATGGCACAACGCCGCCTTAAGTGCAAGAAGTTTGAGACTTCTTACAGTCTGTGCTTTGATCCTTTACTATGAGACCAGTATTAGTTTCCGATACACCACTGCAGGTTCAATGTATTCCTTGGACATACACATTGACGATGAAACACTGAATTTACATCGGAATTGCACACGAAAGGCACAATGCTGCCTTAAGTGCAAGAAGAATGAGACTTCTTTGACTCTGTGCTTTGATCCTTTCCTGTAAGACCAGTATTAGTTTTCGAACACCACTGCAGGATCAAAGTATTCCTTTTACATTCACATTGACGATGAAACACAGAAATTACATCGGACTTAAATACAAAAGGAATAATGCCGCCTTAAGCGCAAGAAGAGTGAGTCTTCTTAGGGTCTGTGCTTTGATCCTTTACTGTGAGACCAGTATTATTTTCCGATACACCACTGCAAGTTCAATGTATTCCTTTTACATACACATTGACGATGAAACACTGATATTACATAGGAATTAAATGCAAAAGGCCAAATGCCGTCTTAAATGCAAGAAGAGTGAGACTTCTTACAGTCTGTGCTTTGATCCTTTCCTGTGAGACCAGTATTAGTTTCCGATACACCACTGCAGTTTCAATGTATTCCTTGGACCTTCACATTGGCGATGAAACACAGAAATTACATCGGAATTAAATACACAAGTTACAATGACGCCTTAAATGCAAGAAGAGTGAGACCTCTTAGAGTCTGTGCTTTGATCCTTTCCTGTGAGACCAGTATTAGTTTCCGATACACCACTGCAGGTTCAATGTATTCCTTGGACATTCACATTGATGATGAAACACTGAAATTACATCAAAATTAAATACAAAAGGCACAATGCCGAATTAAATGCAAGCAGAGTGAGACTTCTTAGAGTCTGTGCATTGATCGTTTCTTGTGAGACCAGTACTAGTTTCCGATACACCACTGCAGGTTCAATGTATTCCTTGGACATTCACATTGACGATTAAACACTAAAATTACATCGGAATTAAATACAAATGGCACAACGCCGCCTTAAGTGCAAGAAGAGTGAAACTTCTTACAGTCTGTGCTTTGATCCTTTACTATGAGACCAGTATTAGTTTCCGATACACCACTGCAGGTTCAATGTATTCCTTGGACATACACATTGACGATGAAACACTGACATTACATCGGAACTGCATACGAAAGGCACAATGCTGCCTAAAGTGCAGGAAGAGGTAGACTTCTTTGACTCCGTGCTTTGATTCTTTCCTGTAAGACCAGTATTAGTTTTCGATACACCACTGCAGGTTCTAAGTAATCCTTGGACCTTCACATTGACGATATAACACAGAAATCGCATCGGAATTAAATACAAAAGGCAGAATGCCGCCTTAAGTACAATAATAGAAATTCTTCTTATAGTCTGTGCCTTGAACACTCTCTGTGAGAGCAGTATTAGTTTTCGATACACCACTGCCGGCTCAATGTATTCCTTGGACCTTCACATTGACGATGAAACACTGAAATTACATCGGAATTAAATAC